>NC_041388.1:8543471-8690419 GCF_002162155.2 Triticum dicoccoides
ACTTATGTTAGCACAAAATGATCAAGTTTACATAATAAGCTTATAGTCTTCTTCTTATTCTTCTTCTTATCCAAAATGACATAGGTTAGCTTCATTTTACCTAAGTTGGCTCTAATATGCTAACTTAGAGCTTATATGCTTAGTTTCCTATAGGTTAGCTCCAAAATTACTTATGTTAGCACAAAATGATCAAGTTTACATAATAAGCTTATAGTCTTCTTCTTATTCTTCTTCTTATCCAAAATGACATAGGTTAGCTTCATTTTACTTAAGTTGGCTCTAATATGCTAACTTAGAGCTTATATGCTTAGTTTCCTATAGGTTAGCTCCAAAATTACTTATGTTAGCACAAAATGATCAAGTTTACATAATAAGCTTATAGTCTTCTTCTTATTCTTCTTCTTATTCTTCTTCTAGTCTTCTTCTTCTTATTCTCTTCTTCTTCTTCTAACTTCTTGTTTATCATTTTGCAGATTTGATTTAATTCACGGAAGCTTGCATGGATGGAGTGCTTCTTTTCCATTTGTGTTTTTATTTTGTATCAATGTGAAACTTTTGTGAATTGATGGATAATGGTGTTGAATGAACATTGTGAAACTTTTGTAATATGTAACGATGGAACTATGTGTTGGCTATGTATGTATATATGATGAAACTTGTGTGTTGGATATGATCTGGTGGACGCAGGTAACATCGTTACATATGGCCCCCTGTATGTAAGCTAAGCAGATCTGTGTTGTATGTTATCTCTAATATTTTTTAACCTGTGAAAATATCAGAAATGAAAAAAATCCCTAATATTCATACTAGTGGCGCACCACACAAGACACTAATGGCGCACTGTTATAATCACACTAATGGCGCATCACCCAACAGTGCGCCATTAGTATGCCAAAGCACATGGTTAAATATGGCCCCCTGGGAGGCATACTAATGGCGCATGGTGTTCTATACTAATGGCGCACTGCTCGGTGCGCCATTAGTATACCAGATACTAATGGCGCACCGGTGGTGCGCCATTAGTAAGAAATACTAGTGGCGTGATAGTAATGGCGCACGAGCAGTGCACCATTACTGGGCAAAACTGGTGCGCCATTACTAGCCCTTTTCCTAGTAGTGACCAGAAAGTATGCATCTGAATTCTACAGGGACTTCCTTAGTCCTTCAGCTTCCTGTCGCAGCACATCTGATCGATGTCTTTCAACTTGAAGTTGAGACTCAAGAAGACGAACTGATTCAGGCAGCGAGTTCGAAGAGCTTGTGCCAGCAGTAGTGGCCAGTAACTCAAACACTACATCAAGATAGGACTTTTGGGTTCTCTCACTGTCGTCAAGATAGTTTTTATCAGCTTTCTTGGAGACCAACAGGGATGTCTCACTATCTTGAACCTTATTTGCATTACTTCCTTTACCATTGCATAACGGGGTACTGTTCTCCAGTATTTTGTCTGCATTCTAAAAGAGAAACAAGCAGACACATCACAGGTTTACCATGTTGTATATGAAACTCATTTTGGTAAATCAGTTCAGTAGTAAAGTGGATAGGATAGCAGCATGAAACAAACATATATCTATGTACCATGGTCATTTTATGGTCTATATATTTTTGTTGCCAAATCAAGATAGAGACATAGTTCAAATAATATTTGTTCAAGAGAAAGCAGAATAGATAGAATATAAGTGTGGGAAACTATAGAGCAATAACAACACTTGTAATGTGCATGACATGAGAACATAACTGTTTATTCAATTGAAACTGAAATCAACATAGAGCAAGTTACAACAGCAAACCAGTTAAAGAAACAGGTTTAAAACATACCTGTTGCGCCATCGGAGTTTCAGTTCCATCCTTCAAATTTGAAAATAGTTGGTATGAGTAAATAGAGTGATGCAAGAGCAAAGGAGTATGAACCATAGCTATAGAACCTAACCTGAGAACAATTCTTCTTCTCCTTTAAGTGTTGAGTTAGGATTCGGAGTGGTGGTCCTCGTGCTTTGGGCACTGTAGTTCCCTTACTAACTGATCGTGTTTGGGTGCTCTATGGTGGAGACAGTGCTGTGTCAACTGGAACTGGGTTACTATCTGCTGGGGTTGGGGTTAGAAGGGGAGTAGCTGGTTCTCTGTCCAACTGGGTAGGGGTACAATCTGCGAGAGTGTGGGTTATGTGTGGTGGGGATGGTTCTTGGGCAAGTACAACTGTGGTTCTATCTGCATCAACTGGTGGCACTATCTTTTCTGAAGACTGTGTTGTTACTCCCTTAGATACTGCCATCACCCTCTCCAATTCAAATGGCCGATAAACAAGAAAAGTAATTGAATATACAGACATTGTATCATAAGATAGGTGCAATGGATAGTGGGGAATAAAAGAGGGCATGCAATAATTCACATTTATGTTGTCTAACCAAACAGGATAGCATGACACAATGTCACATATATGATGGCTAACTAAACAGGATAGCATGACACAATTTCACATTATGATGGCTAAATAAAAAAGATGGAAATACATAGTTCAAAATATGATGACTATGTAAACAGGATGACATTATATAACTACATAATGTGTTCATTAAATAGGTTGGCATGCCATAATTCACATACATGCCGCCTATGGAAACATGATAGCATGATATAATTCACAGATAGAATGACATAATTCAAAATATGATGACTGTAAACACTAAACAGGATGAGATGATATAACTATATGATGTCTTTATTAAATGGGTTGCCATGGCATAATCCAGATACATGCTGTGTATGTAAACATGATGGCATGATATAATTTAAGTATACGATTTATATAGTAAGCAAGTAAGGAGATGGCAATCCATATATGATGTAAAAACTAAGCAATGCAAGACAACATGCATGACATGGGTAATATAACCCTGCCAAATTTGAGCATAGACCTTAGGGGGGAAATAGGATTGGTCATCAGTCTCTGAATCCTCCTCTGAGGAGCTCTCTGTAACCAGTAAGATGTCTGCTTCAACAGGTAGCATTGTCTGCTCTGAATACCTTGTTTTCACTCCAGATACTTCCATCACCGCTTCAAATGGCTGATGCACAGGAAGAGTAGTTGAATATACAAATGTTGTCGACAAATGGAACACGTAATACAGAAAAAATGATAGCATGATATAATTCACATACATGATGATTGGCTAAATAGCATGCAATTGGATAATTCACATATATAACACCTTTGCAACAAGATAACATTGCATAATTCACATATATAATGTCTTGCAACAAGATGGCAATGCATAATTCACATATATGGTAATTAGAAACTAAACAGGTGGCATTCACACAAAGCATGTCTAAACTAATCAAATGACATAGCAATGCAAGACACCATACGCACGATATGAGCAACATAACCCTGCCAAGTTAGAGCATATATCTTTGGCAGGAAATAGGACTGGTCATCTGTCTCTGAATCTCCTCTGAGGAGCTAGCCATAACCAGCGAGATATGTGCTTCGTCAGATAGCATAGTCTACTCTGAAGACCTTGTTTTCACTCCAGAATTTTCCATCACCGTGTCAAATGGCCGATGCACACGAAGAGTAGTTGAATGTACTAACATTGTTGACAAATGTAATACGTAATGAAAAAAAGGATGCCTGATATAATTCACATATAAGATGACTGGATAAGCAGGATGTCATTGAAAAATTCACATATATGATTCCTGGCTAAACAAGATGGCGTTGCATAATTCACATAAATGATGAATAAACTAAACAGATGGCATTCACACAAAGCATGTCTAAACTAAGCAGATGTCATATTAGATGTATAAAGTAAGCAATGCAAGGCACCATATGCATGATATAACCAACATCAGCATGCCAAGTTAGAGCAAAGACCTCAGGGGGTAAATAGGAGTGGTCTTCTCCTTCTGAACCCCCCTCAAAACAGATATCTTCCTCTCGATTACAATCTGAAATGGGTGGAGGGGGGCTTCCTTTGCGCCTACCATGGAGCAATGTCTGCATGAAATTTTATTGCCACGCAAGGCTCGTCTCTTTTGCTCTACATGTTCAGCTCCATTGTGTACAATAACTGACATGCATAGGAATAAAAAATAGTGAGATTATGTAAGGAGTGCATGCAGAAATCCAGAGTGATGGTAGCAACCTGTGGATAGACCCAAAACAATGATAGCAAGCAGATAATGGCTTCAGTTAAACAATACAGATAATGGCTTCTTTACTATTTGTTTTCCACCCAACATGAAACTCATAGTAGACACCAGAGATTAACCAGATAGTAGATAGATACTATTGATTGTGGCCCCGATATGTACCCCAAACCATTTAAAAACTCAAGTTTGACCATTAGTTTGGAGCTGACTCAGAGTCTAATCGGTGAGCATGACGATAAAGTAGCATGTAATATTAAGTGATGCATAACGTAAGACACGAAAGAGTGCGACCTCTCTTGCAGACCCGTGTAGTCCTCGAGGTCATCTGCTTGGTTGATGATGGTAATGCAGTTGTCATGGCTTCCAGTAATGGGGAAGAAGATCTAAGGCGGCGAAAGACAGTCTGGAGGCCAGATCCCTGCTGTGTTGGACCCTTCTGTCGTTCGAGCAACTAAGCTGGGGTGGACGACGACGCAGCAGGAGAGGGACAAACCACACAAGGTTTTCTTTGACAACTATCTGTAAAAGAAGTAATTCTGTAACGGCTCGTTTGAATTGGAGGATTCTAACAACGCAGGGATAGGAAATACATAGTAATAGGATAGGAATGCACGTGCAAAATAGGGAATTTAAAAACACAGGATTTCTGCCAATCTGGGTGTTTGGTTCACAAGAATTGGAAGATCACATGATGCAAAGAAGCATGGTGAGATTAAATCAAACCACAAGAAAATGTGCGGTTATAATGCTATTATGCTACTATCTTTTAGTCTTGTGCTACATGAATATGAATTTGAAAAGGAGGACAAGTGGATATTAAAATTCCTACAGTTTTTCTTTCAAGGAGACACTAAAGGAACAAATCCTGCAGTTTTCCTTTGCTCCATTCCTTTGAACCAAATGCATGAATAGTAGTACCATAGGAAACTTTCCAATTCCTATGTTTTTCCTTCACTTTTCCTTTCAAGCACTGGCGATTCTAGCAGGCAGGCTTGAGCAAGAAAAATCCTACACTCAAAAAATGATTTTGTGCTACTTCTACTACTTTGGACCCAGGCCACTGCCCTACTAGCTCAGCTCCCAGGCCCATCGACAAATGCACATCTCAAACACGCAGAGATAAATAATGATGGGGTTCAAGAGAGTCCATCACGGATAGCTAAGTTGCCTGGTACCTCACTGCTTGTCATATAGTAGGAGAAACTAATCGTATTTCATGTTACTGCGTGTGCTCAGTGGACAATATATATAACATGTAGAGTAAGAAAGAGATGCAACAAGTGTACAACCTCTTTGGCGAAGCCATGTCGATCTCAGTGTGATTGGGTTGGTCGGTGAGGATGATCCGGCTGACTTGGCTGTCGGAGGAGGGGAAGAAGATCTTAGGCATCTTGAGATGGAGCCCAGGGTACTGCTCCGCCATGATGGAGGGTTTCGTCATTGGAGGAGCTCCGGTGAGTTGTATGACGCCGAGGCTGAAGCAGGATAGGAGAGACAACGTTAACCTGAGTGGAATTCTAATAGCATCTCCAATAGATGACGTAAAATACATAACCACAAAGTTCTAGATGTAAAATACATCAGTCGCTCATCTCAGAACTTAACTGTCGAAACTGAATTTAACTATCGAAACTAAACTTAACTGTCGAAATTAATTTTGTTGTCAAAACTGAACGCACTAGTTGCAGAAAAGCAGTACCAGCAGTAGCAGCAGCGCGTGCGAGAGCCGGGGCAGCTGATTGATGTCTACTACACAACCTTCTTCTTGTAGACATTGTTGGGCCTCCAAGTGCAGAGTTTTGTAGGACGGTAGCAAATTTCCCTCAAGTGGATGACCTAAGGTTTATCAATCCGTAGGAGGCGTAGGATGAAGATGGTATCTCTCAAGCAACCCTGCAACCAAATAACAAAGAGTCTCTTGTGTCCCCAACACACCCAATACAATGGTAAATTGTATAGGTACACTTGTTAGGCGAAGAGATGGTGATACAAGTGGTATATGGATGGTAGATAAAGGTTTTTGCAATCTGAAAATATAAAAACAGCAAGGTAACTAATGATAAAAGTGAGCACAAACGGTATTGCAATACGTTGAAACAAGGCCTAGGGTTCATACTTTCACTAGTGCAAGTTCTCTGAACAATAATAACATAATTGGATCACATAACTATCCCTCAACATGCAACAAAGAGTCACTCCAAAGCGACTAATAGCGGAGAACAAACGAAGAGATTATGGTAGGGTACGAAACCACCTCAAAGTTATTCTTTCCAATCAATCCGTTGGGCTATTCCTATAAGTGTCACAAAAAGCCCTAGAGTTCGTACTAGAATAACACCTTCAGACACAAATCAACCAAAACCCTAATGTCACCTAGATACTCCATTATCACCTCAAGTATCCGTGGGTATGATTATACGATATGCGTCACACAATCTCAGATTCATCTATTCAACCAACACATAGAACCTCAAAGAGTGCCCCAAAGTTTCTACTGGAGAGTCAAAACGAAAACGTGTGCCAACCCCTATGCATAGGTTCATGGGCGGAACCCGCAAGTTGATCACCAAAACATACATCAAGTGAATCACGTGATATCCCAAATCCTTATAGACTCAATCCGATAAGATAACTTCAAAGGGAAAACTCAATCCATTACAAGAGAGTATAGGGGGAGAAACATCATAAGATCCAACTATAATAGAAAAGCTCGCGATACATCAAGATCGTAACACCTCAAGAATACGAGAGAGAGAGAGAGAGAGAGAGATCAAACACATAGCTACTGGTACATACCCTCAGCCCCGAGGGAGAACTACTCCCTCCTCGTCATGGAGAGCGCCGGGATGATGAAGATGGCCACTGGAGCGGGATTGCCCCCTCCGGCAGGGTGCCGGAATGGGTCTAGATTGGTTTTTGGTGGCTACGGAAGCTTCTGGGGGCGGAACTCCCGATCTATTGTGCTCCTCGATAGTTTTAGGGTATATGGATATATATAGGCGGAAGAAATACACCAGGGGAGCCACGAGGGGCCCACGAGGGTGGAGGGTGCGCCCCCTGCCTCGTGCTCTCCTCGTTGATCCCCTGACGTGCACTCCAAGTCTCCCGTATTGCTTTCTTTCCAAAAATAACTTTTCCGAAGGTTTCATTCTGTCTGGACTCCATTTGATATTCCTTTTCTGCGAAACACTGAAACAAGGGAAAAACAAAACTGGCACTGGGCTCTGGGTTAATAGGTTAGTCCCCAAAATCATATAAAATAGCATATAAATGCATATAAAACATCCAAGGTTGATAATATAATAGCATGGAACAATCAAAAGTTATAGATACGTTGGAGACGTATCAGCACCCCAAGCTTAATTCCTGCTCGTCCTCGAGTAGGTAAATGATAAAAACAGAATTTTTGATGTGGAATGCTACCTAACATATTTATCCATGTAGTTCTCTTTATTGTGGCAAGAATATTCAGATCCATAAGATTCAAGACAAAAGTTTAATATTGACATAAAAATAATAATACTTCAAGCATACTAAACAAGCAATCATGTCTTCTCAAAATAACATGGCCAAAGAAAGCTATCCCTACAAAATCATATAGTCTGGCTATGCTCCATCTTCACCACACAGAATATTCAAATCATGCACAACCCCGATGACAAGCCAAGCAATTGTTTCATACTTTTGATGTTCTCAAACTTTTTCAATCTTCACGCAATACATGAGAGTGAGCCATGGACATAACACTTTAGGTGGAATAGAATGGTGGTTGTGGAGAAGACAAAAAGGGAGAAGATAGTCTCACACCAACTAGGCATATCAATGGGCTATGGAGATGCCCATCAATAGATATCAATGTGAGTGAGTAGGGATTGCCATGCAACAGATGCACTAGAGCTATAAATGTATGAAAGCTCAACAAAAGAAACTAGTGGGTGTACATCCAACTTGCTTGCTCACGAAGACCTAGGGCATTTTGAGGAAGCCCATCATTGGAATATACAAGCCATGTTCTATAATGAAAGATTCCCACTAGTATATGAAAGTGACAACATATGAGACTCTCTATCATGAAGATCATGGTGCTACATTGAAGCACAAATGTGGTAAAAGGATAGTAGCATTGCCCCTTCTCTCTTTTTCTCTCATTTTTTTGGGCCTTCTCCTTTTTTATGGCCTCTTTATTTATTTATTTGGGCTTCTTTGGCCTCTTTTATTTATTTATTTTCGTCCGGAGTCTCATCCCGACTTGTGGGGGAATCATGGTCTCCATCATCCTTTCCTCACTGGGACAATACTCTAATAATGATGATCATCACAGTTTTATTTACTTTCAACTCAAGAATTACAACTCGATTCTTAGAACAAGATATGACTATATATGAATGCCTCCTGCAGTGTACCGGGATGTGCAATGACTCATGAGGGACATGTATGGAAGAATTATGAAATGGTGGCTTTGCCACAAATACGATGTCAACTACATGATCATGCAAAGCAATATGACAATGTTGAAGCGTGTCATAATAACGGAACTGTGGAAAGTTGCATGGCAATATATCTCGGAATGGCTATGGAATGCCATAATAGGTAGGTATGGTGGCTGTTTTGAAGAAGGTAAATGGTGGGTTTATGGTACCGGCAAAAGTTGCGCGGTACTAGAGAGGCTAGCAATGGTGGAAGGGTGAGAGTGCGTATAATCCATGGACTCAACATTAGTCATAAAGAACTCACATACTTATTGCAAAAATTTATTAGTTATCAAAACAAAGTACTACGCGCATGCTCCTAGGGGGATAGATTGGTAGGAAAAGACCAACGCTCGTCCCCGACCGCCACTCATAAGGAAGACAATCAATAAATAAATCATTCTCCGACTTCATCACATAACGGTTCACCATACGTGCATGCTACGGGAATCACAAACTTTAACACAAGTATCTCTCAAATTCACAACTACTCAACTAGCATGACTCTAATATCACCATCTTCATATCTCAAAACAATCATCAAGTATCAAACTTCTCATAGTATTCAATGCACCTTATATGAAAGTTTTTATTATATCCCTCTTGGATGCCCATCATATTAGGACTAAATTCATAACCAAAGCAAATTACCATGCTGTTCTAAAGACTCTCAAAATAATATAAGTGAAGCACGAGAGTTCAACTATTTCTTCAAAATAAAACCACCACCGTGCTCTAAAAGATATAAGTGAAGCACTAGAGCAAATGACAAACTACTCCAAAAGATATAAGTCAAGATCAATGAGTAGTCGAATAATTATGCAACTATGTGAAGACTCTCTAACATTTAATAATTTAAGATCTTGGTATTTTATTCAAACAGCAAGCAAATCCTAACAAAATAAATTTACGCTCCAAGCAAAACACATATCATGTGGTGAATAAAAATATAGCTCCAAGTAAAGTTACCGATGAACGAGGACGAAAGAGGGGATGCCTTCCGGGGCATCCCCAAGATTAGGCTCTTGGTTGTCCTTTAATTTTACCTTGGGGTGCCTTGGGCATCCCCAAGATTAGGCTCTTTCCACTCCTTATTCCATAGTCCATCGAATCTTTATCCAAAACTTCAAAACTTCACAACACAAAACTTAACAGAAAACTCGTAAGCTCCGTTAGCGAAACAAAACAAAACACTACTTCAAGGTACTGTAATTAACTCATTATTTATTTATATTGGTGTTAAACCTACTTTATTCCAACTTGTCTATGGTTTATAAACTATTTTACTATCCATTGATTCATCAAAATAAGCAAACAACACATCGAAAACAGAATCTGTCAAAAACAGAACAGTCTGTAGTAATCTGGATCAAACGTATACTTCTGGAACTCATAAAATTATAAAATAAATTTCTGGACGTGAGGAATTTATCTATTAATAATCTTCAAAAAGAAATAACTAAATATCACTCTCCAAATAAAAATGGCAGCAATTCTTGTGAGTGCTAAAGTTTCTGTTTTTTACAGCATGATCGCAAAGACTTCACCAAAGTCTTCCCAAAGGTTCTACTTGGCACAAACACTAATTAAAACATAAAACCACATCTAAACAGAGGCTATATGAATTATTTATTACTAAGCAGGATCAAAAAGTAAAGAACAAGAATAGGATTGGGTTGCCTCCCAACAAACGGTATCGTTTAACGCCCCTAGCTAGGCATGATGATTTCAATGATGCTCACATAAAGGATAAGAATTGAAACATAAAGAGAGCATCATGAAGAATATGACTAGAACATTTAAGTCTAACCCACTTCCTATGCATAGGGATTTTGTGAGAAAACAACTTATGGAAACAAGAATCAACTTGCATAGGGAGGTAAAACAAGCATAACTTCAAAACTTTAAGCATATAGAGAGGAAACTTGATATTATTGCAATTCCTACAAGCATATATTCCTCCCTCATAATAATTTTCAGTAGCATCATGAACGAATTCAACAATATAACCAGCACCTAAAGCATTCTTTTCATGATCTACAAGCATAGAATTTTTATTACTCTCCACATAAGCAAAATTCTTCTCATTCAAAATAGTGGGAGTATCATAAGAGACTCGAATACTATAAATTGTTTCCACATTAAAAGAGTAATGTTAAGAAAAGGGGTAATCATAATCATGACAAGTTTTATAAATATAATCACTACTTTTTATAGCATACATATCATCACAATAATCATCATAGGTAGGAGGCATGCTATCATCATTATAAATTTGCATATCAAAACTTGGGAGACTAAAAATATCATCTTCATTAAATGTAGCATCCCCAAGCTTGGGACAAACATTAATTGCAGCAAATATATTCTCAAAACCATCATCTTCATCAAACATGGCATCCCCAAGCTTGGGACTTTTCATATCATAATCATAATCACTTTCATCATTAATAGTATGGATAGCACCAATAGTATAGCAATTATCATATTCTTCCAAGCCAGTGCCAAAAAGATTTTCAAGATCATAAGAAGTATCATTATCTTCCACAATTATATTTTCATGAGGCACAATAGTAATAAGAGCAGCATTATTTGGGGGAGATATCTTTTTACCTCTCTTCCTTTTTCTTTTCTTCTTCTTCACCACATCATGTGTGGGTTCAATCCTCTTTTTGGAGCTCCTTATTAACGAGATTGGTTGAATAGGAGGCTCCTCCTCATTACCTGATTCATCATAAGAAACAATAGGAGAATATTGGGAAGCCTCTTCCCCTTCATTAGTATTCTCTTCATCTTCTATTTGTTTTCTTTTCTTTATGTAATTGGCAATATAAGGATTTTCAATGCAATTCACCGCACAATACATATAAATTTCCTCTAGATCAAAGCCAAGAAGTTTGTCACGGGCAAATTCTGGAAGATGATTAGTTAAACGTTTCATTTCTTCATAACCCAAGAGCAAACTAAGTTCATTATGATGTGCAAGGGAAATCAAGTCATCACAATTTTTGGACACGATACGATCATGAAACAATTTGCATTGGGTACTGAAATGATCATGTTCACTGCAAAGTTCACAAGTACGGCTAAGAAAATTTAAATTTTCAGCACAAACATCTAGCCTTTCTTGCAACCATTTAGTTTATAAATGCTTATGCCTCTTGCAATATCTATCTTCTCTATTTGGTGTATACTTGCAAACCCAATGCACTCCACAAAAATTGACATGTTTATAGGAGACATCTTCATCATAACTAGTGCAATCATCATTATTATCATGGATATTCAAAGAATTCGTACTAACAACATTGCAATCATGCTCATCATTCACATATTTTATGCCAAGCATTCTATGTAATTTTTCTTCTAGCATTTGAGCACAATTTTCCTTTCCATCATACTCACGAAAGTTATTAAAAAGATGAAGCGTATGATGCAAACTCAATTCCATTTTTTTGTAATTTTCTTTTATAAACTGAACTAGTGATAAAACAAGAAACTAAAAGACTCGATTGCAAGATCTAAAGATTCAAGCACTAACCTCCACGGCAGCGGCGCCAGAAAGAGCTTGATGTCTACTACACAACCTTCTTCTTGTAGACGTTGTTGGGCCTCCAAGTGCAGAGGTTTGTAGGACAGTAGCAAATTTCCCTCAAGTGGATGACCTAAGGTTTATCAATCCGTAGGAGGTGTAGGATGAAGATGGTCTCTCTCAAGCAACCCTGCAACCAAATAACAAAGAGTCTCTTGTGTCCCCAACACACCCAATACAATGGTAAATTGTATAGGTGCACTAGTTCGGCGAAGAGATGATGATACAAGTGGTATATGGATGGTAGATAAAGGTTTTTGCAATCTGAAAATATAAAAACAGCAAGGTAACTAATGATAAAAGTGAGCACAAACGGTATTGCAATACATTGAAACAAGGCCTAGGGTTCATACTTTCACTAGTGAAAGTTCTCTCAACAATAATAACATAATTGGATCACATAACTATCCCTCAACATGCAACAAAGAGTCACTCCAAAGCGACTAATAGCGGAGAACAAACGAAGAGATTATGGTAGGGTACGAAACCACCTCAAAGTTATTCTCTCCAATCAATCTGTTGGGCTATTCCTATAAGTGTCACAAACAGCCCTAGAGTTTGTACTATAATAACACCTTAAGACACAAATCAACCAAAACCCTAATGTCACCTAGATACTCCATTGTCACCTCAAGTATCCGTGCGTATGATTATATGATATGCGTCACACAATCTCAGATTCATCTATTCAACCAACACATAGAACCTCAAAGAGTGCCCCAAAGTTTCTACCGGAGAGTCAAAACGAAAATGTGTGCCAACCCCTATGCATAGGTTCATGGGCGGAACCCGCAAGTTGATCACCAAAACATACATCAAGTGAATCACGTGATATCCCAAATCCTTATAGACTCAATCCGACAAGATAACTTCAAAGGGAAAACTCAATCCATTACAAGAGAGTAGAGGGGGAGAAACATCATAAGATCCAACTATAATAGCAAAGCTCGCGATACATTAAGATCGTAACACCTCAAGAACACGAGAGAGAGAGAGAGAGAGAGAGATCAAACACATAGGTACTGGTACATACCCTCAGCCCCGAGGGAGAACTACTCCCTCCTCATCATGGAGAGCGCCGGGATGATGAAGATGGCCACTTGAGAGGGATTGCTGTGATAGCCTGGCTTATTAGGGATGGTAGACTACTCATATCAATAAGGAATTCCTTCTTTTCCGAGGGCCCATTCAGAAAGAACTCCAAAGTTAAGCATGCTTAGCTTGGAGTAGTTTCAGGATGGGTGACCGACCGGGAAGTAGCTCCCGGGTGCGCACGAGTGAGGAAAAAGTGCGCAGAAAAGACTAGTATTGATCTATGGAGCCAATCTAGATCCCGCCAGGAGTAATGACCACCAGCGGGTGTGTCCGGGGCGTTACAAGTTGGGATCAGAGCCGACCCTCGCGGTTACACGGATGTTTGCGGACAGGTGCCCGGTCATGTTGTGCATGACGTTTGTGACCCGTCGTGGCACACGGCATGGCACATGTGCCGGACCGGAAGCACAGACGTTTGTGCCAAGAGGGAACATTCCTGTGGCCCGACAAGGATGTCGGTTCCTCTGAGTGGGGGTGTATGTGATAGCCTGGCTTATTAGGGATGGTAAACTACTCATATCAATAAGGAATTCCTTCTTTTCCGGGAGCCCATTCGGAAAAACTCCAAAGTTAAGCATGCTCAGCTTGGAGTAGTTTCAGGATGGGTGACCGACCGGGAAGTTGCTCCCGGGTGCGCACGAGTGAGGACAAAGTGCGCAGAAAAGACTAGTATTGATCTATGGGGCTAGTTGATACGTCTCCGTCGTATCTATAATTTTTGATTGTTCCATGCCAATATTATTCAACTTTCATATACTTTTTGCAACTTTTTATACTATTTTTGGGACTAACATATTGATCCAGTGCCCAGTGCCAGTTCCTGTTTGTTGCATGTTTTTTGTTTCGCAGAATATCCATATCAAACGGAGTCCAAACGGAATAAAAACTGACGGAGATTTTTTTGGAATATATATGATTTTTGGGAAGAAGAATCCACGTGAGACGATGCACGAGGGGCCCACGAGGTAGGTGATGAAGCTACGTACCTAGGGTAGGGACACGGACCTGTCCAAAGAGACCTACCCAAGGACGTCCCTAGAGGAAGTCACCTTTCAATTGACTTGAAGGTATCCCACTCGACGGATTCAAGACATTCGACCAAGAAGCTATCACTCGACCAGGAAGCCAACCACTCGACTGCCAGAAGACCTAAAGTCACTCCGCAGGCAAACGGTCGGCTATTGAGTAGTCTTTATGGTCATTATAGCACTTTATTAGGGGCGTTACCAGTAACGCCCGACCCTAAATGTACCTTAAACCCTGCATTACTGAGGGCAGGAGGGGGCCGGCGAACTCTATATAAGCCACCCCCTCCTCAGTATGAAGGGTTCGCACCCCTGTTATTCACACGCCAGTAATCCAATCGACCGCCTTCGGGCACCGAGACGTAGGGCTGTTACTTCCTCCGCGAAGGGCCTGAACTCGTACATCTTGGTGTGTTTACAACTTCCCAATAGCTGAGACCTAGCCTCTCCATACATACCCCCTACATCACTGTCAGAGTTAGAACCACGATAGTTGGCGCCCACCGTGGGGCAGGAATCTTAGCGCCTAATTGGAGAAGTTGCGATTTTTTCGATCCCTTTGATCATGGTTTCGTGTGGAGTTTTGGTGGAGGGCCGCGAGATCCGTCTCGGCGCGCTCACGTTCATCGCCGACGACTCCGCCTGGCTCCAGGAGGCACCACTCGACATCGACACGCTCCCCATCCGCGGCGCGACGCATTTCCGCGCATGCGTTCGTGGCGTCCTCCTGCGGAAGCCGTCGACCCAGTATCGGTTGGCCCCCGTATCGTCTCCTCGCTCTGTCTCCCACCGGCGTAAGCGCTCCGGCCGGTCGAGACTTCAGAGGTGGTTGAGGCATGCCGTGGCTCGCCAGCCGGCCACCCCGCAAGTCGCGGCAATCGAGCCCGACGAATCCCTCTGCGGCCTGTTCGACCTGTCAACTAACTCCGCGGAGACCGCATCCGAGTGCGACAGCAGTGACCCAGTGGCTGAGGTTCTGGCGGTCGATGGGACGCACAGTCCTCCTGGTTTCCCTCGCGCTGATGGAGGCGCGGGTGGGGGTGACCCGTCGCATCCCCACGATGAGTATCTCCCCAAACCTCTCACATCATTGCAGCGAGAGGAGCTTCGCCGTCGGAACATGGACGCGCTCCACACTCCTATTGTCGGAGAAACCCCCGAGGCCCGGGCCTTGGAGGACGCGCGCTTGGCTAACCTGGCCGAGCGCACTCGACTGGAGAATCTCCAGCAGATACTCGACGAGCAAGCGCGTCAGCGGGCTCCCGAGTCTAGTCGACGTCAGCAAGCTCCCGAGTCCAGTCGGCGTCAACTCTTCCCGCCGCCGTAGGTATACCGAACCCCAGTTCAGAATTTGGCCGCTGCGGTCCGTATAGCAGAATCAATACAGCCCTCCCAGTCGGAGGCGGGCAGGGGCTTGTTGCAGATCAGACCACTGCTCCAGGTGGCGGGAAACCAGAATTCCGCTGTCTCTCAGTCGCGGAACAGGATCCACAGTCGATCCGTCGCAACAGATACAGTCGAGTCGGCTCACAGCCCGAGATCGCCCCCGAGGCGTGAGGGACGTGGTGACCGGCATGATCAGTATAGGAGGAATGAGCAGTATGATCACCGATTCGACCGTGATGATCGACGTCGAGTGCCAACCCCTCCCCCGAGGAGTGGGTCATATGCGCCTCGACGGCAAGATGACAGACGCCCTCATTGTGTTGGGCAGAGGATTCTAGTCGACCCCAGAGACCTAGGCTTTGATGCGAGATCCATCCTCGTTCAAGGTTTGGTTGACAGGAACAGAGCTCATCGAGAGGGCCACAACAGAGATGTGCCTGCCACCAGCAGAGCACGTGCTTCAGGGCCAGAGTGTTTCAGTCGAGCCATCAGAGCCGCAGTGATTCCTCCCAACTTCAGGCTGGCGACTGGGGTCAGCAAGTTCACCGGCGAATCTAAGCCTGACACTTGGCTCGAAGATTACCGAGTGGCTATACAGATCGGCGGTGGCAATGATGAGGTGGCCATGAAGCATTTGCCTCTCATGTTAGAGGGCTCAGCCAGAGCGTGGCTGAATCAGTTGGCACCCAGCAGCATCTACACTTGGGAGGACCTCTCCCGAGTGTTTGTCACAACCTTTGAAGGAACATGCGAGCGACCTGCAGGCCTTACAGAGTTGCGGTCTTGCGTGCAGAAGCCAAATGAAACTCTGAGGGAATACATCCAGAGGTGGATCACACTGCATCACTCGGTTGAGAATGTGCCAGACCATCAAGCAGTTTGTGCCTTCAAGGAAGGCGTTAAATACAGAGAGTTGAATCTGAAGTTCGGTCGAACTGGAGAGATGTCTCTGAATCGGATGATGGAGATTGCCACCAAGTACGCTAATGGTGAAGACGAGGACCGACTCCGGAGTGGCAAGCACAAGGCAGTCGCCCAAGAAACCGGAGGAAAGTCCAGTCGGAAACAGAAGCGGAAGGCCGAGCCAGCCGCTCCTGGGGAGGCCCTGGCTGTAGCCCAGGGAAACTTCAAGGGAAAACCCAAGGGCACCTGGAAGCCCAAGAAAGTCAAGGATCAGGATGGAAACGATGTTTTGGATCTGCCATGTCACATCCACACCAAGAAAGATGAAGAGGGTAATTTTATTTACCCAAAGCATACCACTCGACAGTGCCGGCTCCTAATCCAGCAGTTTCAAGGCAAACAGCCCAAAGATAAGGAAAAAGAGTCGGACAGAGTCGAGGACAAGGAAGATAGAGACGATGGATACCCCCAAATCAATTCCACCCTGATGATTTTTGCTGATGTCGAAAGCAAAAGTCGACTGAAAGTCATTAACCGTGAGGTGAACATGGTTGCTCCGGCGACACCCAATTATCTGAAGTGGTCGCAGACTGCCATCACATTCGACCAGTCCGATCACCCTACGCACATTGCCACCCCTGGGAGGCAAGCTTTGGTGGTCGACCCAGTTGTCGAAGGCACTCGACTGACCAAAGTCCTGATGGATGGTGGCAGTGGCTTGAACATACTATATGCTGAAACATTGAAAGGGATGGGCATTCCGATGTCCAGACTCAGTACCAGTAACATGAGCTTCCACGGAGTCATTCCTGGGAAGAAGGCCGTGTCACTCGTCCAGATTGCTCTTGATGTGGTTTTCGGTGATTCAAAGAATTACCGCAAGGAAAAGTTGACATTCGAGGTTGTTGACTTCCAAAGTGCCTATCATGCCATTCTGGGTAGGCCAGCTTACGCACGCTTCATGGCTCGACCATGTTACGTGTACCTCAAACTGAAGATGCCTGGCCCCAAAGGTGTAATCACTGTTACAGGCAACCGAAAGAAAGCAGAAGAGTGTTTTCAGAAAGGCTCAAAGATCGCTGATGCTCAGATGGCAGTTGTTGAGCTGCAAGAGTACCAGAAGACTGCTGACCCGAGTGAATTGTTACGAGCCAAGAAGCCTGCTTCAGAATCTGCTTTTCAGTCCTTCGGTGAAACTAAGACAGCTCACATTCACCCAACCGATCCCGACGCTGCTCCGACTCACATCTCGACGACGCTCGACTCCAAATAGGAAGAAGCGCTCATCCAGTTCCTCCGTGAGAACTGGGACGTCTTCGCATGGAAGCCTTCTGACATGCCTGGAGTTCCCAGGGGGCTGGCTGAGCACCGTCTACGAGTCGACCCGAAGTTCAAGCCTGTGAAAGAACATCTTCGATGGTTCGCCGTCCAGAAGAGGAAAGCTATTGGCGAGGAAGTGGCTCGGCTCTTATCAGCGGAGTTCATCCGAGAGATTTACCACTCCGAGTGGCTCGCCAATGTTGTCATGGTCCCCAAGAAGGACAAGTCACTTCGCATGTGCATTGACTTTAAACACATCAATCGGGCCTGCCCGAAAGATCATTTCCCTCTCCCCCGCATCGACCAGGTAGTGGACTCGACCGCGGGGTGCGAGCGTTTGTCTTTTCTAGATGCTTATTCAGGGTACCATCAGATCCGTCTGTATGGACCCGACGAGATCAAAACGGCTTTCATCACCCCATTTGGGTGCTTCTGTTATGTCACCATGCCTTTCGGCCTCAAGAATGCTGGAGCCACGTTCATGAGGATGATTCAGAAGTGTTTGCTCACCCAGATCAGTCGGAACGTAGAAGCATACATGGATGATATTGTGGTTAAGTCACGGAAAGGTTCCGACCTACTGACTGACCTTGCCGAAACCTTTGCTAACCTCAGAAGATATGATATCAAGCTCAATCCATCAAAGTGCACATTCGGAGTTCCAGGTGGAAAGTTACTCGGTTTTCTTGTTTCCGAACGAGGAATCGACGCCAATCCCTAGAAAGTTGGCACCATACTCCGGATGAAGCGCCCTGTGCATGTACACGACGTCCAGAAGCTTACAGGTTGCTTGGCCGCTCTGAGTCGATTCATTTCTCGTCTCGGTGAAAAGGCGTTGCCTCTCTACCGACTGATGAAGAAGTCTGACAAGTTCGAGTGGACTCCAGAAGCTGACGCAGCATTTGCAGAGCTCAAAGCCCTGCTCTCCACCCAGCCGGTGCTTGCTGCCCCAATCAGCAAAGAGCCTCTGCTGCTGTACATTGTGGCCACGGGACAAGTTGTCAGTACAGTACTCACGGTCGAGCGGGAAGAAGAAGGAAAGGCCTTCAGAGTTCAGCGCCCAGTATATTATGTGTCTGAAGTTTTTACCCCTTCAAAACAAAGATACCGCCACTACCAGAAGCTTGTATATGGGATTTATATGACCACCAAGAAGGTTGCACATTACTTCTCTGACCACTCCATTACAGTCATCAGCGACGCCCCACTGTCAGAGATTCTGCACAACAGAGATGCAACTGGTCGAGTGGCCAAGTGGGCAATTGAACTCCTTCCCTTAGATATCAAGTTTGAAGCAAAGAAGGCTATCAAGTCCCAAGCAATCGCAGATTTCATCTCCGAGTGGATTGAACAGCAACTTCCGACTCAAGTTCACTCGGAGCACTGGACCATGTTCTTCGATGGGTCTAAAATGCTGAATGGTTCCGGTGCTGGGGTAGTCCTAGTCTCCCCCCGAGGAGATAAGCTCAGATATGTTCTCCAGATTCACTTCGATTCCTCCAATAATGAAGCAGAATATGAAGCACTTTTGTATGGGTTGCGCATGGCCATTTCACTCGGCGTCCGTCGCCTCATGGTCTATGGCGACTCAGATTTGGTGGTTAATCAAGTGATGAAGGAGTGGGACGTCAGAAGTCCGGCAATGACTGGATATTGCAATGCAGTGAGAAAGCTAGAGAAGAAATTCGAGGGGTTAGAGCTTCATCACATCCCCCGACTAAAAAATCAGGCAACTGACGATTTGGCAAAGATAGGCTCCAAGAGAGAAGCCATTCCCAGCAACGTGTTCCTGGAACACATTCACTCGCCGTCAGTCCAAGAGGATCCTTTTACAGAAGAAGCCTCGCAGCCGAAAAGTGCCACAGATCCGACTGAAGTCGAAGTTCCTACTGTGGTCAACCTAATCATGGAAGTCTTGACAATCACTCCCAACTGGACGATACCGTACATCGCGTATATCCTAAGGAAAGAACTCCCAGAGGACGAGGAAGAGGCTCGACGGATCGTCCGCCGATCCAAGGCCTTCACAGTCATAAAAGGACAGTTGTTTAGAGAGAGCGCGACTGGAATCGGTCAGAAGTGCATAACACCAGAAGAGGGTCAGATAATCCTTGATGATATCCACTCAGGAACCTGTGGTCACCATGCGTCCTCTCAGACCATTGTGGCTAAAGCATACCGAGCGGGATTTTACTGGCCAAGAGCAAATGAGATGGCAAAAGAGATAGTCGACAAGTGTGGAGGATGCCAGTTCTACTCCATGATGTCACACAAGCCTGCATCAGCCCTGAAGACCATTCCACTCGTCTGGCCCTTTGCTGTCTGGGGACTAGACATGGTTGGTCCACTGAGAACAAGCAGGAGCGGTTTCACTCATGTGCTTGTGGCAGTCGACAAATTCACCAAATGGATTGAAGCTAAGCCCATCAAGAATCTTAATGCTTGCACTGCTATCAGTTTCGTCAGAGGGCTAACATTCAGATATGGAGTCCCGCATAGCATCATCACTGACAATGGGTCAAACTTTGATTCGGACAAGTTCAGAGCTTTTTGCGCCTCTCAAGGCACTCGAGTCGACTACGCATCGGTCGCCCATCCCCAGTCGAATGGACAAGCTGAGAGAGCAAATGGTCTGATTCTCAAAGGACTAAAGCCTCGACTGATGCGTGATCTCAAGCACGCGGCAGGTGCCTAGGTCGATGAGCTTCCGTCAGTTCTATGGGGATTAAGAACAACCCCTAACCGGTCGACTGGAAGAACCCCATTCTTTCTGGTTTACAGAGCCGGAGCAGTTCTGCCGAGCGATCTTCTTCACAATGCACCCCGAGTCGAACTTTAAACCGAAGATGAAGCAGAATAAGCCCGGCAAGACGCAGTCCACCTCTTAGAAGAAGAGAGGGAGATGGCCATGATCAGATCGACCATTTATCAGCAAGACTTGCGTCGATTCCATGCCCGGAATGTGAAGAGTCGAGCCTTCCAAGAAGGAGATTTGGTCCTCCGAGTGGATCAAAAGAAACCGCACAAGCTTGCTCCCACTTGGGAAGGCCCCTTCATCATCACTAGAGTCCTTCACAATGGAGCGTATCACCTCTAGAATGTTGATCGCCAGATCGACGAGCCACGAGCTTGGAATGCAGAACTACTCCGCCCCTTTTACACTTGAGTTCTCCCTTGGAAGAGATGTAATAAGAAAAATTTCTGCAGTTCGTTTTTATCAAAGGCAAGAGTGTTCCAATAATTGCTGTCACTTTTGTTTACATACGAAATCCCCCAGTGGGCGACTTAGCTGCGAATCCATTTCGCCTAAGTTTGAAAAAATCCTACCGAGTGGAGAGCAAACCTCCCACTCGGGGGCTTAGCTGCAGCCCAGTGCTTGCCTAAGTTTGAAAAAATCCTACCGAGTGGAGAGCAAACCTCCCACTAGGGGGCTTAGCTGCAGTCCAGTACTTGCCTAAGTTCTCCCAGTAAGAGACTTAGCTGCGGTCAGACACTCGCCTAAGTTTGAAAAAATCCTACCGAGTGGATAGCAAACCTCCCACTCAGGGGCTTAGCCGCAGTCCAGTACTCGCCTAAGTTCTCCCACTAAGAGACTTAGCTGCAGTCAGACACTCGCCTAAGTTTGAAAATCCTACCGAGTGGAGAGCAAACCTCCCACTCGGGGGCTTAGCTGCGGCCCAGCGCTCGCCTAAGTATTGAAAAATCCTACCGAGTGGAGAGCAAACCTCCCACTCGGGGGCTTAGCTGCAGTACAGTACTCGCCTAAGTTCTCCCACTAAGAGACTTAGCTGCGGTCAGACACTCGCCTAAGTTTGAAAATCCTACCGAGTGGAGAGCAAACCTCCCACTCGGGGGCTTAGCTGCGGCCCAGCGCTCGCCTAAGTATTTAAAAATCCTATCGAGTGAGAGCAAACCTCCCACTTGGGGACTTAGCTGCGGCCCAGTGCTTGCCTAAGTACAGACACAACCCAATCCGAAAGGACGATGAGGCGCAAGTCGACTGCTACCTTCGCCTTCGGAGTTGCGCTGCAAATACAAGGTTATTCCGAGTAAAGATCAAGTTCCACTCGACGAATCAAACCATGAAGGTATCCAACGAGAAATCAAGTTCAGATAAAGCCTAAAAGGTCCCAGACCTCAAAGTACTCGAGCCCTCGGCTCGGCGGAGTTTAACTGTTACAAGTCCACTCGGCATCCCGAGGAAAATTTAAGGCAGAGTTTAAACGGTTACTAATCCACTCGGCATTCCGAGGTAAATTTAAGGTTTTCACTCCTCAGGAGGAGGACTGGAAGGGGCGACGAACTCATCCAAGTCGATCCCGTCGGCAATACGGGTGGCAGCAGCGATGAAGGTCTCCATGAAGTCTTGAAAGCTGTTCTTCCTGGTATTGGCAACTTGGATGGCCGCCAGCTTTTCTTCTCGCGCCTCCTTGCAATGGACGCGGACCAGGGACAGAGCGACATCAGCACCACATCTAGCAAAAGATTTCTTCCATTCTGCCACTCGACCTGGGACTTCGTTAAGTCGAGCCATCAGAGACTCGAGGTCGTTTTGAAGCGTCGTCCCAGGCCAGAGTGATGCGTCGATCCGCGACATCGCAACTTTCAGCCGAGCCAGATAGTCAACGACGCTGGCAGTACGAGACTCCAGACGGAGCACGTTCATTGCAGCCTCGTCCTTCACGAGAGAGTTAACAGGGTCCAAGCCTGGTTCCACTCGACTGGTCTCCTCTTCAAAGTTCTGGCAGAATTCTGCAAACACGATTCAAGGGTAAGACGGTGGCCGTACGCAGGCTCGACAACTACAAGACAGCCGGGTTGGAATAATTACCTTCGAGCATGACAAACAGCTTCTTGGCGAGTCCACCGAGATAAGCCTCCAGATCTTTTACCTTCCCCGACAGCTCACCCGCCTTGTCGTGCAGCGCCATCTTCTCTTTCTTCAGTCGACTGGCGTCTCGATTAGGTGCCTCGAGAGCAGTCTTCAGTCTGGAGTTCTCCTGTTTAAGAGCTCCGACCGAAGCCAGTTTCTCTTCTGCGAGCTTCATTTTGCTCGAGGCCTCCTTCTGTGCCTCTGCAAGATCTTGGTCCTTCTTCTTCAAAGCTTCCTCCAGTTTATCTGCGGCGTCAAGTGGAACCAACATCAAGAATGGACAAGAAAGAAAAGTCACCCGTTAAGAATGGAGAACCTCACCAGCCATACCTTTTGCTTCTTCTTGCGCTTTCTTCAAGTTCTCCTGAGCAAGCTTCAAGCTAAGGTTGAGCTGGATCTGCTGATTCTCCAACTCAGTATAGCGAGCTACAAGTTCGCAAGATTTTGGTAAAAAGAAAAATCAGTCGACAGACGTCCAAGATAAGTTGCTTCCGAGTAACTAAGAGACAATGATGACGTTTCTAAGACCACAACCGAATCAAAAAACATTCGACAATAGTCTCAGGGACTACACCCAGTGGGTTCACTCAGCGTGCCCCCACTGGTTTGACCAAAAAAGAGAGAGAAAAAGTTCCACTCGACCCGGCCCGACCAAACCGAGTGAAGAAATACATCTACAGCAACACAATGTAAAGACTATAGTCGACTGCCAGCAGTCCACCGTAGTCTCGGGGGCTACACCCAGTGGGTGCACTCAGCGTGCCCCCACTCGTCCAAGGATTGGCAGACACACCCAGTGGGTGTACAGATACAGATACAAAAGATCTTCGGAAAAGAGACTCTTCAAACAGCATATCATAACAGAACAAGTGTTGAAGTCGACTGACCTGGACGTTGCTCTAAAGAGCCGAACTCGCGTCATAGGCTGCTTGGCTGGCCTCCCGAGCCATCTTCACTTGCTCCATCATGATCCCCGCCTGGCGTATAGCCTCCTTGG
Organism: Triticum dicoccoides; assembly: GCF_002162155.2. Lineage (NCBI taxonomy): Eukaryota > Viridiplantae > Streptophyta > Magnoliopsida > Poales > Poaceae > Triticum > Triticum dicoccoides. The sequence goes on from NC_041388.1 coordinate 8,567,290, forward strand.
CAGCAGCCGCTTGGTCCTCAGGGACGGGGTATGCGGCAAAAAGCGAAGACGGATCCGCAGTCAACGACGAGGGCCGCGCACTCGCTAGAGGAACGAAGAAGGTCACAGAAGCCCGAGCGGTGTCACCACCATCCCGAGCTACGGCCTCGGACACCGGAGCGGAGTGGGGGGCCTTGTCAGCCGACGCCTTCTTATGCCTCCTCACCCTCAACGGACCATCGTCGTCGTCATCCGGGAGGTTGATAACATGAGGAGGGGCTACAAAGGAAACATTCAATCGACCAAAGTTGCAATAAATGATCAGTCGACTCAAGGCAGAACGTTAGTAATCGTACCAGGGTTGGAGGTAACAGCATCCTCCATCTCTTGGTCGTCGTCCTTGGTGGAGACCTCTGAAGTAGCAGCGTTGCAAATCCCGAAAGCTAGTCAGTTGGCTCAATGAATCGACCAAGGATCTGTCCATGGTCGACAAAGGAAAGCAAGTTTTATTATTACCCGGAAATGGTAGGGACAGCTATCTTCATCTTGGCCAGAGCCTTGGGCGGCTTGGACAGTGTCGTGCGTGGGTGCTTGGGAACCTTTCTAGTCGGCGTAGGGGAAGAGGTCCGAGGGCGTTTCGACGACTGCCCAACAGAAGCAGTTGCCTTGCCACGTTCCCGCGCTGGGTCGTGTGTGTGCTTGGACCGCCCCTCTGGGCGAGGGGGTTCGACCTCCTCCTCCTCCTCTTCGCTGGAGTCGACGTTGTCGTCTCCCTCCCCTTCACCGTCGGACTCCCACTCGCCTTGGTCGTCCCCACTCTCACCTCCGCTCTCCTCCCCTTCCTCAGTTGGCTCCTGAGCCCCGTTGGGCGTCGAGTACATCTCGGTGGTTGCCTGGAAAACAATAGACAAGACGAAAGTCAATCAACCGACTCAAAGAAGACCAATGCAGAAAACAAGATTTCAGTCGGGAGCATAAAGACATACCTGGTCCACTTCATACGAGCTGTCGAGTGGAGTTACCCTCCTGGCTCCTCGGGGATTGTCTTTGTTCCCCGTGATGCTCGACAGCCACCCCTCCAGGATCTCGTCGGTGACCTCCTCCGGGTGGATCCGAGTGGTGTCATCGAGACCCGAGTACAACCACATTGGGTGGTCATGGGCCTGGAGCGGTTGGATGCGCCTCTGGAGGAAGACCTCCAGCAGGTCCATCCCAGTCACACCCTCACGGACGAGCTCAACCACTCGACCGGACAACACTTTGACTTGGGCCCTTTCCTCCAGTGCCACTTTCAGAGAAGCGGGTTTTTCAGCTCGGTCAAGGGAGAAAGGAGGAAGACCAGTCAACTGTCCTGGGGTCGCCTGGTCCTGACAGTAGAACCAAGTCGCCTGCCTACCACGGACCGACTCCGGGAAAGTAATGGATGGAAAACAGCTCTTCCCCCTCGTCTAGATCGCCAAGCCCCCGCACAACTGGATCACCTGCGTCCTCTCGTCACTTGACTTGGCCTTCTTGACCGACTGAGAGCGACAGGTAAAGATGTGCTTGAAGAGTCCCCAGTGGGGGCGGCAACCCAAGAAGGCCTCGCACATAGAAATGAAAGCGGCGAGGTATACGATGGAGTTGGGAGTGAAGTGATGGAGCTGCGCTCCGAAGAAATTCAGGAAACTCCGGAAAAAAGGATGGGGCGGCAGAGAAAACCCTCGGTCGATATGGGTGGCTAGGAGCACGCACTCACCATCGCGGGGTTGAGGCTCGATCTCTCCCCCCGAGAGACACGCGGCTTTGTGGGGAATGACTCCCCCCTCGACCATGTCGTCGAGGTCCTCTTGCCGGAGCACCGACGACATCCAGTCGCCCTGGATCCAACCTTTGGGCAGAGCGGTCCTAGAGGAGGATCCGCCCCGAGCAGATCTTTTCCCCTTCCCCTGCAATGCCGCCTTCTTCGCGCGCTCCAGAGCGGAAGTCTTGCCCTTCGTCATCGTCGCCGGCGAAGTCTCGCACGGGCCTGCTGCGCTGGGGCGAGAACGGAGGTGGCGGAAGGGCTTGCGAAGGAAGAGAGGAAGAAGAAAGCAGAAAGGAGCGCACGGCTTGGAAACCCCGAGCCGGCAACTTATAAGGGACCGCTTCCGAGTGGCTGACTGGTAGGCCCAGGCTATCCAGTCAAATCCCGCAGCAGACGCGCGCGCAGTACGTGGCGAAAAAGGCGTCGCGAGGATCGAGGAGCCTCCGCTTTATCGCTTCCGATTACTGCGGCCGCTCCCGTCCCGCACGCTTCCCAAAATCCGAATCCTGCAACATTCGCGGGCCGCAGAACAACTTGTCAAAACAGAAGACCCCGCCCGCGCCGGCGCTCAGTATGTCACAAGTAAAGAAATTCACTCGACGAAAGGCCTGGAATGGATCAAGGTGACTGAAAAAGGTTGGCAACGTCATCCGTGATGATTGACCCGAAGGGAGGCACTCACGTAGCCCAAAGAGCCAGTCGGGGAGTTCCCCAACTCTTTCCCCACTCAAAACCTCGATCCATTCGGGGGCTAATGATGAAGCTACGTACCTAGGGTAGGGACACGGACCCGTCCAAAGAGACCTACCCAAGGACGTCCCTAGAGGAAGTCACCTTTCAATCGACTTGAAGGTATCCCACTCGACGGATTCAAGACATTCAACCAAGAAGCTATCACTCGACCACGAAGCCAACCACTCGACTGCCAGAAGACCTAAAGTCACTCCGCAGGCAAACGGTCGGCTATTGAGTAGTCTTTATGGTCATTATAGCACTTTATTAGGGGCGTTACCAGTAGCGCCCGACCCTAAATGTACCTTAAACCCTACATTACTGAGGGCAGGAGGGGGCCGGCGAACTCTATATAAGCCACCCCCCTCCTCAGTATGAAGGGTTCGCACCCCTATTATTCACACGCCAATAATCCAATCGACCGCCTCCGGGCACCGAGACGTAGGGCTGTTACTTCCTCCGCGAAGGGCCTGAACTCGTACATCTTGGTGTGTTTACAACTTCCCAATAGCTGAGACCTAGCCTCTCCATACATACCCCCCTACATCACTATCAGAGTTAGAACCACGACAGTAGGGGGGCGCGCCCCAGGGGGGCAGGCGCACCCCTGACTCTCGTGGCCACCCCGTAAGGCGGTTGGAGCCCTTCTTTCGCCGCAATAAAGATAATATCCGGATAGAGATCATGTTAAAATTTCAGCCCAATCGGAGTTACGGATCTCCGGGAATATAAGAAACGGTGAAAGGGAAGAATCTCAGAACGCAGAAACAGAGAGAGACAGAGAGACAGATCCAATCTCGGAGGGGCTCTCGCCCCTCCCGTGCCATGGAGGCCATGGACCAGAGGGGAAAATCTTCTCCCATCTAGGGAGGAGGTCAAGGAAGAAGAAGAAGAAGGAGGGGGGCTCTCTCCCCCTCGCTTCCGGTGGCACCAGAGTGCCACCGGGGGCCATCATCATCACCGCGATCTACACCAACACCTCCGCCATCTTCACCAACATCTCCATCACCATCCCCCCTCTATCTACAACGGTCCACTCTCCCGCAACCCGTTGTTCCCTCTACTTGAACATGGTGCTTTATGCTTCATATTATTATCCAATGATGTGTTGCTATCCTATGATGTCTGAGTAGATTTTCGTTGTCCTATCGGTGGTTGATGAATTGCTATGATTGATTTAATTTGGTTGTGGTTATGTTGCTGTCCTTTGGTGTCCATCATATGATTGCGCGTGTGGATCACACCATAGGGTTAGTTGTATGTTGATAGGACTATGTATTGGAGGGCAAGAGTGACAGAAGCTTCAAACTAGCATAGAAATTGATGCATATGGGATTGAAGGGGGCCCAATATATCTTAATGCTATGGTTGGGTTTTACCTTAATGAACGTTAGTAGTTGTGGATGCTTGCTAATAGTTCCAATCATAAGTGCATCGAATTCCAAGTCAGGGATGACATGCTAGCAGTGGCCTCTCCCACATAATACTTGCTATCGGTCTAGTAAAGTAGTCAATTTCTTAAGGGTCAATTTCGCAACTCCTACCACCACTTTTCCACACTCGCTATATTACTTTAGTTGCTTCTTTACCTTAATAGCCCCTAGTTTTATTTTTGTGCTCTTTACTTTCTTGCAAGCCTTTCTGAAAACACCTACAATGTACTTCTAGTTTCATACTTGTTCTAGGTAAAGCGAACGTCAAGCGTGCGTAGAGTTGTATCGGTGGTTGATAGAACTTGAGGGAATATTTGTTCTACCTTTAGCTCCTCATTGGGTTCGACACTCTTACTTATCAAAAACTGTTGCGATCCCCTATACTTGTGGGTTATCAGTAGTCTAGATCCCGCCAGGAGTAACGACCACCGGCGGGTGTGTCCGGGGCGTTACAAGTCAGCAATCTCACACCCGCGAGATCAAGACTATTTAAGCTTATGGGTAGGAAAGGGTAGTGAGGTGGAGCTGTAGCAAGCACTAGCATATATGGTGGCTAACTTACGCAAATAAGAGCGAGAAGAGAAGCAATGCAACAGTCTGAACTAGAAGTGATCAAGAAGTGATCCTAAAACTACTTACGTTCAAGCATAAGACAAGAACCATGTTCACTTCCCAGACTCCGCTGGAAAGAGACCATCACGGCTACACACGCGGGTGATGCATTTTAATTAAGTTAAGTGTCAAGTTTTCTACAACTGGACATTAACAAATTCCCATCTGCCCATAACCGCAGGCACGGCTTTCGAAAGTTCAAACCCTGCAGGGGTGTCCCAACTTAGCCCATCACAAGCTCCCACGGTCAACGAAGTATATTCCTTCTCCCAGGAACCCGATCAGACTCGGAATCCCGGTTACAAGACATTTCGACAATGGTAAAACAAGACCAGCAAAGCCGCCCGAATGTGACGACAAATCCCGATAGGAGCTGCACATATCTCGTTCTCAGGGCACACCGGACTGTCCAAGATTCTGGTAGGCCAACCCAGAGTTGCCCTTGGTGGCCACCGGCTGCTGATAGGTTGGACCAACACTTAGAGGAGCACTGGCCCGGGGGTTTAAAATAAAGATGACCCTCGGGCTCCAGAAACCCGAGGGAAAAAGGCTTAGGTGGCAAATGGTAAAACCAAGGTTGGGCCTTGCTGGAGGAGTTTTATTCAAAGCGAACTGTCAAGGGGGTCCCATTCCCCCAACCGCGTAAGGAATGCAAAATCAAGGAACATAACACCGGTGTGACGGAAACTAGGGTGGCAAGAGTGGAACAAAACACCAGGAATAAGGCTGAGCCTTCCACCCTTTACCAAGTATATAGATGCATTAAAGTAAACAAGATATAATAATGATATCCCAACAAAACCCATGTTCCAACAAGGAACAAACTTCAATCTTCACCTGCAACTAGCAACGCTATAAGAGGGGCTGAGCAAAGCGGTAACATAGCCGAACAACGGTTTGCTACGAAAGGTGGATTAGAGGCTTGACATGGCAATATGGGAGGCGTGATATAGCAAGTGGTAGGTATTGTGGCATAGCAATATAGAGAACAACTAGCAAGCAAAGATAGAAGTGATTTCGAGGGTATGGTCATCTTGCCCGAGATCCCGCAAGGAAGAAGAATGAGTCCAGGAAGAAAACAAACGGACGAAGTTGAATGGATCCTCACAAACGCGACATTATCGGAACTAACCCGAAGAAGCATCACCGAAAAGAAGCAAACAACATGGTAAACAACCATCACATAATCATGGCATGATGCACAACCAAGTATGATGCATGTCCGGTTTAATGAAGCATGGCATGGCAAAGTGCAACAAACAACACTACAAATTAAGTGGAGCTCAATATGCAACGGAGTTGCATATTGAAGAAAACACCACATGACTTATTTAGTTCTCTCTCGGTTAGGTACTCAACATATTAAATGTTGGTTAACATGGCAAGAGGGTGAAGCATAAACAAAGTAACTATCTAAGCAATTTAAAAGGGGACGGATACAACAAACAACAAATGCGGTAAATCCCCATATGCATTAGCAATTTGGTGCAACAACAATTTTTAAACATTCTTGATGTTGTTATCATGATGCGGAAGACATGTGCAAGTTTTATGCAATATTTATGAAAATGTTGACATGATAAGATATGAGGCATTTGTCGTTGTGGCGGAAACGAAAGGGGTGCCATGACAACGAATCCGAAAATGATGCCACGGCAACATTCTGATGATCCGGTAGCACACAGGGATACCAGTGCAAAAGGAAGTGTGACGGGAGTGTGCAAAAGATGGTGGGGTGATCCCAGCTTATCGGGTTCCCACAGGTGGACAGCATGGCAACGAGGAGGGACAACTAACGTTCAGGGCGAATACAACAACCAACCATGCATCTCAAACAACACATGCATTCGTTCACGGGCGGTCGTCTCGGGGTTATACCTTCGAAGCGTGCAATCGGGACGGTTCTCGTTCAGTGCAAAGTAGAGGAAGTAGACGTTCATGGGACGTTTGTAGTGGAAGTAGTTTTTATCGTTTCGTAGTTGTACACACTCCGCAGGTGTTCGTGGTCACAACGAGGAACTTGCCGTCCGCGGGGTCTTCGAGGGTTGACGGTAGTGGTACTCGGTCGTTTCGAAGAGGTACTTCATGACATGCACGCGATGGTAGTTGTACACGGTCATCATGGGAAGTAAAGGTACACACGAAGGTAGTCGAACTTTACGGTTCCGTTACACGGGTCTTCAGCGACAGTAGTGGTATGTGTTTCGTAGCCGTTCGGGTCATCGTTAGAGGAACTTGCCGAAACCCAAGGTGACGGTAGTTGTACATGGTCCACGAGTCGTCGATCGTTTGGGGTCCGACTTGCGGGTCTTGCCGACATGAAGGGGTACTTGGCATTTTCGTGTAGCCGAACTTGAGGGGCACCGACATCGTGGTACTTGGCATCCATAGGTACTTGACAAAGACGAAACGAAACACAACGGTTGTAGTGGTACATGTCGTCCAGGGGCTTCACGGGTCATCCTGTACTTTGGCGTTCGGTGCGGTGGTCGTCCCTATGCCGTAATTCGTTGTACTTGCCGATCGTGGTGAATCCAAGGATCTCAGTGGCGGCCATGCTACTCACTGATGGCACCGAGGTGGTCTAGCAGCAGCAGCAAGGGCGTCGGGTAGGTGATGGCCGTGGCAGGACTGCTTGAGGTAGCAGCGGGCTGGTGAGGAGTTGGACGCCGATGGCCGGATGCACGGCGACGTGGTGGAGCAAGGCAGGGGCTCCGGTCCGCTACTGTTGTTGATGCCGGCAGCGCACGCGAGGTAGGGAGACTGCACGACGCTCTTGGGGTCCCCTGCCCGCGAGCACAGGGTGCGCGCGACTGGTCCTTGAGCAGAACTGATACGTCTCCAACGTATCTATAATTTTTGATTGCTCCATGCTATATTATCTACTTTTTTGGACATTATTGGGCATTATTTTCTACTTTTATATTATTTGTGGGACTAACCCATTAACCGGAGGCGCAACCCAGAATTGCTATTTTTAACCTGTTTTACGGTTTCGAAGAAAATGAATATCAAATGGAGTCCAAACGGAATGAAACCTTCGGGAACGTGATTTTCTCAACAAACAAGACACGGGAGACTTGGACCCTACGTCAAGACACAAAAGAGGAGGCCACGAGGTAGGGGGGCGCGCCCACCCCCACCAGGCACGCCCTCCACCCTCGTGGGCCCCCTGTTGCTCCACCGACGTACTCCTTCCTCCTATATATACCTACGTACCCCAAACGATCAGATACGGAGCCAAAAACCTAATTCCACCGCCGCAACTTTCTGTATCCACGAGATCCTTTCTTTGGGCTTGTTCCGGAGCTCCGCCGGAGGGGGCATCGATCACGGAGGGCTTCTACATCAACACCATAGCCTCTCCGATGAAGTGTGAGTAGTTTACCTCAGACCTACGGGTCCATAGTTAGTAGCTAGATGGCTTCTTCTCTCTTTTTGGATCTCAATACAATGCCTCTCTTGTGGAGATCTATTCGATGTAATCTTCTTTTTGCGGTGTGTTTGTTGAGACCCATGAATTGTGGGTTTATGATCAAGTCTATCTATGAATAATATTTGAATCTTCTCTGAATTCTTTTATGTATGATTGGTTATCTTTGCAAGTCTCTTCGAATTATCAGTTTGGTTTGGCCTACTAGATTGATCTTTCTTGCAATGGAAGAAGTGCTTAGCTTTGGGTTCAATCTTGCGGTGTCCTTTCCCAGTGACAGTAGAGGCAGCAAGGCACGTATTGTATTGTTGCCATCGAGGATAACAAGATGAGGTTTCCATCATATTGCATGAGTCTATCCCTCTACATCATGCCATCTTGCTTAAGGCGTTACTCTGTTTTTAACTTAATACTCTAGATGCATGCTGGATAGCGGTCGATGAGTGGAGTAATAGTAGTAGATGCAGACAGGAGTCGGTCTACTTGTCTCAGACGTGATGCCTATATACATGATCATACCTAGATATTCTCATAACTATGCTCGATTCTGTCAATTGCTCAACAGTAATTTGTTCACCCACCATAGAATACTCATGCTCTCGAGAGAAGCCACTAGTGAAACCTATGGCCCCTGGGTCTATCTTTATCATATTAATCTCCTACTACTTAGTTATTTCCTTTGCTTTTTTACTTTACCTTTATTTTACTTTGCATCACAAAAATACCAAAAATATTATCTTATCATATCTATCAGATCTCACTCTCGTAAGTGGCCGTGTAGGGATTGACAACCCCTACTCGCGTTGGTTGCGAGGATTTATTTGTTTTGTGTAGGTACGAGGGACTTGCGCGTAGCCTCCTACTAGATTGATACCTTGGTTCTCAAAAACTGTGGGAAATACTTACGCTACTTTGCTGCATCATCCCTTCCTCTTCGGGGAAGACCAACGCAGTGCTCAAGAGGTAGCAATAAGGATTTCTGGTGCCGTTGCCGGGGAGGTCTATGCAAAAGTCAACATACCAAGTACCCATCACATACCCTTATCTCCCGCATTACATTATTTGCCATTTGCCTCTCGTGTTCCTCTCCCCCACTTCACCCTTGCTGTTTTATTCGCCCTCTCTCGATCCTCCCTCTCTTTCTCTATTTGCCTCTTTTTGACCGCTTGTTTTTTGTTTGCTTGTGTGTTAGTTTGCTTGCTTGTCGCGATGGCTCTACCTAAATTTGGTGATCTTCACCTTAAAAGATTAGAAGAGATCGAAAGCAATGTCCGGAGCTTTATGGTTTTGCAATTTGAACATAATAGTTTCTTTAGAAATGAGCTTAAGGAAAAAAAGGTTTTATGAGTTTTATGAATAAAGAGCTTGATGATATGTCTAAAGAATTCGATGGTTTGAGATCCCAAATTACTCGTCTTAAAAAGTTGACCGCTGAAATTTTGGATAAGCAAGCCACCTTAGTTAATAAGATGGCCGCTAAACCGGATTGCTATGAAAATAATGATGAAGATCTAAAAGTTATTGATGTGTCCCCTATTAAATCTTTGTTTTGCAATATGAATCTTGATAATGATGGGACTTAATATGATCCACCTTTACCTAGAAGGCGTTCCAAGAATTCGGAATTTGTTGATCTTGATGCTAAAATTGATAAAAGTGGGATTGAAGAAATTAAAACCCTAGATGTTGCTAAACCCACTATTATGGATTTCAAGGAATTTAACTATGAAAATCGCTCTTTGATTGATTGTATTTCCTTGTTACAATCCGTGCTAAATTCTCCTCATGCTTATAGTCAAAATAAAGCGTTTACTAAACATATCGTTGATGCCTTGATGCAATCTTATGAAGAAAAACTTGAATTGGAAGTTTCTATCCCTAGAAAACTTTATGATGAGTGAGAACCAACTAGTAAAATTAAAATTAAAGATCATGAATGCTATGCTTTATGTGATTTGGGTGCTAGTGTTTCCACGATTCCAAAGACTTTGTGTGATTTGTTAGGTTTCCGTGATTTTGATGATTGCTCTCTAAACTTGCACCTTGCGGATTCCACTATTAGGAAACCTATGGGAAGAATTAATGATGTTCTTATTGTTGCAAATAGGAATTATGTGCCCGTAGATTTTATTGTTCTTGACATATATTGCAATCCTTCATGTCCTATTATTCTTGGTAGACCTTTCCTCAGAACGATTGGTGCAATTATTGATATGAATGAAGGAAATATTAGATTCCAATTTGCATTAAGGAAAGGCATGGAACACTTTCCTAGAAATAAAATTAAATTACCTTATTAATCTATTATGAGAGCCGCTTATGGATTGCCTACCAAAGATGGCAATACCTAGATCTATCCTTGCTTGTTATGCCTAGCTAGGGCGTTAAACGATAGCGCTTGTTGGGAGGCAACACCATTTTATTTTTATTCCTTGATTTTTTTCTCCTGTTAACTAATAAATAATTTATCTAGCCTCTGTTTTTCTTGTGTTTTTTGTGTTTAATTAGTGTTTGTGCCAAGTAGAACTGTTGGGAAGACTTGGGGAAAGTCTTGTTACACTTGCTGTAAAAAACAGAAACTTTAGCGCTCACGAGAACTGCTGTCATTTTTATTTGGAAAGTGATATTTAGTTAGTTATTTTGGCACATGATTACTAGATAAATTCCTCACGTCCAGCAATTTATTTTAGAATTTTTGGGGTTCGAGATCTTGCGCTAGCTACAGATTACTACAGACTGTTCTGTTTTTGACAGATTCTGTTTTTGTGTGTTGTTTGCTTATTTTGATGAATCTATGGCTAGTAAAATAGTTTATAAATCATAGAGAAGTTGGAATACAGTAGTTATAACACCAATATAAATAAATAATGAGTTCATTAGAGTACCTTGAAGTGGTCTTTTATTTTCTTTCGCTAACGGAGCTCATGAGATTTTCTACTTTAAGTTTTGTGTTGTGAAGTTTTCAAGTTTTGGGTAAAGATTTGATGGATTATGGAACAAGAAGTGGCAAGAGCCTAAGCTTGGGGATTCCCATGGCACCCCCAAGATAATCTAAGGACACCTAAAAGCCAAAGCTTGGGGATGCCCCGGAAGGCATCCCCTCTTTCGTCTACTTCTATCGGTAACTTTACTTGGAGCTATATTTTTATTCACCACATGATATGTGTTTTGCTTGGAGCGTCTTGTATGATTAGAGTCTTTATTTGTTAGTTTACCACAATCATCCTTGCTGTACACACCTTTTGAGAGAGCCATACATTATTTGGAATTTGTTAGAATACTATATGTGCTTCGCTTATATCTTTTGAGTTATGAGTTTTGCTCTAGTACTTCACTTATATCTTTTAGAGCACGGTGGTGGATTTGTTTTATAGAAACTATTGATCTCTCGTGCTTCACTTAGATGATTTTAAGAGTCTTAAATAGCATGGTAATTTTCTTAAAGTCTTAGCATGCTTGGTATACAGGATTAATAATAAAACTTTCTTATGAGTGTGTTGAATACTATGAGAAGTTTGATACTTGATAATTGTTTGGAGATATAAAGATGGTGATATTAAAGTTGTGCTAGTTGAGTAGTTGTGAATTTGATAAATATTTGTGTTAAAGTTTGTGATTACCGTAGCATGCACGTATGGTGAACCGTTATGTGATGAGTCGGAGCATGATTTATTTTTTGATTGTCTTCCTTATGAGTGGCGGTCGGGGACGAGCGATGGTCTTTTCCTACCAATCTATCCCCTAGGAGCATGCGCGTAATACTTTGCTTCGATAACTTGTAGATTTTTGCAATAAGTATATGAGTTCTTTATGACTAATGTTGAGTCCATGGATTATACGCACCCTCACCCTTCCACCTTTGCTAGCCTCTCTAATACCGCGCACCTTTCGCCGGTATCATACACCCACCATATACCTTCCTCAAAACAGCCACCATACCTACCTATTATGGCATTTCCATAGCCATTCCGAGATCTATTGCCATGCAACTTTCCACCGTTCCGTTTATCATGACACACTCCATCATTGTCATATTGCTTAGCATGATCATGTAGTTGACATCGTATTTGTGGCAAAGCCACCATTCATAATTCTTTCATACATGTCACTCATGCATCATTGCATATCCCGGTACACCGCCGGAGGCATTCATATAGAGTCGTATCTTGTTCTAAGTATCGAGTTGTAATTGTTGAGTTGTAAGAAAAATAAAAGTGTGATCATCATTATTATTAGAGCATTGTCCCAGTGAGGAAAGGATGATGGAGACTATTCCCCCACATGTCGGGATGAGACTCCGGACGAAAAAAAGAGAAAGAAAAGAGGCCATAAAAAGGGGGGAAAATGCCCAAATAAAAAACGAGAGAAAAAGAGAGAAGGGACAATGCTACTATCCTTTTACCACACTTTTGCTTCAAAGTAGCACCATGATATTCATAGTAGAGAGTCTCTCATGTTATCACTTTCATATACTAGTGGGGACTTTTCATTATAGAACTTGGCTTGTATATTCCAATGACGGGCTTCCTCAAAATGCCCTAGGTCTTGATGAGCAAGCAAGTTGGATGCACACCCACTTAGTTACTTTTTGAGCTTTCATATACTTATAACTCTAGTGCATCCGTTGCATGGCAATCCCTACTCACTCACATTGATATCTATTGATGGGCATCTCCATAGCCCGTTGATACGCCTAGTTGATGTGAGACTATGTTCTCCTTTTTTTGTCTTGTCCACAACCACCATTCTATTCCACCTATAGTGCTATATCCATGGCTCACGCTCATGTATTGCGTGAAAATTGAATTTTTTTTGAGAATGTCAAAAGTATGAAACAATTGCTTGGCTTGTCATCGGGGTTGTGCATGATTTAAATATTTTGTGTGGTGAAGATGGAGCATAGCCAGACTATATGATTTTGTAGGGATAACTTTCTTTGGCCATGTTATTTTGAGAAGACATAATTGCTTTGTTAGTATGCTTGAAGTATTATTATTTTTATGTCAATATTGAACTTTTGTCTTGAATCTTTTGGATCTGAATATTCATACCACAATTAAGAAGAATTACATTAAAATTATGCCAAGTAGCACTCTGCATCAAAAATTCTATTTTTATCATTTACCTACTCGAGGACGAGCAGGAATTAAGCTTGGGGATGCTTGATACGTCTCCAACGTATCTATTATTTTTGATTGCTCCATGCTATATTATCTACTGTTTTGGACATTATTGGGCTTTATTTTTCACTGTTATATTATTTTTGGGACTAACCTATTAACCGGAGGCCCAGCCCAGAATTGTTGTTTTTTGCCTGTTTTAGGGTTTCGAAGAAAAGGAATATCAAACGGAGTCCAAACGGAATGAAACCTTCGGGAACGTGATTTTCTCAACAAACAAGACCCGGGAGACTTGGGCCCTATGTCAAGACACAAAAGAGGAGGCCACAAGGTAGGGGGCGCGGCCACCCCCACAAGGCGCGCCCTCCACCCTCGTGGGCCCCCTGTTGCTCCACCGAGTACTCCTTCCTCCTATATATACCTACGTAGCCCAAACGATCTAATACGGAGCCAAAAACCTAATTCCACGGCCGCAACTTTTTGTATCCACGAGATCCCTTCTTTGGGCCTGTTCCGGAGCTCCGCCGGAGGGGGCATCGATCACGGAGGGCTTCTACATCAACACCATAGCCTCTCCGATGAAGTGTGAGTAGTTTACCTCAGACCTACGGGTCCAGTAGCTAAATGGCTTCTTCTCTCTTTTTGGATCTCAATACAATGTTCTCCCCCTCTCTTGTGGAGATCTATTCGATGTAATCTTCTTTTTGCGGTGTGTTTGTTGAGACCCATGAATTGTGGGTTTATGATCAAGTCTATCTATGAATAATATTTGAATCTTCTCTGAATTCTTTTATGTATGATTGGTTATCTTTGCAAGTCTCTTCAAATTATCAGTTTGGTTTGGCCTACTAGATTGATTTTTCTGGCAATGGGAGAAGTGCTTAGCTTTGGGTTCAATCTTGCGCTGTCCTTTCCCAGTGACAGTAGGGGCAGCAAGGCACATATTGTATTGTTGCCATCGAGGATAACAAGATGGGGTTTTCATCATATTGCATGAGTCTATCCCTCTACATCATGACATCTTGCTTAAGGCGTTACTCTGTTTTTAACTTAATACTCTAGATGCATGCTGGATAGCGGTCGATGAGTCGAGTAATAGTAGTAGATGCAGGCAGGAGTCGGTCTACTTGTCTCGGACGTGATGCCTATATACATGATCATACCTAGATATTCTCATAACTATGCTCAATTCTGTCAATTGCTCAAGAGTAATTTGTTCACCCACCATAGAATACTCATGATCTCGAGAGAAGCCACTAGTGAAGCCTATGGCCCTTGGGTCTATCTTTATCATATTAATCTCCTACTACTTAGTTATTTCCTTTGCTTTTTTACTTTACCTTTATTTTACTTTGCATCTTTATCACAAAAATACCAAAAATATTATCTTATCATATCTATCAGATCTCACTCTCGTAAGTGGCCGTGTAGGGATTGACAACCCCTATTCGCGTTGGTTGCGAGGATTTATTTGTTTTGTGTAGGTACGAGGGACTTGCGCGTAGCCTCCTACTAGATTGATACCTTGGTTCTCAAAAACAGAGGGAAATACTTACGCTACTTTGTTGCATCATCCCTTCCTCTTCGGGGAAAACCAACGCAGTGCTCAAGAGGTAGCAAGAACGATGACAAGGAGGAAGGGAGCGAGGGAGATGGCTGCAGATCGACGGAACTTGATGCCTCGATGAAGAGCAGCAGCAGCGAGCGTCTCCAGGAGAGGGACTTGCTCAGCAAAGGTCATGGAGGCAGGGTCGGCCGGAGCTTCGAGCTCGGCTTCCATGGCAGGACGAGGAGGAGGCCGGAGGAGGAGGGCCATGGAGGAGGCGCAGGAGTCCTGCCAGCGGGGAGAAGTAGATGCTGCAAGGCGGCGGAGGGAGGCGATGGCGGAGCGGGGGAGAAGGAAGGGCGAGGCTGAAGCGCTCGAAGGAAACAAGGGGAGGGGATTGAGAGGGAGAAAGGGTCACGGGCAATAGGAGGGGGTCGAGCGTGGTGCGCTCCTCTCCTGGTGGCGCGAGGGAGGGATCGAGAGGGAGAGGTGCACGACAGGGATTGGGCTAGGTAGTGCTAGGGTTAGAGCTGGGCCTTAGGAGAGGGATTAGGAGGGGGTTTGGCTGGGCCTGCAAATGGGCCGGCCAGCTGGGCTGTTGCACTACCTTCCCCCTCATCTTTCTTTTAAAAGAAAAGAATTAGAGAGAAGAAAAGAAAAGGAGGGTTAGGGAAAGGATTTGTGCAAGGGGGCTATTTTCCCAGACTCACAAAAATGCGTTGGTTCCAAGAAAATAGAAATGGCCAAGATCGAACGAAAAGAATTCAAACTCATTTGAATTTAATTCAAATGGGTTTGAACTAAGACGAGGTTTTAGGAGTATCCAAAAATGTTGAGAATTTTTGTAGAGCTCCGGAAAATGGTAAAAGAATTACTGGCAAGGCTAGAGAGTCGAAACTTGAAGAATAAAAGGCCAAGGGATTTAATATGCAAGTGGGTTCATGGGTGATTCCAAAACAATGGAATATTTTATAATAGCTCTCTAATATCGGGAGGATATGTTATAAAGAGAAGTCGCCTTCCCTCGGTTTAAATGGACCGAAGATCCATGCAATTTATTTAGTTGAGTTAAGAAAAAGAAATGACATGATGGCATGATGACATGATGCAATGCACATGATGCAATGATGAATGCAATGAACCAAACAAATCACACGAGGAAACCTAGAAAGAAAAGACTCTTGATTTGCTCTGGATGGGTGAAAAGAATTCTCACAATCGAAAACAATTATGAGAGGATGGCATCAAGCTAGAACCATGAATCTTGAAGAGAATGGAGCAAGATTGAGAGAAAAATCTTCTTCGGTCTTCAAAATCCGAGAATGACGTCAAGAAAACACCGTCATGAATTGTTGAGGCACTCCGAAATGATAATTAGAAAGGTTGAACCAACGACGAAAAGAATTTGAGATATCTTAGAGAAAGACATATGACTGATGAAAATTCATACTTACGTCATACTTTGAAAGGAATTCAAAAATTACTCCAGAAAATTAGAAGAGTCAGGTAAGATCCTGGAAAAGACCTGTGGGTTAGGCCCACTCAAAAGAAACACCATTGAATGATTTGAAAGAGAGATTGCGCCGGTCGAATTAAATGGCTTGAATAAGGTAAGACCTCGAAATAGCTTGAAAGGATTACGAATAGAAACTTGAACCTTCTGGAATATCTTCAGCACTCCAGAACAAATGAATAGCGAGAAGTGAATGATTAAGAGGTGCACCGACATAAGAAGGCATTTGAACCGAGGAAAAGGATATGATTGACAAAGCTTGACTTGAATCCACCGGAGAAGAAAGAGAACGAAAAATGATGAACTAGTAGAACATCTTCATGAGAACCCCCGAGTAAGAACATTGACGGGCAGAATGGAGAGACTTCACATCAATAATATGGATACTTGATTAAGAAATCTTAGTCCTTGAAGAAACAAGGGTGGGAGGGCAGGAAAAACAAAGGCAACTTGGAACGGATGAAACAAACAACGTTGAGAAGACTTAGAATTGATCTTGCGAATGTTGGAATGATCGGATCCACTTGAAGAGAAACACGCCGGTTGAAAAGGATTGGCATGACCATCTCGGTGATCGAAAAGGATTAGCACTCCCATAGAAGTATGAGAGCATCGGTGAGGCAAAAGGCATGGAATCAACAGTTGACTTCGAAGCAACTCGAATACCACAATCAAAACAAAACAAAGGATTGGCTTGCAAAATAAGATGAAACAAACATATGATAGAGATTTCGTCCGAAGTTTTCATGGTGGGACCCACACGGGCTCGATCATACAACACCATCATGTACAAGGCAGTGCACATGACATACGAAGCGTCCCCGAGTCAGCATTGCCAAGGAATCTTTAAGACACAACGAGACCACTATGGATAGGCGGAGCACTAGACGTCGAACCCCAATCTCATATCATCCATCTGTCGAAAAGATATCCTAGGAGCTACTTGAATTCCCACTTATAAACTCTGGAAACTTTCTGGTTATGCAATCAGGTGTTGGGGATACATGGGAAGCATAATATCTCACCCAAACTAACAATTCCTACATCCAGCTGTATCCATCCTTCAACACATAACCAAGAAACCTTCGAAAATCATGTACCTCAACCTTCGAAAAGCATCCGTTATACGAGTTATGGAATTACTCCCGAACTCCCGCCCCAGTACTAGGTGGCGTCGAGGTTATCTCACCAACAACTGCATAAGAGAGATTTTTGATGTCGACGAACTCAGGTATTCCAGAACTGCAATGATAAAATTGTGACGACAACACCTCGGAGCTCAACTCCCTGGGACACTGCCACAACCCCTAAATGTCAGGAGGCACCAAGAAAAATGTTCTTGTCACAAAACCATCGGAACGGTTCCAAGATACCTGCGTGATCCTAAAAAAGAAGAGTCAAAACTCTACGTCAGGAGGCCTCACCAGAGCGACGAAGGGACTGAGGAGTAAAAAGAATCCTACTCTCCGATATATATATATATAATCCTAGGACGCCAAATATTTTGTTCTAGACTCAACAACGTCAGCGATTCAATCAAGCAGGGGGCTCCTAAGTCGGGGATGACTCTAATTACCAACTTTTAACACCCACGATGCAGCTATATCTCCCACGTGTCGGGGCATGACTTAGAGGCATAGCCGCATGGTAGGTTTGTCGCAAGAGGGGTAATCTTCACACAATCCCATGTACTGAATAAGAAAGGGATAAAGAGTTGGCTTACAATCGCCACTTCACACAAATACAAGTTAAACATACATCATCCAGAATACAATCAAGGTCCGACTACGGAACCAAATAAAAGAAGAAAACCCCAATTGCTAGATCCCCGATCGTCCCAACTGGGTTCCACTACTAATCAAAAGGAAATGAAACAACACAACGAACACAATCTTCATCGAGCTCCCACTTGAGCTGGATTGCGTCACCTGCACTGGTATCATCGACACCTGCAGCTGTTTGGAAGTATATGTGAGTCACGAGGACTCAACAATCTCACACCCACGAGATCAAGACTATTTAAGCTTATGGGTAGGAAAGGGTAGTGAGGTGGAGCTGCAGCAAGCACTAGCATATATGGTGGCTAACTTATGCAAATAAGAGCGAGAAGAGAAGCCATGCAACGGTCGTTGTCGGTGTCAAAACCGGCGGATCTCGGGTAGGGGGTCCCGAAGTGTGCGTCTAAGGAGGGTGGTAATAGGAGGCAGGGAACACGATGTTTTACCCATGTTCGGGCCCTCTTGATGGAGGTAAAACCCTACGTCCTGCTTGATTAATATTGATGATATGGGTAGTACAAGAGTAGATCTACCACGAGATCGGAGAGGCTAAACCCTAGAAGCTAGCCTATGGTATGATTGTATGTTATTGTGTCCTACGGACTAAAACCCTTCGGTTTATATAGACACCAGAGGGGGCTAGGGTTACACAAGGTCGGTTACAAAGGAGGAGATATCCATATCCGTACTGCCTAGCTTGCCTTCCACGCCAAGTAGAGTCCCATCCGGACACGAGACGAAGTCTTCAATCTTGTATCTTCATAGTCCAATAATCCGGCCAAAGGATATAATCCGGCTGTCCGGAGACCCCTAATCCAGGACTCCCTCAGTAGCCCCTGAATCAGGCTTCAATGACAATGCGTCCGGCGCGCAGTGTTGTCTTTGGCATTGCAAGGCGGGTTCCCCCTCCGAACATATCACAGAAGAGTTTGAATACCAAGATAGTGTCCGACCCTGCAAAATAAATTCCACATAACACCGTAGAGAGAATAATATTTCCACAAATCCAATTTGCTGACTTGTTTTAACAACACGACATTATGCCATGGCCCGGTGATTATTCGAACCGTTTCCTTTAACTAGCCCCGCACATAACGCGAGGCAGTTTTTTGACACGTCTTGTCAAAGCAGAGATCGTGTCCCCCTTATTACGAGATTCTCATCAATACGGGCGTGGGTAACCCAACCGCGCCATCGATTACGGCGCTTGGGGGATAAGCGAGTTTTACCAGGCTAGTGGGGATGCATAGTTTTGTCTGCCCATATAAAGGGATAAGGATTCACCTTTTCATCCATGCCTTCTTCCTCCTTTGCTCATCCATTTTCGTGCACTCGAGCTCCAGCGTCCAAGTCCGCACTTCCCACCTCAACCTTCTCCAACCATGTCCGGAGCGGGCGGCAGGTGGATGGTCTCCTCCATCATGGAGGGACACATCAAGAAGATGAGGAGAGCCGGATACCTGTCCGACGACATCACGCATCGGCTCCCAGATGAGGGGCAGCTCATCCCCACCCCCAGGCCCCATGAGAGGGTAGTGTTCCTTACCCATTTCCTCAGCGGACTAGGATTCCCTCTCCACCCATTCGTCCGGGGGCTCATGTTCTACTACGGCCTGGATTTCCACGATCTGGCCCCGAACTTCATCCTCAATATCTCGGCGTTTATCATCGTGTGCGAGGCCTTCCTCAGCATCCAGCCCCACTTCGGCTTATGGCTGAAGACCTTTAATGTCAAGCCGAAGGTAGTGAGTGGCCGCCAGGAGGAGTGCGGAGGCGCCATGCTGGGCAAGATGCCCAATGTCACCTGGCTCGAGGGCTCCTTCGTGGAGACTGTAAAGGGGTGGCAATCGGGGTGGTTCTATATCACCGAGCCGCGTGACCCCGAATGGGCAGCGGCACCCAAGTTCCGATCTGGCATCCCCACGCGGCTCACCACCTGGCAAGAGGAGGGCCTGTCCTGGGGTAGTTCGGTAGAGCTGACCGGACTCCAAACATGTATCCAAAACATGGTGAGCAAGAAGCTCAAACTTGTCAACATAGTCCAGGTCATGCTCATCCGCCGGATCCTCCCGTGTCAACGACAGGCTTTCAACTTGTGGGAGTTCGACCCGGCCCAGCACCAAACTCTGAACAGGCTCTTCGACACAACACACGAGGATGCCTGGAAGGTGCTATTCAAGGGTGCCGAGGCCCCTCCCTCCCTCACCGAGGACCGCGGGCTAAGCGCGAAGCGCCGAGCGCATTCAGTGAGATCTATACATCCAGTAGGATATTTTATTACCCATAGCTTAATTATGTACGGGGATTGATCTCCATGCCTTTGATAGGACTGGGTGGAGACGTCGGGGCAGATTAACTGTCCGGCCCCTCTGCCCGAAGACACTGTGGACGCTCTCCTTACAGAGATGCTGACTCCGGCCCCTTATAAGGTGCCGGAGAAGACCAAGAAGGCCAAGGGAACCCGAAAGAGTTCCTGACGCCAGGCGTCATCGGACTCATCGTCTGATAACTCTGCGACACACTCCTCCCCCGAAGACGAGGAGGAAGAAGAACATGCTCCCCCTTCAGTTGGGGGAGACAAGAAAAGGAAGGCCACCCCAACTGGGGAGGCAGAAGGGTCCAAGAAGGGAAGGACTCTCCTTCCGGATAGTTCCACCGCCGCCGCCGAAGGCGAAGATGAGTGGCTGCTCAGGGACAAGCCCCTGACAAAGTCGTAAGTATTCAGATACCAGAGTTACTCATAGCATTCCTTTGTCGCACTGCTTCCCCTAACGCCGAATATGATTATGTAGGCCGCCACAAGCCCGTATCGATGTATCGTCGGACGGCTCCCTGGGCTCGTCGGATATGGATAGCGATCCACTTCCGACCGCCACCTCCCCTTGCCTTGCGGACGACGCCAAGGTATTGTCTCAAGAGGCACCGGGTCGAGGGGAGACAGTCCCGGAGGTGCCTCAAGGCGACCTTCCGGACTCCGGGAGCAGAGGGAACAAGGCCCCTGAGGGCTCCGAGTTCGGCCCTCAGCCGAACATCGCGCCGGAACCTCCAGTGGTTCCGGACTCGGGCAGGCGGCCTCCTTCCAACAGGGGCAAGACGCCTGTGCCGGTGACCTCTGTCCATATAGAGGCGCCGGACAATCTGCTCGGAGCGCTTCACAGCGCTTCCATCGACGAGGAGCACTGTACTATTATGAGTGCGGTGGTCCAGAAGGTCCAGTCCGCCAAGAGCGGATTGACTGAAGCCTGTGCCAGCCGTCTAACAGGCTTTGAGGTAAGTGTTTAAAATATAGGAAAAATATTACCGCATAGACAGTAGCCCCTGATGCTCTGTTCGGTGTTCACAAAGAAAAGCCGAACAGAGGATCAAACAATATCGCAGGAGTCTAATATAAGTATGTCAATATGCGTATGCAGGCTTCGCTGCTGGCATCTGCCGCACTGACTGCGGAGGTCGCCGAACTGAAGCAGGACCTTAAAGGGTCCAAGGACGAGCTCGGCCTTGCCAAGAGGCAGCTCGAGGAGAACAAAGGTAAGTAGTACCTAGTATATGGATATGTATAAAAGGAATGCGATTGCAAAATGACATGATCATCATGAGTTTGCCAGGGGCCATGACCAAAGTGGCGACCCTAAAGCAAGCGCCGTCCGAGGCCGAAGATAAAGCGGCCAAGGAGCACACCGAGCGGGAAAGGCAAGAGGCTCGGGTGGGCGAGGTGCAGCAAGAGCTCCAGGCCCTCGTGACGAAGCACGAGGCATTGGAGCTTGACTCAAAGACGCGAGAGTCTGAGCTTGCCGCGGCCCTCGAGAGCGCAAAGAGTGCCAAGGCCGAAGCCCAAAAGGCCCTTCAAGAGATTGACACAATGAAGAAAATAGCGGCGGGTAAGGCATTCTATATGCAAAGCAAGCATGTGAGAGTAAATTACCTATTACTTACCCGAATCCGGAGCAATCCAGGAGCATTTGCAGATTTGCCCCGCAGCGTGTCGGATGCCGCACAGTTTTACCAGGCCGAGGAGGGAAGCTCAACGGAGAAGTTGTTCTGGTCCCAGTATACTGGGACCGAACACCCGATGACTCTGAGCGACCAGCTAAAGCAGCTGGTCAAGCTACACAAGGAGGCCGAACATGCCATGAAGGGCCTTAAAGTCCGGCCGTGGCCTGGCGACGCCCTTTCGAACAGCTACTTCGGCCTCGTGAGGCGGCTGGTGGATGCATGCCCACGGCTGGAAGTCGTCAAGCGGTCCATCTGCATCGAAGGTGCACGCCGGGCTTTCGCCCGTGTGAAGGTGCAATGGGCCAAGCTAGACGCTGTGAAGCTGATCAAGGAAGGACCGCCGCAGGGCAAGGAGCATCGCACCCCCAAAATTTATTATGAGGGTGTCATGACGGGTGCCCGTCTTGTAGCGGACGAATGTCAAAACCGGCGGATCTCGGGGAGGGGGTCCCGAACTGTGCGTCTAAGGCAGATGGTAATTGAGGCAGGGAACACGATGTTTTACCCAGGTTCGGGCCCTCTTGATGGAGGTAAAACCCTATGTTCTGCTTGATTAATATTGATGATATGGGTAGTACAAGAGTAGATCTACCACGAGATCGGAGAGGCTAATCCCTAGAAGCTAGCCTATGGTATGATTGTATGTTATTGTGTCCTGCGGACTAAAACCCTCCGGTTTATATAGACACTGGAGGGGGCTAGGGTTACACAAGGTCGGTTACAAAGGAGGAGATATCCATATCTGTACTGCCTAGCTTGCCTTCCACGCCAAGTAGAGTCCCATCCGGACACGAGACGAAGTCTTCAATCTTGTATCTTCATAGTCCAATAGTCTGGCCAAAGGATATAATCCGGCTGTCCGAAGACCCCTAATCCAGGACTCCCTCAGTCGTGAACTAGAAGTGATCAAGAAGTGATCCTGAAACTCCTTACGTTCAAGAATAACACAAGAACCGTGTTCACTTCCCGGACTCCACCGGAAAGAGACCATCACGGCTACACACGCGGTTGATGCATTTTAATTAAGTTAAACGTCAAGTTTTCTATAACCGGACATTAACAAATTCCCATCTGCCCATAACCGCGGGCACGGCTTTCGAAAGTTCAAACCCTGCAGGGGTGTCCCAACTTAGCCCATCACAAGCTCTCATGGTCAACGAAGGATATTCCTTCTCCCAGGAAGACCCGATCAGACTCGGAATCTCGATTACAAGACATTTCGACAATGGTAAAACAAGACCAGCAAAGCCGCCCCAATGTGCCGACAAATCCCGATAGGAGCTGCACATATCTCGTTCTCAGTGCACACTGGATTGTCCAAGATTCCGGTAGGCCAACCCAGAGTTGCCCCTAGTGGCCACCGGCTACTGACAGGGTGGACCAACACTCAGAGGAACACTGGCCCGGGGGTTTAAAATAAAGATGACCCTTGGGCTCCGGAAACCCGAGGGAAAAAGGCTTAGGTGGCAAATGGTAAAACCAAGGTTGGGCCTTGGTGGAGGAGTTTTATTCAAAGCGAACTGTCAAGGGGGTCCCATTCCCCCAACCGCGTAAGGAACACAAAATCAAGGAACATAACACCGGTATGACGGAAACTAGGGCGGCAAGAGTGGAACAAAACACCAGGCATAAGGCCGAGCCATCCACCCTTTACCAAGTATATAGATGCATTAAAGTAAACAAGATATAATAATGATATCCCAACAAAACCCATGTTCCAACAAGGAACAAACTAAAATCTTCACCTGCAACTAGCAACGCTATAAGAGGGGCTGAGCAAAGCGGTAACATAGCCGAACAACGGTTTGCTACGAAAGGTGGATTAGAGGCTTGACATGGCAATATGGGAGGCGTGATATAGCAAGTGGTAGGTATTGTGGCATAGCAATATAGAGAACAACTAGCAAGCAAAGATAGAAGTGATTTCGAGGGTATGGTCATCTTGCCCGAGATCCCGCAAGGAAGAAGAATGAGTCCAGGAAGAAAACAAATGGACGAAGTCGAATGGATCCTCACAAACACGACGTTATCGGAACTAACCCGAAGAAGCATCGCCGAAAAGAAGCAAACAACATGGTAAACGACCATCACATAATCATGGCATGATGCACAACCAAGTATTATGCATGTCCGATTTAATGAAGCATGGCATGGCAAAGTGCAACAAACAACACTACAAATTAAGTGGAGCTCAATATGCAACGGAGTTGCATATTGAAGAAAACACCACATGACTTATTAAGTTCTCTCTCGGTTAGGTACTCAACAATATTAAATGTTGGTTAACATGGCAAGACAGTGAAGTATAAACAAACTAACTATCTAAGCAATTTAAAAGGGGCCAGATACAACAAGCAACAAATCCGGGAAATCCCCATATGCATTAGCAATTTGGTGCAACAACAATTTTTAAACATTCTTGATGTTGTTATCATGCAAGTTTTATGCAATATTTATGAAAATGTTGACATGATAAGATATGAGGCATTTGTCGTCATGGCGGAAACGAAAGGGGTGCCACGGCAACGAATCCGAAAATGATGCCACGGCAACATTCCGATGATCCGGTAGCTCACAGGGATACCAGTGCAAAAGGAAGTGTGACGGGAGCGTGCAAAAGATGGCGGGGTGATCCCAGCTTACCGGGTTCCCACGGGTGGACAGCATGGCATCGAGGAGGGACAACTAATGTACATGGGCGAATACAACAACTAGCCATGCATCTCAAACAACACATGCATTCGTTCACGGGCGGTCGTCTCGGGGTTACACCTTCGAAGCATGCAATCGGGACGGTTCTCGTTCGGTGCAAAGTAGAGGAAGTAGACATTCTCGGGACGTTCATACTGGAAGTAGTTGTTCTCGTTTCATAGTTGTACACACTCCGTAGGTGTTCGGGGTCACAACAAGGAACTTGCCATCCGCAGGGTCTTTGAGGGTCGGCGGTAGTGGTACTCGGTCATTTCGAAGAGGTACTTCGCGACATGCACGGGATGGTAGTTGTACACGGTCATCGTGGGAAGTAAAGGTACACACGAAGGTAGTCAAACTTGACGGTTCCGTTACACGGGTCTTCGGTGACAGTAGTGGTACGCGTTTCGTAGCCGTTTGGGTCATCGTTAGAGGAACTTGCCGAAACCCAAGGCGATGGTAGTTGTACATGGTCCATGAGTCATCGATCGTTTGGGGTCCGACTTGCGGGTCTTGCCGACATGAAGGGGTACTTGGCATTTTCGTGTAGCCGAACTTGAGGGGCACCGGCATCGTGGTACTTGGCATCCATGGATACTTGACAAAGACAAAACGAAACACAACGGTTGTAGTGGTACATGGCGTCTAGGGGCTTCGCGGGTCATCCTGTACTTTGGCGTTCGGTGCAGCGGTCGTTCGTGTGCCGTATGTCATTGTACTTGCCGATCTTGGTGAATCCAAGGATCTCGGTGGCGGCCATGGTACTCCCTGATGGCACCGAGGTGGTCTAGCAGTAGCAGCAAGGGCGTCGGGGAGGTGATGCCCGTGGCAGGACTGCTCGAGGTAGCAACGGGCTGGTGAGGAGTTGGACGCCGATGGCCGGATGTGCGGCGATGTGGTGGAGTAAGGCAGGGGCTCCGGTCCGCTGCTGTTGTTGATGCTGGCAGCGCAGGCGAGGTAGGGAGACTGCACGGCGCTCTTAGGGTCCCCTGCCCACGAGCAAAGGGGTGCGCGGGGCTGGTCCTCGAGCAGAACAACGGCGAGGAGGAAGGGCGCGAGGGAGATGGATGCAGATTGACGGAACTTGACACCTCGGTGAAGAGCAGCAGCAGCGAGCGACTCCTGGAGAGGGACTTGCTCAGCAAAGGTCATGGAGGCAGGGTCGGCCGAAGCTTCGAGCTCGGCGTCCATGGCAGCACGACGAGGAGGCCGGAGGAGGAGGGCCATGGAGGAGGCGCAGGTGTCCTGCTAGCGAGGAGAAGCAGAGGCTGGAAGTCGGCTGAGGGAGGCGATGGCGGCGCGGGGGAGAAGGAAGGGTGAGGCAGAAGCGCTCGAAGGAAACAAGGGGAGGGGATCGAGAGGGAGAAAGGGTCACGGGCGAGAGGAGGGGGTCGAGTGCGGTGCGCTCCTCTCGTGGAGGTGCGAGGGACGGATCGAGAGGGAGAGGTGCGCGACAGGGATCGGGCTAGGTAGCGCTAGGGTTAGAGTTGGGCCTTAGGAGAGGGATTAGGAGGGGGTTTGGCTGGGCCTGCAGATGGGCCGGCCAGCTGGGCTGTTGCACTACCTCCCCCCTCATCTTTCTTTTAAAAGAAAATAATTAGAGAGAAGAAAAGAAAAGGAGGGTTAGGGAAAGGATTTGTGCATGGGGGCTATTTTCCCAGACTCACAAAAATGCGCTGGTTCCAAGAAAATAGAGATGGCCAAGATCGAACGAAAAGAATTCAAACTCATTTGAATTTAATTCAAATGGGTTTGAACTAGGACGAGGTTTTAGGAGTATCCAAAAATGTTCAGTATTTTGGTAGAGCTCTAGAAAATGGTAAAAGAATTATTGGCAAGGCTAGAGAGTCGAAACTTGAAGAAGAAAAGGCCAAGGGATTTAATATGCAAGTGGGTTCATGGGTGATTCCAAAACAATGGAATATTTTATAATTGCTCTCTAATATCGGGAGGATATCTTATAAAGAGAAGTCGCCTTCCCTCGGTTTAAATGGACCGAAGATCCATGCAATTTATTTAGTTGAGTTAAGAAAAAGAAATGACATGATGGCATGATGACATGATGACATGATGCAATGCACATGATGCAATGATGAATGCAATGAACCAAACAAATCACACGATGAAACCCGGAAAGAAAAGACTCTTGATTTGCTCCGGATGGGTGAAAAGAATTCTCACAATCGAAAACAATTATGAGAGGATGGCATCAAGCTAGAACCATGAATCTTGAAGAGAATGGAGCAAGATATGAGAGAAAAAATCTTCTTCGGTCTTCAAAATCCGAGAATGACGTCGAGAAAACACCGTCATGAATTGTTGAGGCACTCCGAAATGATAATTAGAAAGGTTGAACCAACAACGAAAATAATTTGAGGGATCTTAGAGAAAGACATATGACTGATGAAAATTCATACTTACGTCATACTTTGAAAGGAATTCAAAAATTACTCCGGAAAATTAGAAGAGTCAGGTAAGATCCTGGGAAAAGACATGTGGGTTAGGCCCACTCAAAAGAAACACCGTTGAATGATTTGTAAGAGAGATTGCACCGGTTGAATTAAATGGCTTGAATAAGGTAAGACCTCAAAATAGCTTGAAAGGATTATGAATAGAAACTTGAACCTTCTGGAATATCTTCAACACTCTGGAACAAATGAATAGCGAGAAGTTAATGATTAAGAGGTGCACCGACATGAGAAGTCATTTGAACCGAGGAAAAGGATATGATCGACAAAGCTTGACTTGAATCCACCGGAGAAGAAAGAGAACGAAAAAATGATGAACTAGTAGAACATCTTCATGAGAACCACCGGGTAAGAACATTGACGTGAAGAATGGAGAGACTTCACATCAATAAGATGGATACTTTATTAAGAAATCTTAGTCCTTGAAGAAACAAGGGTGGGAGGGCGGGAAAAACAAAGATAACTTGGAAAGAATGAAACAAACAACATTGAGAAGACTTAGAATTGATCTTGCGAATGTTGGAATGATCGGATCCACTTGAAGAGAAACACGCCGGTTGAAAAGGATTGGCATGCCCATCTCGGTGATCGAAAAGGATTAGCACTCCCATAGAAGTATGAGAGCATCGGTGAGGAAAAACGCATGGAATCAACAGTTGACTTCGAAGCAACTCGAATACCACAATCAAAACAAAACAAAGGATTGGCTTGCAAAATAAGCCGGAACAAACATATGATAGAGATTTCATCCGAAGTTTTCGTGGTGGGACCCACACGGGCTCGATCGTACAACACCATCATGTACAAGGCAGTGCACATGGCATACGAAGCGTCACCGAGTCAGCATAGCCAAGGACTCTTTAAGACACAACGAGACCACTGTAAAACCAACTGTGGATAGGCGGACCACTAGATGTCGAACCCCAATCTCATATCATGCATCTGTCGAAAAGATATCCTAGAAGCTACTTGAATTGCCACTTATAAACTCTCGAAACTTTTTGGTTGTGCAATCAGGTGTTGGGGATACAGGGGAAGCATAATATCTCACCCAAACTAACAATTCCTACATCCAGCTGTATCCATCCTTCAACACATAACCAAGAAACCTTCGAAAATCGTGTACCTCAACCTTCGAAAAGCATCTGTTACATGAGTTATGGAAATACTCCCGAACTCCCGCCCCAGTACTGGGTGGCGCCGAGGTTATCTCACCAACAACTGCATAAGAGAGATTTTCGATGTCGGCGAACTCAGGTATTCCAGAACTGCAACAATAAAATTGTGACGACAACACCTCGGAGCTCAACTCCCCGGGACACTGCCACAACCCCTAAATGTCAGGAGGCACCAAGAACAATGTTCTCGTCAGAAAACCATCAGAATGATTCCAAGATACCCGCGTGATCCTAAAAAAATCGTGAAATTTGAGAAGAGAAGAGTCAAAACTCTACGTCAGGAGGCCTCACCAGAGCGACGAAGGGATTGAGGAGTAAAAAGAATCCTACTCTCTGATATATATAATCCTAAAATTCAAAACATTTTGTTCTAGACTCAACAACATCAGCGATTCGATCAAGCAGGGGGCTCCTAAGTCGGGGATGGCTCTGATTACCAACTTTTAACACCCACGATGCGGCTATATCTCCCACGTGTCGGGGCACGACTTAGAGGCATAGCCGCATGGTAGGTTCGTCGCAAGAGGGGTAATCTTCACACAATCCCATGTACTGAATAAGAAAAGGATAAAGAGTTGGCTTACAATCGCGACTTCACAAAAATACAAGTTAAACATACATCATCCAGAATACAATCAAGGTCCGACTACGGAACCAAATAAAAGAAGAAAACCCCAATTGCTAGATCCCTGATCGTCCCAACTGGGCTCCACTACTGATCAAAAGGAAATGAAACAGCACAACGAACACGATCTTCATCGAGCTCCCACTTGAGCTGGACTGCGTCACCTGCACTGGTATCATCGGCACCTGCAACTATTTGGAAGTATCTGTGAGTCACGAGGACTCAACAATCTCACACACGCGAGATCAAGACTATTTAAGCTTATGGGTAGGAAAGGGTTGTGAGGTGGAGCTGCAGCAAGCACTAGCATATATGGTGGCTAACTTATACAAATAAGAGCGAGAAGAGAAGCCATGCAACGGTCGTTGTCGGTGTCAAAACCGGTGGATCTCGGGTAGGGGGTCCCGAACTGTGCGTCTAAGGTGGATGGTAACAGGAGGCAGGGAACACGATGTTTTACCCAGGTTCGGGCCCTCTTGATGGAGGTAAAACCCTACGTCCTGCTTGATTAATATTGATGATATGGGTAGTACAAGAGTAGATCTACCACGAGATCGGAGAGGCTAAACCCTAGAAGCTAGCCTATGGTATGATTGTATGTTATTGTGTCCTACGGACTAAAACCCTTCGGTTTATATAGACACCAGAGGGGGCTAGGGTTACACAAGGTCGGTTACAAAGGAGGAGATATCCATATCCGTACTGCCTAGCTTGCCTTCCACGCCAAGTAGAGTCCCATCCGGACATGAGACGAAGTCTTCAATCTTGTATCTTCATAGTCCAACAGTCCGGCCAAAGGATATAATCCGGCTGTCCGGAGACCCCCAATCCATTACTCCCTCAGTAGCCCCTGAAACAGGCTTCAATGACGATGAGTCCGGCGCAGTGTTGTCTTCGGCATTGCAAGGCGGGTTCCCCCTCCGAACATATCACAGAAGAGTTTGAATACCAGGATAGTGTCCGACCCTGCAAAATAAATTCAACATACCACCGTAGAGAGAATAATATTTCCAAAAATCCAATTTGCTGACTTGTTTTGGCAGCACGACATTATGCCATGGCCCGGTGATTATTCGAACCGTTTCCTTTAACTAGCCCCGCACATAACGCGAGGCAGTTTTTTGACACGTCTTGTCAAAGCAGAGATCGTGTCCCCCTTATTACGGGATTCTCATCAATACGGGCGTGGGTAACCCAACCGCGCCATCGATTACGATGCTTGGGGGATAAGGGAGTTTTACCAGGCTAGTGGGGACGCATAGTTTCGTCCGCCCATATAAAGGGATAAGGATTCACCTTTTCATCCACGCCTTCTTCCTCCTTTGCTCATCCATTTTCGCGCACTCGAGCTCCAGCGCCCAAGTCCGCACTTCTCACCTCAACCTTCTCCAACCATGTCCGGAGCGGGAGGTAGGTGGATGGTCTCCTCCGTCACGGAGGGACACATCAAGAAGCTGAGGAGAGCCGGATACCTGTCTGACGACATCACGCATCGGCTCCCAGATGAGGGGCAGCTCATCCCCACCCCCAGGCCCCATGAGAGGGTAGTGTTCCTTACCCATTTCCTCCGCGGACTAGGATTCCCTCTCCACCCATTTGTCCGGGGGCTCATGTTCTACTACGGCCTGGATTTCCATGATCTAGCCCCGAACTTCATCCTCAATATCTCGGCATTTATCATCGTGTGCGAGGCCTTCCTCAGCATCCAGCCCCACTTCGGCTTATGGCTGAAGACCTTTAATGTCAAGCCAAAGGTAGTGAGCGTCCGCTAGGCGGAGTGCGGAGGCGCCATGTTGGGCAAGATGCCCAACGTCACCTGGCTCGAGGGCTCCTTCATGGAGACCGTAAAGGGGTGGCAATCGGGGTGGTTCTATATCACTGAGCCGCGTGACCCCGAATGGGCAGCGGCCCCCGAGTTCCGATCTGGCATCCCCACGCGGCTCACCTCCTGGCAAGAGAAGGGCATGTCCTGGGGTAGTTCGGTAGAGCTAACGAGACTCCAAACATGTATCCAAAACATGGTGAGCAAGAAGCTCAAACTCGTCAACATAGCCCAGGTCATGCTCATCCGCCGGATCCTCCCGTGTCAACGGCAGGCTTTCAACTTGTGGGAGTTCGACCCGGCCCAACACCAAACTCTAAACAGGCTCTTCGACACAACACACGAGGATGCATGGAAGGTGCTATTCAAGGGCGCCGAGGTCCCTCACTCCCTCATCGAGGACCGCGGGCTAAGCGCGAATCGCCGGGCGCATTCAATGAGATCTATACATCCAGTAGGATATTTTATTTCCCCTAGCTTAATTATGTACGGGGTCTGAACTCCATGCCTTTGACAGGACTGGGTGGAGACGTCAGGGCAGATTAACTGTTCGGCCCCTCTGCCCGAAGACACTGTGGACGCTCTCCTTACGGAGATGCTGACTCCGGCCCCTTATACGGTGCCGGAGAAGACCAAGAAGGCCAAGGGAACCCGAAAGAGTTCCCGGCGCCAGGCATCATCGGACTCATCGTCTGATAACTCTGTGACACACTCCTCCCCGAAGACAAGGAGGAAGAAGAAGATGCTCCCCCTTCAGTTGGAGGAGACAAGAAAAGGAAGGCCACCCCAACTGGGGAGGCAGAAGGGTCCAAGAAGGGAAGGACTCTCCTTCCGGACAGTTCCACCACCGCCGCCGAAGGCGAAGATGAGTGGCTGCTCAGGGCCAAGCCCCTGGCGAAGTCGTAAGTATTCGGATACCAGAGTAACTCATAGCATTCCTTTGTCGCACTGCTTCCCCTAACGCCGAATATGATTAAGCAGGCCGCCACGAGCCCATATTGATGTATCATCGGACGGCTTCCTGGGCTCGTCGGATATGGATAGCGATCCACTTCCGACCGCCACCGCCCCTTGCCCTGCGGACGACGCCGAGGTATTGTCTCAAGAGACACCGGGTCGAGGGGAGACAGTCCCAGAGGCGCCTCAAGGCGACCTTCCGGACTCCGGGAGCAGAGGGAACAAGGCCCCTGAGGGCTCTGAGTTCGACCCTCAGCCGAACACCGCGCCGGAACCTCTAGTGGTTCCGGACTCGGGCAGGCGGCCTCCTTCCAACAGGGGCAAGATGCCTGTGCCGGTGACCTCTTTCCATACAGAGGCGCCGGACAATCTGCTAGGAGCGCTTCGCAGCGCTTCCATCGACAAGGAGCACCGTAGTATTATGAGTGCGGTGGTCTAGAAGGTTCAGTCCGCCAAAAGCGGATTGACTGAAGCCTGTGCCAGCCTTCTAACAGGCTTTGAGGTAAGTGTTTAAAATATAGGAAAAATATTACCGCATAGACAGTAGCCCATGATGCTCTGTTCGGTGTTCACAAAGAAAAGTCGAACAGAGGATCAAACAATATCGCAGGACTCTAATATAAGTATGTCAATATGCGTATGAAGGCTTCCCTACTGGCATCTGCCGCACTGACTGCGGAGGTCGCCGAACTGAAGCAGGACCTTAAAGGGTCCAAGGATGAGCTCGGCCTTGCCAAGAGGCAGCTCGAGGAGAACAAAGGTAAGTAGTACCTAGTATATGGATATGTATAAAAAGAATGCGATTGCAAAATGACAGGATCATCATGAATTTGCCAGGGGCCATGACCGAAGTGGCGACCCTAAAGCAAGCGCTGTCCGAGGCCGAAGATAAAGAGGCCAAGGAGCGCACCGAGCGGGAAAGGCAAGAGGCTCGGGTGGGCGAGGTGCAGCAAGAGCTCCAGGCCCTCGTGACGAAGCACGAGGCATTGGAGCTTGACTCAAAGACGCGAGAGTCTGAGCTTGCCGCGGCCTCGAGAGCGCAAAGAGTGCCAAGGCCGAAGCCCAAAAGGCCCTTCAAGAGATTGACACAATGAAGAAAATAGCGGCGGGTAAGGCATTCTATATGCAAAGCAAGCATGTGAGAGTAAATTACCTATTACTTACCCGAATCCGGAGCAATCCAGGAGCATTTGCAGATTTACCCCGCAGCATGTCGGATGCCGCACAGTTTTACCAGGCCGAGGAGGGAAGCTCAACAGAGAAGCTATTCTGGTCCCAGTATACTGGGACCGAACACCCGATGCCTCTGAGCGACCAGCTAAAGCAGATGGTCGAGCTACACAAGGCGGCCGAACATGCCATGAAGGGCCTTGTAGTCCGGCTGTGGCCTGGCGACGCCCTTCCAAACAGCTACTTCGGCCTCGTGAGGCAGCTGGTGGATGCGTGCCCACGGCTGGAAGTCGCCAAGCGGTCCGTCTGCATCGAAGGTGCACGCCGGGCTTTCGCCCGTGTGAAGGTGCAATGGGCCAAGCTAGACGCCATGAAGCTGATCAAGGAAGGACCGCCGCAGGGCAAGGAGCATCGCACCCCTGAAATTTATTATGAGGATGTCCTGAAGGGTGCCCGTCTTGTAGCGGACGAATGTCCAAAGGATGTAATATTTGAGTAAACTTGCTCGTGTGATCCTGTATGATGAAAACTTGTTTCATATGCGCTATGCAATGCTTGTTTGAATTTAAAATATTACCTTCTGTTTGGCTGTTTATCCAATCTGAGAGACGGCTAGTCCTCGGCTTCTGCCCCCATGCCGCGAGTGCTGGGGTGTTTGGGATAAACCTAAGCACTCTTGTTCCCATTTTTGGGTCCTTCGAGGGAGGAGCTCAGCACAGCGAACAAGGCAACCAGACTAATAATGCTTTATCACTCTCACTTAGCCATAGAATTCTATAATTTTAAATTTCGGCGAAGCCCCTGGTATTCAGAAGGCCGAATTCGGGGCGCGATACACGCCTTTAAGCCCGACAGGACCGGCTCCTCGCTCTAAGCGGCATAAGTCTTTAGGAACTCGAAACCTCGCTGAAGAGCGACCAGTCTCTCGCCTTATCATGACAGTCAGTTTTAGCTTTCTCTACTAAGGTGCTTAGCCCAGCAGAACCGGGGCACAATCGCAGTAGTTCTCCTAGTGCTACCTTAGCCGATAGAGCGGAACGTAAGGTACCAAAACATAGGAGCCGGGCAAACCCAACATTTGACCAAAGACATGATTCAGAGCTGATGCATATAATGCTATAAGTTCGGGGTGCCGCACTTGGGAAAGTGTTCGGACTTCTCACACCATAATGTGGGGTACTTAAGCCCCTGGTGTATTGGTCGTACCAAAGTGTACGGTTGCAAGGTGTCATTAATGAACACATATATATAAAACAAGAATGCAATAATAGTCATAGTGTTATGCATTGTTTATTCAAAAAGGTGAGTTAAAGAAGAATGATACAGATAGTGCAATAAGCAAAAAGTAGGACTATGTCCCTTCCAAGGGCAAGCTGAGGAATAGTATTAAAGCAAATATTTGACTCGTTATCGTAATCCACCTACGAGTTCCGTGGTGTGATGTAGCTTTCTGCCTCCTTGGTTGTTGTATCATGTGTTTGGCAATCATGCTGTCGGACAGGGTTTCCAGGGATTAAGGTCCTGAAAGAGAAAAATAACAAAGCGGGAAGCCCCTAGTGCGGTTTAAGCCATGTATTGGGGCGTGCCATAGTTGTGGCCCCCTCCCCGCCCGTGCCCATGGTATTTTTAATGTGTAATTCTGTACGCGTGGCACGAATTTCGTCGTTTGGCTTGGGCCGGGGTGGGGGCCGCATTTCTACGCGAGCTCAGATCGTGTCGGGCGGTCTAGTTGCCAATTACTCTGAGCGCGCTTGAAGGTGTCTGGGTCTTGAAACGCCGAACTGGTGGATTGCCTTGAGAGGCTGCTTTGCGCTTCTGCTGCGAGGGCCGCAGTGTGCTCCTCCATGCGGAGAGAGTGTTCTGTGTTTCCATTAACTGTGATGACCCCCCGAGGTCCTGGCATCTTGAGCTTGAGGTATGCATAATGCGGTACCGCATTGAATCTTGCAAATGCGGTTCGCCCGAGCAGTGCATGATAGCCACTATGGAACAGGACTATATCGAAGATTAATTCTTTGCTTCGGAAGTTATCCGGGGATCCGAAGACCACTTCCAGTGTAATTGAGCCTGTGCAATGGGCCTCTACACCTGGAATGACGCCTTTAAAGGTCGTTTTTGTGGGTTTGATCCTTGAGAGGTCTATACCCATTTTGCGCACTGTGTCCTGGTAAAGCAGGTTCCGGCTGCTGCCGCCATCCATAAGGACTCGAGTGAGGTGAAATCCGTTGATGATTGGGTCTAGGACCAGTGCGGCGAATCCGCCATGACGGATACTAGTGGGATGGTCCCTGCGATCGAAGGTGATCGGACAGGAGGACCATGGGTTGAACTTTGGGGCGACTGGCTCCAACGCATATACGTTCCTGAGCGCATGCTTCCGCTCCCTCTTGGGGATGTGGGTTGCATATATCATGTTCACCATCCGCACTTGTGGGGGGAACCTCTTCTGTCCTCCGGTGTTCGGCTGCCGGGGCTCTTCCTCGTCATCGCTATGTAGCCCTTTATCCTTGTCTTCGGCAATTAACTTGCCGGCCTGCTTCAATACCCAACAATCCCTATTGGTGTGGTTGGCTGGCTTGTCGGGGGTGCCGTGTATTTGGCACGAGCGATCGAGTATGCGGTCTAAACTGGACGGGCCCGGAGTGCTTCTTTTAAATGGCTTTTTCCGCTGACCGGGTTTAGAGCCTTTGAATCCGGCATTGACTGCCGTATCCTCGATATTGTCGCTGTTAATGCGGCGCTTATGTTTATTTCGACGTGACGTGCCATTGCCGTCCTTGGTATCTGAAGTACCATGGTTCTTTGATATGTTATTACTGCAAGCCAGCCAGCTGTCTTCTCCCGCACAAAACGGGTCATGAGTGTCATGAGGGCTGCCATAGATTTCGGCTTTTCCTGACCAAGGTGCCGGGCTAGCCACTCGTCGCGGATGTTGTGTTTGAAAGCTGCTAGGGCCTCTGCATCCGGACAGTCGACAATTTGTTTTTTCTTTGTTAGGAACCGAGTCCAGAATTGTCTGGCCAATTCTTCTGGCTGCTGAATTATGTGGCTCAAGTCATTGGCATCTAGTGGTCGCACATAAATGCCCTGAAAGTTGTCGAGGAATGCGGCCTCCAGATCTTCCCAACAACTAATCGACTCTGTTGGCAAGCTGTTAAGCCAATGCCACGCTGGTCCTTTGAGCTTTAGTGGGAGGTATTTGATGGCATGTAAGTCATCACCGCGGGCCATGTGGATGTGGAGGAGGAAATCCTCGATCCATACCGCAGGATCTGTTGTGCCGTCGTATGATTCAATATTTACGGGGTTGAAACCCTCTGGGATATGATAATCCATTACTTCATCTGTGAAGCATAGGGGGTGTGCGGCGCCTCTGTACTGGGCTATATCGCGACGCAACTCCAATGAGTCTTGCCCGCTGTGTTCGGCCCGGCCG
This sequence comes from Triticum dicoccoides, assembly GCF_002162155.2. Lineage (NCBI taxonomy): Eukaryota > Viridiplantae > Streptophyta > Magnoliopsida > Poales > Poaceae > Triticum > Triticum dicoccoides. Next base: position 8,603,562 of record NC_041388.1, read on the forward strand.
GATTTACTTTTACTGTATCCGGCGTGACGTTTATCGTCTCGCATAGTGGCGTGCCCTCGTGATCCACAGATCGATCTTGCATGTTTTGCTTTGTCCTCCAATACGTCTAGCAGGTCTGGCGTATTTCCCCATGCCTTTTTATTTGAATGGCGTCGGGGTGCAGGCTGAGCTTTTGGCTGGAATGCCTCTCTATCGCGGCCACTAGGTGGCCGATCAGCCGCGCCATACGCTTCTTCCTCCAGTCGAGGTAGCAACCTGCATTTTGGGTAACTCTTGGAGGGGCGTTCGAGTTTATATTCCTCGGCCGCGAGGACTTTAGTCCATCTGTCAGCTAGCAGATCTTGATCAGCTTGAAGCTGCTGCTGCTTTTTCTTAAGGCTATATGCCGTGGCTATAAGTCGGCACATGAAGCGCTCTTGTTCGACGGGATCCTCTAGCACGACGAATTCGGCATCGTCGAGGCTTGCCTCGTCTTCAGAGGGGGCATGTAATTATCGTCCTCCGCCTCTCCATCTGCCAATCTCTCTGGAGGGCTGGCCTTTCCGTCCTCCTGTCCTAGATCATGCTGGAGGGGATTGTTGCCATCTTCAGCACTATTCGGAGTGTTATTATCTCCTATGCCGGTATCACCACTTTTTCTTTGGCGGGACATAGAGCGGCGCCGCTGACGTCGGCGCTTGGGTTGCTTTTTGGAGGGGTCATCCTCCGCTGTCTCGTCGCCATTACCTTCTTAGGGTGTGTCCACCATGTATATATCGTATGATGAGGTGGCTGTCCAATGTCCTATGGGCTATGGTTCCTCTTCGTCTCCCGCATCATCGTCCATACCGTCAATGTCTTCGGAGTCGAAGTCTAGCATGTCGGTTAAGTCGTCGACAGTGGCTACTAAGTGGGTGGTGGGTGGGCAGCGAATTTCTTTGTCATCCGCATCCCAATCCAGCCGGACATAGTTCGGCTAGGATCCTCCAGACAAGGAGAGAGACCTTAATGAGTTCAGTATGTCACCAAAGGGCGAGTGCTGAAATATATCTGCGGAGGTAAACTCCATGATCGGCGCCCAATCGGATTCGCTAGGAACGGGCGCAGGCGGTTCGGAGTCCGTGGCCGGAGAAGGATCTGGCAGTCTGACAACACAGCTCTCGTGCAGGGTAAGGTCGATGTTCGGCTCGATCGCCGCTGAGGGTAAGGCCTCCGTGGCGGGGTCTATCCACCCGTCCATGGACGGCGCAACTGGCTCCGAATTGAGGGTCGGAGCGGCCGGCGATGCGATCTCCCGGATGCTGTCTGATGGTAGAACTAAATCGTACTCATCGTGACCGCGTGACGCACAAGGCAGAGGCTCGAATCCGTCGAAGATCAAGTCTCCGCAGATATCGGCCGTGTAGTTTAAGCTTCCAAACTTGACCTGGTGGCCAGGGGCATAACTTTCGATCTGGTCCAGATGGCCAAGCGAGTTGGCCCGTAGTGCGAAGCCGCCGAATACAAAAATCTGTCCAGGGAGAAAAGTCTCACCCTAGACCGCATCGCTAACGATGACCGAAGGAGCCATCAAGCCTAACGGCGACGACACAGAGGAACTCTCAATGAAAGCACCAATGTCGGTGTCAAAACCGACGGATCTCGGGTAGGGGGTCCTGAACTATGCGTCTAAGGCGGAGGGTAATAGGAGGCATGGAACACGATGTTTTACCCAGGTTCGGGCCCTCTTGATGGAGGTAAAACCCTACGTCCTGCTTGATTAATATTGATGATATGGGTAGTACAAGAGTAGATCTACCACGAGATCGGAGATGCTAAACCCTAGAAGCCAGCCTGTGGTATGATTGTATGTTATTGTGTCCTATGGACTAAAACCCTCCGGTTTATATAGACACCAGAGGGGGCTAGGGTTACACAAGGTCGGTTACAAAGGAGGAGATATCCATATCCGTACTGCCTAGGTTGCCTTCCACACGAGACGAAGTCTTCAATCTTGTATCTTCATAGTCCAATAGTCCGGCCAAAGGATATAATCCGGCTGTCCGGAGACCCCTAATCCAGGACTACCTCAGTAGCCCCTGAACCAGGCTTCAATGACGATGAGTCCGGCGCGCAGTGTTGTCTTCGGCATTGCAAGGCGGGTTCCCCCTCCGAACATATCACAGAAGAGTTTGAATACCAGGATATTGTCCGACCCTGCAAAATAAATTCCACATACCACCGTAGAGAGAATAATGTTTCCAAAAATCCAATTTGCTAACTTGTTTTGGCAACACGACATTATGCCATGGCCCGGTGATTATTCGAACCGTTTCCTTTAACTAGCCCCGCACATAACAAGAGGCAGTTTTTTGACACGTGTTGTCAAAGCAGAGATCGTGTCCCCCTTATTACGGGATTCTCATCAATACGGGCGTGGGTAACTCAACCGCGTGATCGATTACGATGCTTGGGAGATAAGCGAGTTTTACCAGGCTAGTGGGGACGCATAGTTTCGTCCGCCCATATAAAGGGATAAGGATTCACCTTTTTATCCACGCCTTTTTCCTCCTTTGCTCATCCATTTTCACGCACTCGAGCTCCAGCGCCCAAGTCCGCACTTCCTACCTCAACCTTCTCCAACCATGTCCGGAGCGGGAGGTAGGTGGATGGTCTCCTCCATCACGGAGGGACACATCAAGAAGCTGAGGAGAGCCGGATACCTGTCCGACGACATCACGCATCGGCTCCCAGATGAGGGGCAGCTCATCCCCACCCCTAGGCCCCATGAGAGGGTAGTGTTACTTACCCATTTCCTCAGCGGACTAGGATTCCCTCTCCACCCATTCGTCCGGGGGCTCATGTTCTACTACGGCCTGGATTTCCATGATCTGGCCCCGAACTTCATCCTCAATATCTCGGCGTTTATCATCGTGTGCGAGGCCTTCCTCAGCATCCAGCCCCACTTCAGCTTATGGCTGAAGACCTTTAATGTCAAGCCGAAGGTAGTGAGCGGCCACCGAGCGGAGTGTGGAGGCGCCATGTTGGGCAAGATGCCCAAAGTCACCGGCTTGAGGGCTCCTTCGTGGAGACCGTAAAGGGGTGGCAATCGGGGTGGTTCTATATCACCGAGCCGCGTGACCCCGAATGGGCAGCGGCCCCTGAGTTCCGATCTGGCATCCCCACGCGGCTCACCTCCTGGCAAGAGAAGGGCATGTCCTGGGGTAGTTCGGTAGAGCTGACTGGACTCCAAACATTTATCCAAAACATGGTGAGCAAGAAGCTCAAACTCGTCAACATAGTTCAGGTCATGCTCATCCGCCGGATCCTCCCGTATCAACGACAGGCTTTCAACTTGTGGGAGTTCGACCCGGCCCAGCACCAAACTCTGAACAGGCTCTTCGACACAACACATGAGGATGCATGGAAGGTGCTATTCAAGGGCGCCGAGGTCCCTCCCTCCCTCACCGAGGACCGCGGGCTAAGCGCGAAGCGCCGAGCGCATTCAATGAGATCTATACATCCAGTAGGATATTTTATTTCCCCTAGCTTAATTATGTACGGGGTCTGATCTCCATGCCTTTGACAAGACTGGGTGGAGACGTCGGGGCAGATTAACTGTTTGGCTCCTCTGCCCGAAGACACTGTGGACGCTCTCCTTACAGAGATGCTGACTCCGGCCCCTTATAAGGTGCCGGAGAAGACCAAGAAGGCCAAGGGAACCCGAAAGATTTCTCGACGCCAGGCGTCATCGGACTCATCGTCTGATAACTCTGCGACACACTCCTCCCCCAAAGACGAGGAGGAAGAAGAAGATGCTCCCCCTTCAGTTGGGGGAGACAAGAAAAGGAAGGCCGCCCCAACTGGGGAGGCAGAAGGGTCCGAGAAGGGAAGGACTCTCCTTCTGGACAGTTCCACCGCCGCCGCCGAAGGCGAAGATGAGTGGCTGCTCAGGGCCAAGCCCCTGGCGAAGTCGTAAGTATTCGGATACCAGAGTAACTCATAGCATTCCTTTGTCGCACTGCTTCCCCTAACGCCGAATATGATTATGCAGGCCGCCACGAGCCCGTATCGATGTATCATCGGACGGCTCACTGGGCTCGTTGGATATGATTGCAATGTTGTTAGTAAGAATACTCTGAATATCCATGATGCTAATGATGATTGCACTAGTTATGATGAAAATACCTCCTATAAACATGTCAATTCTTGTGGAGTAGATTGGGTTTGCAAGTACACACCGAATAGGGAAGATAGATATTGTAAGAGGCATAAGTACTTAGAAACTAAATTGTTGCAAGAAAGTCTAGATGAATGTGCTGAAAGATTCAATATTTTTCGTGCCCCATATGAACTTTGCAATGAACATGGTCATTTAAAGCTCCAATGCTATTTGTTTCATGATCAAGTCGTGTCCAAACATTGTGATAATTTGATTACCCTTGAGCATCATAAAGATCTTAGCCATCTTTTGGGTTATGAACAAATGAAACGTATAACTGAGGGTATTCCAAAGTTTAATCTTGATAGAGTTCTTGATTTTGATCTAGAGAATATTTATATGTATTGTGCGATGAATTGCATTGAAAATCCTTATATTGCCAACTAGATAAAGAAAAGGAAACAAATAGAAGATGAAGAGAACACTAATGAAAGGGAAGAGACTTCCCAATATCCTCCTATTATCTCTTATGATGAATCAGGCAACGAGGAGGAGCCTCCGATTCAACCAATCTCATTAATAAGGAGCTCCAAAAAGAGGATTGAACCCACACACGATGTGGTAAAGAAGAAGAAAAGAAAAAGGAAGAGAGGTAAAATGGTATCTCTCCCAAATAAAGTTGCTCCTATTATTGTTGTGCCTCATGAAAATGAAGATGATACACTTGATGATGATCTCGTTATGCCTATTTCTTGTTGTGATGATTATGATTGGGAAAATAATGATACTTCTTATGACCTTGAAAATCTTTTTGGCACATGCTTGGAAGAATATAATAATTGCTATACTATTGGTGCTATCCATGCTATTAATGATGAGAGTGATTATGCTTATGATACGAAAAGGCCCAAGCTTGGGGAAGCTATGTTTGATGAGGATGACATATTTGAGAATATATTTGCTGCAATTAATGTCTGTCCCAAGCTTGGGGATTCTATGTTTAATAATGATGATATTTTTAGCCTTCCATGTTTTGATATGCAAAGTGATTATGATGAGAACAAAGTTGCTACTTATGATGATTATTGTGATGAAACTTATGCTATAAAAAGTAGTGATGATTATATTTATAAAACTTGTCATGATTATGATTACCCCTTCTCTGAACATTACTCTTTTAATATGGAAACAATTTATATTATTCGACTTTCCTATAATACTCCCACTATTCCGAATGAGAAGAATTTTGCCTATGTGGAGAGTAATAAATTTTCTATGCTTGTAGATCATGAAAATAATGATTTAGGTGCTGGTTATATTGTTGAATTCATTCATGATGCTACTGAAAATTATTATGAGGGAGGAACATATGCTTGTAGGAATTGCAATAATATCAAGTTTCCTCTCTATGTGCTTAAAATTTTGAAGTTATGCTTGTTTTACCTTCCTATGCAAGTTGATTCTTGTCCCCACAAGTTGTTTTCTCACAAAATACCTATGCATAGGAAGTGGGTTATACTTAAATGTGCTAGTCATATTCTTCATGATGCTCTCCTTATGTTTCAATTCCTATCTTTTATGTGAGCATCATTGAAATCATAATGCCTAGCTAGGGGCATTAAACGATAAGCGCTTGTTGGGAGGCAACCCAATTTTGTTTTTGTTTCTTGATTTTTGGTTCTGTTTAGTAATAAATAATTCATCTAGCCTCTGTTTAGATGTGGTTTTATGCTTTTAATTAGTGTTTGTGCCAAGTAGAACCGTTGGGAAGACTCGGGGAAAGTCTTTAAGATCATGCTGTAAAAAACAGAAACTTTAGCACTCACGAGAATTGCTGCCATTTTTATTTGGAGAGTGCTATTTAGTTAATTATTTTTGCAGATGATTAATAGATAAATTACTCAGGTCCAGCAATTTAGTTGAGAATTTTATGAGTTCCATAAGTATACGTTTGATCCATATTACTACAGACTGTTCTGTTTTTGACAGATTCTGTTTTCATTGTGTTGCTTGCTTATTTTGATGACTCTATGGCTAGTAAAATAGTTTATAAACCATAGAGAAGTTGGAATACAGTAGGTTTAACACCAATATAAATAAAGAGTGAGTTCATTACAGTACCTTGAAGTGGTGTTTTGTTTTCTTTCGCTAACGGGGCTCACGAGTTTTCTGTTGTGATGTTTTCAAGTTTTGGGTAAAGATTCGATGGACTATGGAATAAGGAGTGGCAAGAGCCTAAGCTTGGGGATGCCCAAGGCACCCCAGGTAATATTCAAGGACAACCAAGAGCCTAAGCTTGGGGATGCCCCGGAAGGCATCCCCTCTTTCGTCTTCGTTCATCGGTAACTTTACTTGGAGCTATATTTTTATTCACCACATGATATGTGTTTTGCTTGGAGCATCATGTCATTTTATTTTGTTTTTCTTGCTGTTTGGATACAATACCAAGATCTGACATTATTAAATGGGAGAGTCTTCACATAGTTACATAATTAGTCGACTACTCATTGATCTTCACTTATATCTTTTGGAGTAGTTTGTTGTTTGCTCTAGTGCTTCACTTATACCTTTTAGAGCATGGTGGTAGTTTTATTTTTAAAGAAACTTGATCTCGCATGCTTCACTTAGATTATTTTGAGAGTCGTTAATAGCATGGTAATTTTCTTAATGTTAATATACTTTGTATTCAAGATATGTGAAACTTTCTTTTTAGTGGGTTGAATACTAAGATAAGTTTGATGCTTGATAATTGTTTTGATATATGGAGGTGATAATATCATAGTCGTGCTAGTTGAGTAGTTGTGAATTTGAGAAATAATTGTGTTGAAGTTAGCAAGTCTCGTAGCATGCACGTATGGTTAAAGTTGTGTAACAAATTTGAAGCATGAAGTGTACCTCGCTTGTGCATCCTTATGAGTGGCGGTCGGGGACGAGCGATGGTCTTTTCCTACCAATCTATCCCCCTAGGAGCATGCGCGTAGTACTTGATTTTTGATGTCTTCTAAATTTTTGCAATAAGTATATGAGTTCTTTTGACTAATGTTGAGTCCATGGATTATACGCACTTTTACCTTTCCGCCATTTGCTAGCCTCTTCGGTACCGTGCATTGCCCTTTCTCACATTGAGAGTTGGTGCAAACTTCGCCGATGCATCCAAACCCCGTGATATGATACGCTCTACACATAAACCTCCCTATATCTTCCTCAAAACAGCCACCATACCTATCTATCATGGCATTTCCATAGCCATTCCGAGATATATTGCCATGCAACTTCCATCATCATCATCATCATGACATGCTTTACTTTTGTCATATTGCCATTGCATGATCTTGTAGTTGACATCGTATTTGTGGCAAAGCCACCATGCATTATTTTTCATACATGTCACTCTTGATTCATTGCACCATCCCGGTACACCGCTGGAGGCATTCATATAGAGTCATATCTTGTTCTAGTATCGAGTTGTAATCATTATGTTGTAATCAATAGAAGTGTGATGATCATCATTATTAGAGCATTGCCCAATCAAAAAAAAGAGAAAGGCCAAAAAGAAAAAAAAGAAAGGCCCAATAAAAGAGAAAATAAAAAGGGCAATGCTACTATCTCTTTTTCCACACTTGTGCTTCAAAGTAGCACCTTGTTCTTCATGTAGTGAGTCTCATATATTGTGCTTCAAAGTAGCACCATGATTTTCATATAGTGAGTCTCATAATTTGTCTTGTTCATACTAGTGGGAATTTTTCATTATAGAACTTGGCTTGTATATTCCAACGATGGGCTTCCTCAAAACGCCCTAGGTCTTCATGAGCAAGCAAGTTGGATGCACACCCACTAGTTTTCTTTTGTTGAGCATTCTTAGCTCTAGTGCATCTGTTGCATGGCAATCCCTACTCCTTATATTAACATCAATTGATGGGCATCTCCATAGCTCATTTTTTAGGCTCGTTGATGTGAGACTTTCTCCTTTTTTGTATTCTCCACACAATCCCCATCATCATATTCTATACCACCCATAGTGCTATGTCCATGGCTCGCGCTCATGTATTGCGTGAAGGTTGAAAAAGTTTGAGATTATTTGAGTATGAAACAATTGCTTGGCTTGTTATCGGGGGTATAGAAGTTGGGAACATCTTTGTGTGACGAAAATGAAGCATAGCCTAACTATATGATTTTGTAGGGATGAACTTCCTTTGGCCATGTTATTTTGAGATGACATAATTGTTTGATTAGTATGCTTGAAGTATTATCATTTTTATGTCAATATGAAATTTTGTCTTGAACCTTTCGGATCTGAATATTCATAACATGATTAAGAAGATTTACATTGAAATTATGCTAAAGTATCACTCCGCATCAAAAATTCTCTTTTTATCATTTACCTACTCGAGGACGAGCAAGAATTAAGCTTGGGGATGCCTGATACGTCTCCAACGTATCTATAATTTTTGATTGCTCCATGCTACTTTATCTTCTGTTTTGGACTATATTGGGCTTTATTTTCCACTTTTATATTATTTTTGGGACTAACCTATTAACCGGAGGCCTAGCCTAGAATTGCTGTTTTTGCCTATTTCAGTATTTCGAGGAAACAGAATATCAAACGGAGTCCAAACGGAATGAAACCTTCGGGAACGTGATCTTCTCACCGAACGTGATCCAGGAGACTTGGACCCTACTCCAAGAAGTTTCCGGGGAGGTCACGAGGGTGGAGGGCATGCCCCCCTGGGCACGCCCCCCTGGGCACGCCCCCCTGCCTCGTGGGCCCCTCGGAGCTCCACCGATGTGCTCCTTCCGCCTATATATCTCTATATACCCTAAAAACATCCGGGAGAACCTAGATCGGAAGTTCCGCCGCCGCAAGCCTCCAGAACCACCAAAAACCAATCGGGACCCCTTTCCGGTACCCTGCCGGAGGGGGGATCCATCACCGTTGGCCATCTTCATCATCCCGGCGCTATCCATGACGAGGAGGGAGTAGTTCACCCTCGGGGCTGAGGGTATGTACCAGTAGCTATGTGTTTGATCTCTCTCTCGTGTTCCCTCTATGGCACGATCTTGATGTATCCCGAGCTTTGCAATTGTAGTTGGATCTTATGGTGTTTCTCCCCCTCTACTCCCTTGTGATGAATTGAGTTTCCCCTTTGAAGTTATCTTATCGGATTGAGTCTTTATGAGAACACTAGATGTATGTCTTGGTGATCAACTTGCGGGTTTCGTGACATTGGGAACCTATGCATAGGGGTTGGCACACGTTCTTGATTCTCCGGTAGAAACTTTGGGGCACTCTTTGAAGTACTTTTATGTTGGTTGGATAAATCTGAGATTGTGTGATGCATATCGTATAATCATGCCCACGGATACTTGAGGTGACAATGGAGTATCTAGGTGACATTAGGGTTTTGGTTGATTTGTATCTTAAGGTGTTATTCTAGTACGAACTCTTTTATAGATTGATCCGAAAGAATAGCTTTGTGGTGGTTTCGTACCCGACCATAATCTCTACGTTTGTTCTCCGCTATTAGTGGCTTTGGAGTGACTTTTTTTCGCATGTTGAGGGCTTGTCATATGATCTATCTATGTTATTATTGTTGAGGGGACTTACACTAGTGAAAGTATGAACCCTAGGCCTTATTTCCTATCATTGCAATACCGTTTACGCTCACTTTTATCATTAGTTACCTTGCTGTTTTTATATTTTCAGATTACAAATACCTTTATCTACCATCCATATTGCACTTGTATCACCATCTCTTCGCCGAACTAGTGCACCTATACAATTTACCATTGTATTGGGTGTGTTGGGGACACAAGAGACTCTTTGTTATTTGGTTGCAGGGTTGCTTGAGAGAGACCATCTTCATCCTACGCCTCCTACGGATTGATAAACCTTAGGTCATCCACTTGAGGGAAATTTGCTACTGTCCTACAAACCTCTGCACTTGGAGGCCCAACAATGTCTACAAGAAGAAGGTTGTGTAGTAGACATCAATGATCAGCACCAAGACTCCATGGGTGTTACAATCATTATAATGTAATCTAGATTATTGACTCTAGTGCAAGTGGGAGACTGAAGGAAATATACCCTAGAGGCAATAATAACGTTGCTATTTATTTTTCTTTATATCATGATAAATGTTTATTATTCATGCTAGAATTATATTAACCGGAAACTTGATACATGTGTGAATACATAGACAAAACAAAGTGTCCCTAGTATGCCTCTACATGACTAGCTTGTTAATCAAAGATGGTTAAATTTCCTGGCCATAGACATGTGTTGTCATTTGATTAACGGGATCAGATCATTAGGATAATGATGTGATGGACAAGACCCATTCGTTAGCTTAGCATAATGATCGTTAAGTTTTATTGCTATTGCTTTTTCATGACTTATACTATTTCCCTGGCTATGAGATTATGCAACTCCCGAATACCGAAGGAACACCTTGTGTGCTATCAAATGTCACAATGTAACTGAGTGATTATAAAGATGCTCTATAGGTGTCTCCGAAGGTGTTTGTTGGGTTGGCATAGATCAAGATTAGGATTTGTCACTGTCGGTGTCAAAACCGGCGGATCTCGGGTAGGGGGTCTCGAATTGTGCGTCTAAGGTTGATGGTAACAGGAGACAGGGGACACGATGTTTACCAAGGTTTGGGCCCTCTCTATGGAGGTAATACCCTACTTCCCACTTGATTGATCTTGATGAATATGAGTATTACAAGAGTTGATCTACCACGAGATCGTAATGGCTAAACCATAGAAGTATAGCCTGTATGACTAAGGTATTGAGTATATCCTTTTCGGACTACACCCTCCGGTTTATATAGACACCGGGGGGATCTAGGGTTACATAGAGTCGGTTACATAAGATGGAATCTACATACTCCGTCGCCAAGCTTGCCTTCCACGCCAAGGAGAGTCCCATCCGGACACGGGTGTAGTCTTCGGTCTTCGTATCTTCACAGCCCATCAGTCCGGCCCATAGATAACAGGCCAGACGCCCGAGGACCCCTTAGTCCAGGGCTCCCTCAGTAGCCCCCGAACCAGTCTTCAATAGCGAGGTGTTCGGCACACAGATTATCTTCGGTATTGCAAGGCGGGTTCCTCCTTTAATGATTTTCAGGTAGTGTATTCGGCCGTAGATTTGATGTCTCCCCTCGGCTTATGCGCGCTTAATATCCTCGTTTTCCATGTGTCGAGCGAATGCGGATAGTCAGGGTATTTTTTGCAAATAACACCCCAATCCTGCAAGGAAGAGCATCTATTTAAAGAGATTGGATCTCAGATCCTTTCGGCACCAAGCGAAGAAAATCTTTAGAGACCGCCAGGCAAGACCATTCCAACATGGCTAACAATCCCAGGTCCTCTTCCCGTTCCAACCTAGAGAGAGGCGAGTGCGAGAGATTCTCTGTGTCCCATAGCCGATTGGCGAAGCTGCTAACGCAGGGATTCCTCCCTCCAGCAGATCTGGTCCCTGTTCGAGCAGGGTTGGCCTCCTTCAATGGAAAAACCCAGGCAGAGGATTTTCCCAATCCGTCTGTGAGAGAACGGGTGTGCTTCGTCCCTTATCTGCTGACGGGAGTGGGGTTTCCAATTCACCCATTCCTCCGAGGGCTGCTGGAGTTCTATGGCCTCCAGCTGCACAATTTTACCCCCGAATCCATCCTCCATATTGCGGGTTATGCCCTATACGAACTATTCCTGGGTTGTGAGGCCCATTTTGATTTATGGAGAAGACTGTTCTGCCTCGTCCCTCGCAATCAAGGTGGATCAATTTTTGAAGTGGGAGGAGCCGAAGTGTGGCGCATCGCCGGGGCTGGTTACCTGTCCGACACGCCGAAGAAAGCTCCCGAAGAGTGGCCTTCCGAATGGTTCTACATCGACGATGTCGCTCTACCCGACCCCGTCCGCATAGGCCTCCCCGAGTTTTCAAATGCTCCACTGAAGAAGCGCCATAGTTGGCGTCCTCAGAGCCTCGAGGAAGAGGATAGCACGGAGATCAGCTTGGTACTGGGCAAGATTAAAACGCTTGCCCAGTCCGGATTGTCAATAGTCGAGGTGATGGCGATTTCTATAACGCGGGGGGTCCAGCCACTCCAATACCGAGGACTGCCCATGTGGCATTATAACGGAGAAGATGATGCCTCACGTTACGGCCGAAAGGGCCCGAAGACCCCTGCCGCTCTAGCCAAGATTCTGGCCGAGCTTTATAAAGAGGAGAAGGCGGAGTTCAGTCGTCTCCAATATCGAGACGGACTTTCTATGTACAATCCTCCCAGCTGGGTAAGGTTCGCCTCCACTTATTTTATCTTGTCCCTGGATCATTCGTTGATAGGCAGCATCTTATCCGCTCCTAACAGGAATGGCGATAGGCTGTCGAGGGGATCCATGACCCTGCCCCACAGCCGGAGAATCGTAACCGGGATCTTGACCCCGGATATGAAGAAGATCCAAACATATTCGTGGATCTTGAGGAGGGAACATTCTATCATATGAGCTACGACGGTACATATGTACCCATTATCACCGATTACCCCAGCCTCCTTCCAGCTTCACACGTAAGTAATCCAAAGACACCTTATCCAAAAGAGATCTCTCCTTCCTTCTCACCCACCGCACTATCCTGTGCTCAAAATAGGAAGGGTTCGGCACGCCGTACCGCTCCAGGGGTATCTTCGAAGAGAGTGTCCCCCACACCAGGCAAGCCTTCCAAGAGGAAAGCAAATGAAGACACGGCTGGGCCTTCATCGAAGAGGTATGAATTTGCCAATGTGCTCCTAGGCAGTCACGTCCGACCGTGACCCTCCCGTTTTCCATGTGTCAGGAAAAAGGTGCGCCGGACTATACCGGAGGTTCTAGCGGTCGTACTTCCCGCAACCAGGATTCAAATCCTGCCGTGAAGACGGGGGCTGATGCGGGGGCAACGCCGGACTGTCCTCCAGCCGAGGACTCGAATGATGTATCCGTCACCAACTCGGAAGTGGAGAGTGCCATGAATCATCGGCGCCACTGGGCCATTTTACAAGACTTTGGCTTTTCAGAAGAGTCGTTTAACGCCTTCGGCTCGGCCGATGCATACATCCGAGCTGCTCGAGATGGGCTTAACAGGGCCACAAGGCAGCATTTGAAAGATGTGCAGGTAAATTTGTTTTGTCTGACTATGATAACCATATGCCAGTAGCCCCCGAGACTTAAAGGAGTTGAAACAATTGATTTAAGGATCAATGTACAACCAGGTGCTTATGGAGAAGAACACCCTGCTAGCTCAGGAACTAGAAAAGTGTCAGCGCCGGCTGCTTGCTGCCAATGCCGAACTGGAGAAATACAAGGCATCTCCTGGTAATATTTCCCTCTATCGAGAATTCATAATGATACACTGATAGTGTGAATTTGGGTGCTTATGTTTGTGTTGGGTTGTTAGACCAATTACGAGAGTAGCTGGATGCCACTCGAAGCAAAGAACATAGAGCCAAAAAGCTACTAGCAGCGGGCGAGCGTGTATTGACAAAAGTCGTTCAAGAGAAAAAGAAACTCCAGGATTCGAACACCAAACTGGACAAAGAATTGAAAGACGTGCGAGCTCGGCTAGCGGACTCTGTGAAGCAGAACAAGAAGCTGCATGGCGGCATATTCAGTACGTGGCCGCTTTTATCTTATAACAGTTTGGATGTAACAATAGCTGATATAGCTGTAATTGCAGGTGTATTGACGAACCGCCCCGAGGAGGAGGTGTCCAGATCATCAAGTGATATTCTTACAAGAGTTGTCGCAGTTGCACGAGCAAGATCGGCAGGCGATGCGGAGTGTAGCCAAGGCCTTATGGCCATCCAACTCCCCTCCAGGAAGTATGGAGAAGCTGGTAGAGCTGTTCACGGGAGTGCGGCGGCGTATCCAACTGTGGAAGATATCGGCCTGCCGAGAGGCTGCGCGAGAGGCCTGGGCCATGGTGAAGACGCGATATACCAAGCTGGTTCCTAATCACATGGCTCGTGTCAGACCGCTAGGGCCAAATGGGGAAGAAATTCCCGTTAGTTTAGTATATGACCAAGTAGAGGTGGCCGCCAAGTATTCCCAACAGGATTGTAAATTAGACCGCCTTTTGGATGGTATAGAGGAGGAAGTGTTTTGAGTCGCGAGTGACTATGTACTTTCCTTCTAGCTGGATAATAAAGACAATTGTCATCGCCGACCTTTTCGCTTCAACCTCTGGACCCGAAGGTGCGGAGTGTTTCCGAATACCCTAGCGGTAGAATATACCGGGGTATGCATGGAAACCAGGCATAGGGGTCATAATTGCTCGAACAGACAATGTGTATCCGGCTAGTTATGTTATATTACATTATGTAAGAAACATCTTCCAGAGAGAATAGTTCCGTTAAGGGTTTCTTTCCCTGGGTGTGCATGCATTTAATGTGCATGTCTGAACTATGATTGAAAAAATCATAGAGTAAGTAACATCTGGGGTTCACAATGGAGTGAATCCGGAAACACCTTTAATTCGCCGACCGAATATTCCCTTCAGAACGCTAGCTTTCGGCTTCACCCAGTCCGAGGTACACATCCAGATGACTCGACAGTAACAATCGCAGAGGTGCTCCCTTTATGCCCTAACCGAACTAACTGGAACGTAGGGCATAAGCGCAGGAGCCAGGCAACCCAGCTTGACCAACACTTAAGTCATATTGATGCATATAATGGCGACGAAAAGGTACATATGGAAAAAACGCTTATGTGCTGAGCTTGGTGCTCAAAGAATAGTCGCAAGCTTCTGTACGAGAAGCCCCCAGGTATAATGAACGTCCATATTTAGAGATGTACGCATCAGGTAGGGATGGTCTAGCCGTACTAAAGCCATAAGGCTAAAGAAAAAATGAAAAAAGGTAAAAAAACGAAAAGAGAGGGAAAAAAATAACTGTAATAGAAGGAGGGAGGAAACGAACACAACGTTCGGCACTAGGCATAAAATCGTCGTAGTCTGGCCGCGTTCCAGGGGTTCGGCTCTAGGTGATTGTCTAACACATCACGTAGGCGGTACGCTCCTCTGGTGAGAACTTCATCAATGATGAAGGGACCCTCCCACTTGGGCTTGAGTTTGTCCTTTTTCTTCTCCGGCAAGCGTAGAACCAGTTCACCAACATTATAAGTCTTGGCCGGCACTTCTCTGCTTTGGTACCTGCGAGCCTGCTGTTGATAATATGCGGAACGGGCTTTTGCGACGTCGCGCTCCTCCTCCAAGGTATCTAAGCTGTCCTGCTGATCTAGCTCGGCTTCTCTCTCTTCATACATACGCACTCGAGGTGAGTCATGAATAATATCGCAGGGTAACACTGCTTCCGCACTGTACACCATGAAGAAGGGTGTATATCCGGTAGTGCGGTTGGGCATGGTCCGCAGCCCCCTGAGTACGGAGTCAAGATCCACCACCCAGTGCTTGTCCGATTCCTTGAAAGACCGCACTAGTCTGGGTTTGATGCCGCTCATAATAAGACCATTAGCCCGTTCAATTTGATCATTTGTCTGTGGGTGATAGACAGAGGCATAATCGAGCTTAATGTCTAGTTTAGCGCACCAGGTTTTCACCTCATAGGCTGTAAAATTGGAGCCATTATCAGTGATTATACTGTGCGGGACACTGTAACGGTGTACCACGCCGGATATGAAATCTATTACTGGCCCTGCTTCGGCCGTTTTGACTGGTTTGGCCTCTATCCACTTAGTGAATTTATCCACCATGAATAGCAGATACTTTATCTTATGACTTCCTCCTTTAAGGGGTCCGACCATATCGAGCCCCCAGACCGCAAAAGGCCAAGTGATGGGGATTGTTTGCAAGGTAGTGGGGGGCATATGGCTTTGGTTGGCAAAGAGTTGGCATCCGACGCACCGTTGGATAAGGTCCTGTGCATCTGCTCGGGCCGTCGGTCAATAAAACCCTGTACAGAAGGCCTCGCTAACAGGACCCGAGCTACGGCGTGGTGACCGCCGAGTCCGGCATGAATTTCAGCCAAGAGCTGCCGCCTCTCTTCCTCGGATATATATCGTTGAAGGACTCTAGTAGCGCTTTTCTTATAGAGATCTCCATCATGAACCTTGTAGGCCTTTGAACGCCGGACAATGCAGCGGGCCTCATTCTGGTCCTCAGGAAGCTCCTTCCTGTTAAGGTAGGCCAGGAAGGGTTCGGTCCATGGGGCAATGACTGCCATGATGAGATGCGCCGATGGTGTTATTTCGGTGGCTGAGCCCCTGACGATGTCGGTGTTTCTGGGATCTGGGGTTATGTTTGGATCCGGACTAGTATTGCCGTTTCCCCCTGCCACACCACGGATGGCTTAAAAAGCCTTTCCAGGAAGATATTAGGTGGGACGGGGTCGCGCTTAGCGCCGATACGAACAAGAACATCCGCCGCTTGATTACTTTCTCGCGCCACATGATGGAACTCGAGCCCCTCGAACCGGGCCGACATTCTTATGACTGCGTTACGATACGCTGCCATCTTCAGATCTTTGGTGTCAAAGTCTCCATTTATTTGAGATATTGCCAGGTTTGAGTCCCCGCGCACCTCTAGGTGTTGTATGCCCATGGAGACAGCCATCCGGAGACCATGTAATAAGGCCTCGTATTCGGCTGCGTTATTGGAGTCTGTGTATAGTGTTTGGAGGACGTACAGAACGATGTCTCCAGTAGGGGACGTTAAAATGACGCCTGCTCCTAACCCTGCCAACATTTTGGAGCCGTCAAAATACATGACCCAATTGGAGTATGTGCCGTACTCTTTAGGGAGTTCGTCCTCTGTCCATTCGGCGACAAAGTTGGCCAGTACTTGGGATTTGATAGCTTGACGTGGTTCATATGATATGTCAAATGGGAGTAGCTCAATGGCCCATTTGGCAATCCGGCCCGTAGCATCGCGGTTGTTTATAATGTCTTTGAGTGGTATTTTGGAGGCCACCATGATCGAACACTCATGAAAGTAGTGACGAAGCTTTCGGGATGCCATGAAGACCGTGTATGCTATCTTTTGATAATGAGGGTACCGGGATTTGCATGGTGTAAGACAGTAGATATGTAGTATACTGGCTTCTGAAGCGGGAATTTATGCCCGTCCTGTTCTCGTTCAACAACGAGTACGGCGCTCACCACCTGATGTGTTGCCGATATGTATAATAACATCGGTTCGCCGGCGTTTGGTGCGGCCAAGATTGGATTGCTCACAAGAAGGGCTTTTATTTCCTCCAGTCCGGTTGTTGCCGCGTCCGTCCACTCGAAGTGGTCGGTTCGCCGTAGAAGGCGATAGAGTGGCAGTGCCTTTTCTCCCAATCTGGAGATAAAGCGGCTTAGAGCTATTACGCAACCCGCGAGCTTTTGAACTTGTTTAAGGTATGTTGGCTTAGCCAATTGTGACAAAGCTCGGATTTTGGCTGGGTTTGCTTCAATTCCTCTATTGGAAACGATGAAGCCCAACAGCTTTCCAGCGGGAACGCCGAAAACGCATTTTTCTGGATTGAGTTTAATGTCATACACACGGAGGTTGTCGAATGTGAGACGTAAATCGTCTATTAGTGTTTCGATGTGCCTAGTTTTGATGATGACGTCGTCCACATAAGCTTCAACTGTTTTGCCGATCTGTTTCTCCAGGCATGTTTGAATCATGCGTTGGTATGTGGCGCCAGCATTCTTGCGCATGAAGGGCATGGTGTTGAAGCAGAATGGCCCATATGGGGTGATGAATGCTGTTGCAACTTGATCGGATTCCTTCATTTTGATTTGATGGTACCCGGAATATGCGTCAAGAAAACATAGTGGGTCGTGTCCTGCGGTGGCGTCAATGATTTGATCAATGCGGGGGAGGGGGAAGGGGTCCTTGGGGCATGCCTTGTTGAGGTCTTTGAAATCGATGCACAGGCGCAAGGATTTGTCCTTCTTTGGTACCATCACCAAATTTGCTAGCCAGTCCGGATGTTTAAGTTCTCTAATGAATCCAGCCTCGATTAACTTGGCTAGCTCTTCCCCCATAGCTTGGCGTTTGGGTTCGGAAAAGCACCGCAGTGTCTGCTTGACTGGCTTGTGTCCCTTCAACATATTGAGACTGTGTTCGGCCAACTCGCGTGGGATTCCTGGC
Organism: Triticum dicoccoides; assembly: GCF_002162155.2. Taxonomy (NCBI): domain Eukaryota; kingdom Viridiplantae; phylum Streptophyta; class Magnoliopsida; order Poales; family Poaceae; genus Triticum; species Triticum dicoccoides. Next base: position 8,621,807 of record NC_041388.1, read on the forward strand.
ATATCGGAAGGGTGCCAGGCGAATATATCCCAATTCTCGCACAAGAACTCTCGTAGAGCGGCGTCAATCGTCGGGTCTAGTTGTGCTCTGATCTATGTTGTCTTCTTGGGGTCCGTTGGATGGACTTGGAATTTGACTATTTCTTCTACCGGTTTGAATGAGGTTGATTTGGGTCGTTTGTCTAGGACCAAATCATCTCTGTCCACCATGGAGCACAGCATGGTTAAATCTTCGGCCGCAGGGGCTTTAGATAATGCCTCAAGGGTCAGGGACGCGGTTTTATTCTCGACGCGGAGTGCTATGTCCGGATCACTAACTAGAGTGATTATACTGTTGGGCCCGGGCATCTTAAGCTTCATGTACCTGTAGTGGGGTATTGCTTGAAAGCGCGTAAATGCATCTCGCCCTAAGAGGGCGTGATATCCACTGTTGAAGGGGGCTACCTGAAAGGTTATCTCTTCGGACCGATAGTTCTCCGGCGTGTTGAATACCACGTCGAGTGTGATTTTTCCCGCACATCATGCCTCCCGACTGGGAATGATTCCTCAGAAGGTTGTGCTGCTTTGCTCAATGTGGCTCCTGTCTATTTCCATTTTTCATATTGTACCCTCATAGATGAGTTTCAGTCCGCTGCCGCCGTCCATGAGAACCTTGGTGAGCCGAAAGCCATCCATAATTGGGCTGAGGACCAAGGCGGCTGGGTTTCGGACTGTCCTGTGTTTTGGTTCGTCACCAGCGTTAAAGGTTATCGATGTGTCATTCCAAGGGTTTATTGTTGCGATCTGGCAGACTTCGGCGAGTTTGCGAAGTGCCCTTTTGCGCCTATTGTTTGAAGTGAATGTCTCAAAGACTGTCAGGATTCTGGGTTTGTCGTCTTCTGTAGGATGTTGCTCCGGGGTGTGTTTGGTGAGGATTTCCTCGCCGTTTTTGGCTACCTGCCGGAGTATCCAACATGCTCTAAGGCTATGGGTTGGTATGGTGTCCGGTGTGGTGTGTATTTTGCATGGGCCATCAAGCCATCCCTCCAGAACGGTTCTATGCCGCATAATGGGTTTGCACTTTTTGGCTATTGGTCTGGGCGTGTTATAGGGGTGCGCCCTTTTTGCCTGGACCAGTGGTTGAGTTGGGACCGATAGCTCCCAGACTGTTTGATCGCTCCAGGTGCTCTCCATTGCGTTGTACTTCTGTACCATAGTTGCCAAGTCGGCGAAGTGTAGTATGCGGCGGCGATTAATGGCGTTGAGGAGTCCTTCGTTCGTGCAATTGTTGCGGAATGCTGATATTGCGTCCTCGTCGCGGCAATCTTTGACCTTGTCCTTGACAAGGAGGAATCTGGCCCAAAAGTGGTGGACCGTTTCCTAGGGCTGCTGTTGTATGCTCGTGAGAGCGCTTATGTCTGGGTGGGTGGGTGGCATTCGATCTGAACCCTGACCCGATCGATGATCTGGAGTCTGAGGTTTTTCCGGACTGAACAGTCTGGGCTCCGGAGTATCTTCTGATTTTTGAAGCCCGCCGTCCGACTCTAAGTTCGGAGGACGAGGCATGTCTTTCTGCCGGTAGGTTTCCGGCTTCTCGAGGTCGGAGATCCGAACGTAATTCGTGCTCGGTATAGAGGAAGGGTTATCTTGCTCCTCGACTACCGCTATCTGGTGGGTGATCGATGGAGAATTAATCTCTCTCTGGTCGGGTTTAAGCCCAATCTGATCGTAGTCTGTAGCGACTCCCAAAGCGGTGATGCTATCTAGGAGTTCGTTCAAAGATGATAACTCTGTCGGATCCATCCGTTTGGCGTATTCAGAATCAATGCAGATACATTTTTCGATGACTTGGGAGGTCATCCTCGTCGGCTCAGAGGCTGGGCGGGTGATCATGGTAAAACCGCCCAGCTGGAGGGTTTGGCCCGAGAGCTCCTCCTTAGGTGATATTTTCCTTGACGATAAGTCGAGCCATCAACCTCTGCGACAACGGCACAGTGGAACTCTCAATGAAAGCACCAATGTCGGTGTCAAAAGCGGCGGATCTCGGGTAGGGGGTCCCGAACTGTGCGTCTATGGTTGATGGTAATAGGACACATGGGAAACGATGTTTACCCAGGTTCGGGCCCTCTCTATGGAGGTAATACCCTACTTCCTGCTTGATTGATCTTGATGAATATGAGTATTACAAGAGTTGATCTACCACGAGATCATCATGGCTAAACCCTAGAAGTCTAGCCTGTATGACTAAGGTATTGAGTATATCCTTTCCGTACTACACCCTCCGGTTTATATAGACACCGAGGGGATCTAGGGTTACATAGAGTCGGTTACATAAGATGGAATCTACATACTCCGTCGCCAAGCTTGCCTTCCACGCCAAGGAGAGTCCCATCCGGACACGGGTGTAGTCTTCGGTCTTCGTATCTTCACAGCCCATTAGTCCGGCCCATAGATAACAGGCCGGATGCCCGAGGACCCCTTAGTCCAGGACTCCCTCAGTCACCGCGAGTATCGGAGAGGTATCTCCGGGCCCTCTCGGTAATGCACATTGATACGTCTCCAATGTATCTATAATTTATGAAGTGTTCATGCTGATATTTTATCATTGTTGGATGTTTTACAATCATTTTATAGCAACTTTGTATCATTTTTTGACTAACCTATTGACCCAGTGCATAGTGCCAGTTGTTGTTTTTTGCTTGTTTTTTTACATCGTAGGAAATCAATATCAAACGGAGTCCAAACACTGCAAAACTTTTTGGAGATTGTTTATGGACCAGAACACCTAGGATGGACCAGAGAAGCACCTAGAGGGTGCCCCGAGGGGGCACAACCCACCAGGGTGCGCTTGGGGGCCAAGGCGTGCCTAGGTGGGTTGTGCCCACCTCCGTGGCCTCACGCACCCTCTCTTTACCCTATAAATTCACAAATGTTCTGAAAACCCTCGGGGTTAACCTAGAATAGAAGTTCCACCACCGCTAGGCTCTGTAGCCACCGAAAACCAATCTAGACCCCGTTTCGGCATCCTGCCGGAGGGGGGAATCATCCCCGGTGGCCATCTGCATCATCCCGGCAGGCACCACGATGAGGAGGGTGTAGTCCACCCTCGGGGCTGAGGGATTGTACCAGTAGCTATGTGTTTAATATCTCTCTCTCTCTCTCTCTCTCGTGTTCTTGAAATGTCATGATCTTGATATATCGCGGGCTTTGTTAATATAGTCAGATCATATGGTGTTTTCCACACTCTATTTTGTTGTGATGAATTGAGTTTTTCCCTTTGAGATTTCGTTGTTATCAGATTGAATACTTCTATGGATTTCAGAGCACTTGATATATGTCTTGCAATTGAATACTCGTGGTGACAATGGGGTATCATATTGGTTCACTTGATATATGTTTTGGCACTCAACTCGGGGATTCCCGAGGTGACATTGGGGTAATCTATGCATAGGGGTTAATGCACGTTCTTGTCTTTGTTTCTCCGGTAGAAATATTGGGCACTCTTTGAAGTTCTTTGTGTTGATTGAATATTATGAATCTGAATTTGCTTTGGTATTAATTTAGTACAAACTCTTGGTTAGATCGATCGAAAAGAATAGCTTCGTGTTGTTTTAGTACGAACTCTAGGATAGATTGATCAGAAAGAATAGCTTTGAGGTGGTTTCATACCCTACAAACAATACCTCCTTATGTTCTCCGCTAGATAGGAACTTTGGAGTGATTCTTCGTTGCACGTTGAGGGACGGTTATATGATCCAATTATATTAGCACCACTGAGAGATTGCACTAGTGAAAGTACAGACCCTAGGCCTTGTTTTTAAACATTGCAATACCGTTTTTGTGCCCGTTTACTATTTGCTACGTTGCTATTTTTATTTATTCAGATTATAAAAATATATTTCTACCATCCGTATTACACTTTTATCACCATCTCCTCGTCGAACTAGTGCACCTATACAATTTTCCATTGTATTAGGTGTGTTGGGGACACAAAAGATTTCTTGTATATGGTTGCAGAGTTGTTTGAGAGAGACCATCTTCATCCTACGCCTCCCATGGATTGATAAACCTTAGGTCATCCACTTGAGGGAAAATTACTACTATCCTACAAAACTCTACGCTTGGAGGCCCAACACGAGTCTTAGGAATAAAGTTGCATAGTAGACATCAAGCTCTTTTCTGGCGTCATTGCCGAGGAGGTGAGTGCTTGCAGGTATATCTTTAGATCTTGCAATCGAGTCTTTTAGTTTCTTGTTTTATCACTAGTTTGGTTTATAAAAGAAAACTACATAAAAATGGAATTGAGGTTGCATCATATTATTGATCATATTTATAATATCTTTCTTGAAAATGATGGTTCGGAAAATTGCGCTCAATTGTTAGAAGAAGAAGTCAATAAAATGTTTGGCACAAAATATTTGAATGATTAGCATGATTGCAATGTTGTTAGTATGAATTCTTTGAATACCCATGATGCTAATGATATGCAAAGCCATAAGCTTGGGGATGCTATATTTGATGAATATGATATTTTTAGTCCCCCAAGTTTTGATGAGAAAATTTATTATGATGATTGCATGCCTCCTATTTATGATGATTATGGTGATGACATGTATGCTATATGGAATAATTATAAACATGAAACTTGTCATCATGATTTTAATTTCCAATCACATGAGAGTTATTTTGTTGAGTTTGCTCCCATAATTATTGATGAGAATAAATTTGCTTATGTGGAGAGTAATAAAATTTCTATGCTTGTGAATCATGAAAAGAATGCTTTATGTGATAGCTCTATTGTTGAATTCATTCATGATGCTACTGAAAATTATTATGAAAGAGGAAATATGCTTGTAGGTATAGCAATAATATCAACTTTCCTCTTTATGTGTTGAAAATCTTGAAGTTTTGCTTGTTTTGCCTTCCTATGTTAGTTGATTCTTGTTCCCATAAATTGTTTGCTCACAAAATCCCTATGCATAGGAAGTGGTTAGACTTAAATGTGCTTGTCATGTGCTTCATGATGCTCTTTTTCATGTTTCAATCCTTATCTTTTATGCGAGTATCGTTGAATTCATCATGCCTAGCTAAAAGGTATTAAAGAAAAGCGCTTGTTGGGAGACAACCCAACACTTTCACCTACTGTTTTTGTGTGTTCACATGATTAATCTACTGTAGTAATCATGTTTTATAGCTTTCGTTTTAATAAAGTGCCAAGTAAGACCTTTGGGATGGTCTATGGTGATAGTTGATTTGATCTTGCTGAAAAACAGAAACTTCTGCACTCGGTAAAATAATTCTCATTTTTAACAGAAGCGTGATAAAAATACCAATTCTTTTTGCATAAGATTAATAGAAAATTTTCTCAGGTTTACCTAATTATTCAGAATTTTTGGAGTAAAAAAGTATCGTTGGAGTACAGATTACTATAGACTGTTCTGTTTTTGACAAATTCTGTTTTCAATGCATAGTTTGCTTGTTTTATAATTTCTATGGCTTATATTGCTCAATATAAATTGTGGAAATTATATGCTACGGTAGGCATTGTGTGGAAAGAATTATGAATCTTGTTTTTGATAGTACCAAAGTGAAATGGTTTACTGTTTATCATACTAACCCATCTCACAAAGTTCCGTTAAGTTTTGTGTGATTGAAGTTTTCAAGTTTTGGGTGAGATGTCGATATGAGGAGAATGAGGAGTGACAATACCCTAAGATTGGGGATGCCCAAGGCATCCCAAGGTAATACTCAAGAAAGATCCAAGCAACTAAGCTTGGGGATGCCCCGGAAGGCATCCCCTCTTCCGTCTCCAACATTATCGGTAACCTCACTTGGAGCTATGTTTTGATTCGTCACATGATATGAGTTTTACTTGGAGCGTCATTTTATTTTCTTAGGATTTGTTTGCTGTTATTTAGAATAATGTTTTGCATCTTTTATTTCAATTAAAATGTCAAGTATAGCCTTTACTATGCTTATTTTACAAGTCTACATGTTGCTGTTTGAAAACAGAAAGTTTACCGTTGTTGCAAAGATTCCCTAGAAAAGTCAGAATGGGATAAAATGTTGAAACTTTTTTCAAAATAAGATCTGATAAATTTTCTACAGTGTGGTAAATTTCATAATATTTGGAGTTTAAGAAGTATTGATACTCTTGCATTCTTTACAGACTGTACTGTTTTGGCAGATTGCTGTTATGTTTGCATTCTTTTTATATATTTGCTTGTTTAATGATTCTATTTGAGGTTAGGAGTATTAAATATGCGGAGGAATTGAGTATCCAATGTTGAATAATAATTTTAGTGATTTGCTATAGTAGAGAATGATAAGGTTTTGCATTTATTTATACTAACTTATCTCACGAGTTCCTGTTGAGTTTTGTATGGGTGGAGTTTTTGAGATTTTGGAAAACCGTGATATGGGAGGAATTAAGGAGACATGAAAGATCAATCTTGGGGATGCCCAATACACCTCAAGATAATATGTCAAGAAATCTCAAGAATCTAACTTGGGATGCCCCGGTAGGCATCCCACCTTTCTTCTTCAACAATTATCGGTTAGTATCGGTTGAGCCTAAGTGTTTGCTTCTTCACATGATGTGTGCTATCATTGAAATGCCATTTTGCTTTGTTTTGTTTGTTGTTTTAACAAAATACTTAGATCTGAAAGTTTTTAAATAAAATAGAGTCCTCAAATAGTTGCTAGGGAGGCTAGGTAAGCGGCATTCCCATCGCGTCAACGAAGCTCCTTTCTATGGAATTGCTCTAGTGCTTCACTTATATCTTTTTTAGCATGGTGTGCTTTAGTATTTTTGAAGAAACTCTCTATTGCTTCACTTAAATTAATTTGAGAGAAAGAAATATTATGCTCATGATCTTCATTTATATCTTTTTGGAGTAGCTTGTCATTTACTCTTGTGCTTCACTTAAATCCTATGAGTAAATTGTTGAATAAATTGAATGTCATGAAGTTGAAATCATATCATGCCTAGTGGTATCTTCACATTGGGTTTGGAAAGTGAAATCTTTAGAGGTTTGACAATCACAATATTGGTCATACAAGCAATTCACGAATAATTAGTATAAGAAGAGAACTTTCACATGCAAATACACTATATTGGAAATCTTTTGTGATTGTGAGCCCCCATGAAAATATTATATGCCAAAATTGTTGACGTTGGACAAGGAAGACAACGTAATGGTTTAAGTTTGTTCATATTCACATAGAAGTTATATCGTCATTGATCCTTCAACATGTGGTGCTTGCCCCTCATCCTTGCTAGCCAAAAATTCCGCACCAAGTAGAGATACTACTTGTGCATCCAAAAACCCTTAAACCCAAACCTTATTTTCAAGAGTCCACCATACCTACCTAAGGATTGAATAAGATCATTCAAGTAAGTTGTCATCGGTGCAATAAGGCAATAAAAAATGCTTCTAGAAGTGTTAGATCATTTAGTGCAAGAGAAAATTGAGCGTTGTACGAACTTGTGATGGCAAAGAATAAAAGCGACAGACTGCATAATAAAGGTTGCTATCATAAGGGGCAATATAACATGATGTTCTTTTGCACTAAGGGGTTGAGCATACAAACAAATAAGCGCATGGCAACCTCTGCTTCCCTCTGCGAAGGGCTTATCTTTTACTTTTATGTATTTACTTTTATGCAAAGAGTCAAAGTTCTTCCCTCTATTCCTTTTTATTTTTTTCTCTTTTGGCAAGAATCATGCGGCGAGGAAAGATCTAGGCACATATATCTAGTTGGATATGGGTAGCATGAGTTATTATTGTTGACATCACCCTTGATGTGAATATGTTGGGAGGCGAAATTATAAGCCCCTATCTCTCTATGTGTCCGGTTGAAATGTTTCGCTCATGTGTATGCGGTGAGTGTTAGCAATCATAAAAGACTATACGATGGTTGAGTATGTGGAGCTCTTACTTAAACTCTGTTGAATAAGTTGAATTACACTCGCTTGGTGACTGAGAACATAGGTTGTTGATTTTCAAGAGAATTCATTATTTGAAACTTAACATGTGAATTGGTTGCTACTTTTAACATGACAAGTTTTATAAGAAAGAATTGTTGTTATGATGCTAGGAAAAGTGATTGAAATTATCATTGATCAAACTTGTGCACTTTGCTAGCATTCTGATGACCCACAAGTGTAGGGGACCTAGCGTAGTCCTTTCGATAAGTAAGAGTGTCGAACCCAACGAGGAGCAGAAGGAAATGATAAGCAGTTTTCAGTAAGGTATTCTCTGCAAACACTAAAATTATCAGTAACAGATAGTTTTGTGATAAGGTAATTTGTAATGGATAATAAGTAAATAAAGTAAATAAGGTGCAGCAAGATGGCCCAATCCTTTTTGTAGCAAAGGACAAGCCTGGACAAACTCTTATATAAAGGAAAGCGCTCCCGAGGACACATGGGAATTATCGTCAAGCTAGTTTTCATCACGTTCATATGATTCGAGTTCGGTACTTTGATAATTTGATATGTGGGTGGACCGGTGCTTGGGTACTGTCCTTCCTTGGACAAGCATCCCACTTATGATTAAACCCTATTGCAAGCATCCGCAACTACAAAATAAGTATTAAGGTAAACCTAACCATAGCATGAAACATATGGATCCAAATCAGCCCCTTACGAAGCAACTCATAAACTAGGGTTTAAGCTTTTGTCACTCTAGCAACCCATCATCTACTTATTACTCCCCAGTGCCTTCCTCTAGGCCCAAATAATGGTGAAGTGTCATGTAGTCGATGTTCACGTGACACCACTAGAGGAGAGACAACATACATCTCATCAAAATATCGAATGAATACCAAATTCACATGACTACTTATAGCAAGACTTCTCCCATGTCCTCATGAACAAACGTAACTACTCACAAATCATATTCATGTTCATAATCAGAGGGGTATTAATATGCATAAAGGATCTGAACATATGATCTTCCAGCGAATAAACCAACTAGCATCAACTACAAGGAGTAATCAACACTAGTAGCAACCCACAGGTACCAATCTGAGGCTTTGGGACAAAGATTGGATACAAGAGATGAACTAGGGTTTGAGATGAGATGGTGCTAGTGAAGATGTTGATGGAGATTGACCCCCTCCCGATGAGAGGATCGATGGTGATGATTTCCCCCTCTTGGAGGGAAGTTTCCCCGGTAGAACAGCTCCGTCGGAGCCCTAGATTGGTTCCGCCAAGGTTCCGCCTCGTGGCGGCGGAGTTTCGTCTCGTAAGTTGGCTTCTGATTTTTTTCCAGGACGAAAGACTCCATATAGCAAAAGATGGGCATCAGAGGACTGCCAGGGGGCCCACGAGGCAGGGGGCGCGCCAGGGGGGTAGGGCACGCTCCCCACCCTCGTGGACGGTGGGTGGCCCCCTCTGGTACTTTCTTCGCCCAATATTTTTTATATATTCAGAAAATAATTGTCATGGAGTTTCAGGACTTTTGGAGTTGCGCAGAATAGGTCTCTAATATTTGCTCCTTACCATCCCAGAATTCCAGCTGCCGACATTATCCCTCTTCATGTAAACCTTGTAAAATAAGAGAGAATAGGCATAAGTATTGTGACATAATGTGTAATAACAGCCCATACTGCAATTAATATCAATATAAAAGCATGATGCAAAATGGACATATCACATTCACACTTCATAAATTATTTCTTTTATCATTTACCTACTCGAGGACGAGTAGGAATTAAGCTTGGGATGCTGATACGTCTCCAACGTATCTATAATTTATGAGGTATTCATGCTGATATTTTATCTTTCTTGGATGTTTTACAATAATTTTATAGAAACTTTATATCATTTTTGGGACTAGCCTATTGACCCAGTGCCCAGTGCCAGTTGTTGTTTTTTGCTTTTTTACATCGCAAGAAATCTATATCAGACACAGTCCAAACACCGCAAAACTTTTTGGAGATTTTTATGGACTAGAACACCCAAGATGGACCAGAGAAGCACCTGGGGGGGTGCCCCGAGGGGGGCATAACCCACCAGGGCGCGCCTGGGGGGCCAGGCGCGCCCTGGTGGGTTGTGCCCCCCTCGGGGCACCCCCAGGTGCTTCTCTAGCCCATCCTGGCCAGGCGCGCCCAGGTGGGTTGTGCCCACCTCGGTGGCCTCCCGCACCCCTCTTTACCCTATAAATTCACAAATATTCCGAAAACCATCGGTGTTAACCTAGATCAAAAGTTCCGCCGCCACTAGGCTCTATAGCCACCGAAAACCAATCTAGACCCCGTTCCGGCACCCTACCCGAATGGGGAATCATCTCCGGTGGCCATCTTCATCATCCCGGCGGCCACCCACGATGAGGAGGGAGTAGTCCACCCTCGGGGTGAGGGTTTGTACCAGTAGCTATGTGTTTAATCTCTCCCTCTCTCTCTCTCTCGTGTTCTTGAGATGTCACGATCTTGATGTATCGCGGGCTTTTTAATATAGTCGGATCATATGGTGTTTTCCCCTCTCTATTTTATTGTGATGAATTGAATTTTTCCCCTTTGAGATTTCGTTGTTATCGGATTGAATACTTTTATGGATTTGAGAGCACTTGATATATGGGTTGCAATTGAATACTCGTGGTGACAATGGGGTATCGTATTGGTTCACTTGATATATGTTTTGGTACTCAACTCGTGGATTCCCAAGGTGACATTGGGGTAATCTATGCATAGGGGTTGATGCACGTTCTTGTCTTTGTTTCTCCGTTAGAAATCTTGGAGCACTCTTTGAAGTTATTTGTGTTGGATTGAATATTATGAATCTGAATTTGCTTTGGTGTTATTTTAGTACGAACTCTTGGTTAGATCGATCAGGAACAATAGCTTCGTGTTATTTTACACTAGTAGAAAACGGAGCTTTAAAACCGGTTCGTAAGGGCCTTTAGTGCCGGTTCGGCACGAACCAGCGCTAAAGTGCCACCACGTGGCGTGAGCTCGCGCCCTGGTATGGGGGACCTTTAGTACCGGTTGGTGTTACCAACCGGTACTAAAGGTTTTTTTTTTGAATTTTTTTTTGAAAATTTTGGAATTTTTTTATTTTTATTTTTTTGATTTTTAATTTTTCTGAATTATTTGGTGATTTAGTCTCTAATCACCTCTCTTAACTGCTCAAGTGTGGATCACTCATTCCAAATCATCTAACTTCCCGACCGGTCACCCATCCCTCTCACTACTCCAACTCGAGCACGCTTAACTTTCGGGTTCTATTCTCCTTCGTTTCCAAGTCTGCACTTGTTGTTTGCCTGACAATAGTAAGATGCCAATCCTATTAACCCTCAGTAGTTTAGCTTGAGCATGAAGTCACACATTTCACTGTTTGAGTTTGAAACTATTATTCTAAAAAACAGTAATTATTTAGTAACACTAATATTTCTTGAACCATAGTTTGACCATAGTTTGACCACAGTTTGACCAAATTTGACCAAAATTCAAAAAATTGAAATAATTATTTAGTAACACTAATATTCTTGAATAATTATGTAGTAACATTAATACTTATTGAATAAGTAGTTTGACCAGATTTAACAAATTTTTCTAAAAAAACTTAAATTTGACCATATCTTTTTTTCCTTTTGGAATTTGAGGATTCTAAAAAATTGCAAACAGGCCATAGGCCGTCTCCATTGGATGCGGATTTTCGTGCTGAATTTTTTGATATATTATATGTTTTTTTCCGACATCGTATGCAAAAGTTATAGCCATTTTACATTTTCCCTACACTTTTTGCAAAACATGTCCAAATTTAAGTTTTCAAATTTTCCTAACTAGTAGATGTAGTAATATAACTACCTCTCGAAGGATTTTATTTTTTGAAGTTTTTATCATTTTCTTTTGATTTTTTCAGAACTGAAATGGCGACACACGGGGGGGGGGGGGATAGAGTTTGAAAATTGCCATATAGTGCCGGTTTGTGTCACAAACCGCTACTATAGGTCAGACCCCTTTAGTACCGGTTCGTGGCACAAACCGGTACTAAAGGTTAGCCCTTTAGTACCTGTTTGTGACACGAACCGGTACTAAAGGTGATCGTGGGGCCCCTGCCTGACGCCAGCCTGCCATCACCCCTTTAGTACCGGTTCATGGCACGAACCGATACTAAAGGTTCAACACAAACCGGCATTAATGCATAGCCGTTCGAACCGGCACTAATGGTACCATTAGTGCCGGTTCAAATTCAAACCGGCACTAATGTGCTTCACGTTTGACCCTTTTTCTACTAGTGTTAGTACGAACTCTAGGGTAGATTGATCGAAAAGAATAGCTTTGAGGTGGTTTTGTACCCTACAAACAATTCCGTCTTATGTTCTCTGCTAGAAAGGAACTTTGGAGTGATTCTTCATTACACGTTGAGGGAAGGTTATATGATCCAATTATATTAGCATTGTTGAGAGATTGCACTAGTGAAAGTACGGACCCTAGGCCTTGTTTTTAAGCATTGCAATACCGTTTTTGTGCCCGTTTACTATTTGCTAACTTGCTGTTTTTATTTATTCATATTATAAAAATATATTTCTAGCATCCGTATTACACTTTTATCACCGTCTCTTCACCGAACTAGTGCACCTATACAATTTGCCATTGTATTAGCTGTGTTAGGGACACAAGAGATTTCTTCTATTTGGTTGCAGGGTTGTTTGAGAGAGACCATATTCATCCTACGCCTCCCATGGATTGATAAACCTTAGGTCATCCACTTGAAGGAAAATTGCTACTGTTCTACAAAACTCTGCACTTGGAGGCCCAACATGAGTATACAAGAATAAAGTTGCGTAGTAGAAATCACACATCACTATAAGCCTTGCAAGCAATGTGACTAATGAGTTAGTTACGGGGTGATGCATTACGGATCGAGTAAAGGCACTTGCCGGTAACGAGATTGAACTAGGTATGATGATACCGAAGATCGAATCTCGGGCAAGTAACATACCGAAGACAAAGGGAATAACATATATTGTTATTGTGGTTTGATCAATAAAGATCTTCGTAGAATATGTAGGAACCAATATGAGCATCCAGGTTCCGTTGTTGGTTATTGATCGGAGATGTGTCTCGGTCATGTCTACATAGTTCTCGAGCCCGTAGGGTCCACACGCTTAACGTTCGATGATGATTTGTATTATGAGTTATGTGTTTTGGTGACTGAAGATTGTTCGGAGTCCCGGATGAGATCATGGACATGACGAGGAGTCTCGAAATGGTCGAGGGGTAAAGATTGATATATTGGACGATAGTATTTAGACACCGGAATGATTTCGGGATGTTTCGGATATTTATCGGAGTACCAAGGAGTTACCGGAACCCCCCGGGGAAGTAATGGGCCAACATGGGCCATAGGGGAGAGAGAGGGGAGCCCACAAGGGGGGGGAGCCCTCCCCCATGGGCTGTCCGAATTGGACAAGGGGAAGGGGCGGGGCCCCCCTTTCCTTTCCCCCTCCCCTCTCCTTCCCTCTTTCCCCCTCTATGAGAAGGAAAAAAGGGGGGTGAATCCTACTAGTACTGGAGTCCTAGTAGGACTCCCCCCTCTTGGCGCGCCCCCTGGTGGCCGGCCTCCTCCTCTCCCTCCTTTATATACGTGGGCAGGATGCCCCTTGGAGACACACTAATTGTTCCAAGCCATGTGCGGCGTCTCTCTCCACGGTTTACTTCTCCGGTCATATTCACGTAGTGCTTAGGTGAAGCCCTACGCAGATCCCCTCACCATCATCGTCGCCATGCCGTTGTGCTGAAGACACTCTCCCTCGACCCTCTGCTAGATTAAGAGTTCGAGGGACGTCATCGAGCTGAACGTGTGCTGAACTCGGAGGTGCCGTAAGTTTGGTACTTGATCGGTTGGATCGCGAAGACGTTCGACTACATCAACCGTGTTATCCTAATGCTTCCGCTTTCGGTCTACGAGGGTACATGGACACACTCTCCCCCTCTCGTTGCTATGCATCACCTAGATAGATCTTGCATGAGCATAGGATTTATTTTTAAATTGCATGCTACGTTCCCCAATGGTGCCTACATGGTAGGCTACGTGGAATTTTATCGTGTTCGCGCACAACTTTTTGTTTGTATTCCACGGTAACGCCTTTTGGACCACTATCAGGAGGGCGCCTTTTTCCAAATGCACCACTCAACTGGTTTGTCCATAACAAAGGCCTATGTGGTAGCCTACATGGGCTACCACCTTGTTACTTGTCACCGGGATATCACAAGAAAACATGCTGCTTAATTTGATGCTAGCTTTTATTCTTCCAATAAGCTCTATTATTCTTCTTACAACAATTGGCATTATAATGTGTATTCACAATAAGAGAAAAACTCAAGCAACTCCAATTACTGAAGCAAGACACATATTCTCTATATGGAATTTTGATGGAAAACTAGCATTCGAGGATATAATCAGGGCAGAAAACTTTGATGAGAAGCACATTATTGGACTAAGGGGGTATTGCAAGGACTACAAAGCACATCTCCAAGATTGACAACTAGTAGCTCTCAAGAAGCTTCACCAAATTGATGAAGTGGCCGATGAAAAAGGATTTCTGAATGAAAGATCAGACAACGAAGCATTGTGAAGCTATATGGATTTTGCTGCCATTCATAGTACAAGTTCCTTGTCTATGACTACGGGGAAGCCTCCGAATGACCCTAGAAGATGAGGGGCTAGCTAAGGAGTTGGATTGGCAGAAAAGAGCCACTCTTGCAAATGATGTGTCTCAAACTATATCATACTTGCATCATGATTGATCCACCTATAATCCATCGAGATATCACAAGCAACAACATCTTACTTGACACAACCTTTAAGGCTTATGTCTCTGATTTTTGGATAACAAGGATTTTAAAGCCCGATTCATCAACCTGGAGTGAGAAGGGACATACGGCTACATTACTCCTGGTACATATATGCTTCCTTTTCACAGTACAACTATTTATCTCTATCCATTTCTCCCTACTTATGGTTATGTACTACTAGTACACTTTGTTCTGATAGAAATAATATTTATATCCATCACCCGACTTCTAAGGATTGTTCTTCTCTTTTTGTAGAGTTGCCTACACATCTATTGTGATGGAGAAATGTGATGTGTACAACTTTGGGGTGGTTGTGCTAGTGGTGGTGATGGGGAAGCATCCAAGAGATCTACTAGAACATCTTGCCTCACCAAGACAGTAGTATACTCTGGTCAATGAAATCCTGGACCAACGACCTTTAGCACCACCAACAACAGAATAGAGAAGCATAGTTTCCCTCATCAAGGTGTCATTTTCTTGCTTGAAAGTATCCCCTGAAGCAAAGCCAACAATGCAGGAGGTCTACCACAAACTCGTACATGATCAGTCGTCCAACTCACAGTCAATGCATGACGGTGCTCTTACATTAGATGAACTATGGGATGCATAAGCATCATGGGGAGGATCATTTATCCGGTATATTGCTGTAAATAGAATTTCATTGAAATAAGGACCTTATATAGCTCCATCTTCAACACATGTGTTGTATCAGTAATATATCAAAATTTGCTACATATTTGGTTGTACCCACTTTTGCATAATAGGTTGTCAATGTAAGCTTTCTTTAATGGTCCTTTGCCATGCCTTGCAATTCACTTACCCGAGAAAACGTAAAGGATTTGTAAATGTGCATATGTATTTTCCAAGTTGCTTGTTAAATGTATGTGGTGGGTACATTTGTACTGCTTAAATCTGAAAGGTGGAAGTTGTGGAGTATGATTGATTAACCTAAATAAGAATTCATATGTGCATATCTATGTTGCAAAATGTGCTATGTACTTTCTTCTAATAAGCTGTTCAACAGTGAACCAAAATGAAGTACTTATTCTCCTGAAGAAAAACAAGCTAATTAGCCATTATAAAAGGTATGGTAATAATTTTGCGCGCCACCAAATGATGCAGACTCACACAGGTCGTTTGATTAACATGGTTACGTCCATGGCATGTTGCAAGCACATTTTTCTACAGAACCTCAAAGGTACGTGTCTTATGTGAGAGCTATACAATAGTGAGAAAATGATAATCACTGATACATTTACGATAGCACTTGGATACATAACAAGGTAGTAATAAAGCAACAAAGAAGAGGAATAGTTGGTACTGCAGTTTCCTAAGCATGCAAATGCCGAGAGAGGTAGTTGTCGGTGTCAAAACCGGCGGATCTCGGGTAGGGGGTCCCGAACTGTGCGTCTAGGATCGATGATAACAGGAGATAGGGGACACAATGTTTACCAAGGTTCGGGCCCTCTCTATGGAGGTAATACCCTACGTCCTGCTTCATTGATATTAATGAATATGGGTGTTACAAGAGTTGATCTATCACGAGATCGTGATGGCTAAACCCTAAAAGCCTAGCCTATATGACTATGGTAATGAATGGTGTCTTTTCCGGACTATCCCCTCCGGTTTATATAGACACTGGGGGGATCTAGGGTTTACATAGAGTCATTTACATAAGAAGGAATCTTCATAGTCGGTCGCCAAGCTTGCCTTCCATGCCAAGGAAAGTCCAATCCAGACTCAGGTATAGTCTTCGGCCTTCATGTCTTCACAGCCCATCAGTCCGTCCCACGGATAACAGGCTGGACGCTCGAGGACCCCTTAGTCCAGGACTCCCTCAGTAGCCCCTGAACCTGGCTTAAATGACGAGGAGTTCGGTGCGCAGATTGTCTTCGGCATTGCAAGGAGGGTTCCCTTTTATCCGACTTCAAAATAGCCTTCAGATGCGATGATAGTATCTGGACCTGTCACACACAATATACAAAACCGTAGAGAGAATATATATTTTTGCACGAGTCTAATCCGCTGACAGCTTTTACAATATGACATCACGCCTGTCCGGTCATAATTTTGGACCGTTTTTCGCCTACCGCCCCATGTTTCGAGACGCGGTTGCCTTTGGCACGTATTGTCAAAGCAGAGATCGTGCCCCCTTATTATGGGGTTCTCATCAATACGAGCGTGGGTGACCCAATCATGCCATTTTGCACGACCCTTGGGAATAGGCGAGTTTAAGGCGAGTGGGGAGACGCTTGACATTCACAGCCTTTATAAGGGGATAAGGATTCCCTACCTTCACCCACACCTTAGCCCTCCCTCAACCTTTCCGTCCCTGAGCACCAGCGCCCAAGCTTCTAGCTTTTCCCTCAACCGAGAAAACACTCCAAAAATGTCCAGATCCGGAGCTGGGGGTAAGTGGATGGCCTCCTCCATCAAGAAGAAGGATATAAAGGCGCTCCGGGAGGCCGGATATTTGGCCAAGGATATCGCTCACAGACTCCTGGATAAGGGACTGATCGTCCCTACTCCAGAGCCCCACGAGAGGGTTGTTTTCCTCACACATTTCGTCCGCGGGCTGGGTTTCCCTCTCCATCCCTTCGTTCGGGGACTGATGTTTTAATACGGGCTAGACTTCCATGACCTATCCCCCAACTTCATCCTCAACATCATGGCATTCATTGTCGTGTGCGAGGCCGTCCTCCGCATCCCGCCTCATTTCGGCCTATGGTTGAAGACCTTCAACGTAAAGCCGAAGGTGGTGAGCGGCCAACAAGCAGAATGCGGAGGCGCCATGGTGGGCAAGATGCCCAACATTACCTGGCCCGAAGGATCGTTTGCGGAGACAGTGAAAGGGTGGCAATCGGGGTGGTTCTATATCACCGAGTCGCGCGACGCCAACTGGGTGGCGGCCCCCGAACTCAGATCTGGATTCCCGATGCGGCTCACCTCCTGGCAAGAGAGGGGCCTAACCTGGGGTCCCTTGGACAAACTGACTGGGCTCCAGACGTGTGTCCAGAATATGATGGATAGGAAGATCAAGGTCGTCAATATGGTCTAGGTCATGCTCATTCGTTGGGTTCTTCCGTGCCAACGCCGGACTTGCCATCTGTGGGAGTGCGATCCGTCCAAGCACTAGACGCTACAAGAGCTCTATGGCACAACACACGAAGAAATCTAGAAAGTGCTCTTTAAGGCCGGCGAGACGCCACCGCCCACGACCGAAGATCGTGGGCTTAGCTTAAAACGCCAGGCTAACCCGGTAAGCTCTTCTAATGTTTTCAAGGCGTACCCTTTACTAGCATATTTTGAGAAAAATCCTAAGCCTTCCTACCTGTGTTTTCAGGCCTGGATCAAGATAGCGGAGGGGACTAACAGTCCGGCTCCGCTACCCGAAGACCAAGAATTCCCATTGTTGACGAAAATGCTTTTTCCGGCACCTTATGAGGTGCCGGAGAAGACGGCCAAGAAAGCGGCCAAAGGGGCCAAGAAGGGCCTGCGCCGAAAAGGCGCTCCGGACATGATGTCCGAAGATGAGACTTCCTCTTTGTCCGCCGCCGACGATGATGAAGAGGAAGAAGAAATTGATTCCCCACTTGAAGTGGGGAGGAAGAAGAGGGCGGCCTCCACAAATCCGGAGGTAGGAGAGCCTAAAAGGGTTAGAGGTTCCCACGCGGATAACTCCGTGTGGGATGTGGACAACAGTCCATAGCGACCTCACTGGACCAAGCCTTAGGCCGCCTCGTAAGTACCGGGATCCGAAAACATCTACCTTTCCCGGTTTGTAATATTGATGAACCTTGTTATTGCAGTCCAGCGTGTGATGGCTCCCCGCGATCTTCGTCCGAGGGATCGCTAGACTCAAAGGAGATGGCTAGGATGTCTCCACCACCTGCTCATTCCGTCTCTCCTAGGGGTGATGACGAGGTGGTGTCGCCAAAGGTCATCTCCGACCGGGGGGCTGCCGGAGATCGTCGGGGCGGTGCCCCAGGACGATTCCTCAATTGCCGGACGCATGGGGGGAACAGCCTCTGCGAGGACCGATGACGGGGGCCGGGTTCCCTTCGGACCTGAGCCGGAGACCATTCCGGAGACCTATGCGGCTCTGGAGTCCAGCGATCGGCATGCTCCGAGAGAAGGGAGTGTGCCTATTCCGCCGGTGACCTCTATCCAATTAGAGGCACCAGATAGCCTGCTGGAGGTGCTACGAGGTGCCTCTATTGTGGATGCACACCACACCCTTATGGGCACGGTAATAGAGAAGGTCCATTTCGTGAAAAGCGGACTAACCGAAGCCTGCACTAGCCTTCTATCAGGCTTTGAGGTAAGTAATGCGTTTGTAGGAAGAATATCACAGTATAGACAGTAGCCCCTGATGCTTTGTTTGGTGTTCGGAAAGAAGAAGCCGAACAGAGGATTGAAGAGAAAAAATCGTAGGAGTCTAACATAAGTTGTCTTTGTGAATGAGCAGGTGTCGCTGCAGGCAGCCACCGCTCATGCTGCCGAGGTCTCCGGACTAAAGCGGAAACTGGAGCGGGCCGAGGAAGAGCTCGGCCTCGTAAAGAAGCAGCTAGAGGATAGCCAAGGTATGTGTTGATCTGCTAGTACCTTTTAAGAAAAAAAATGAAAACTCCATCTAGACTGAGTTGTCGTGGACATGGTTAGGGGCCACGACCGAGGTGGCACACTACAAGAAATATGTCAACTTATGACCACCACTATTGGTCACTGAAAGGTCACAAATTTCCATTTATGACCTTTTTGTGACCAAAAACATAAGGTCAAAAGCTGGGCGTCGTAAACTGACTATAGCGACCTTTCTTCTGGAATGGTCGCAAATGTTTATGACCAAAATACGTCTACTATGGCGTTTTGGTCACTAGCAACCTCCCCAGGCTACGTAGGCATCCAGCGTGTCAATCTGACGTGGCACAAGATTCAGCCCGGTCCAATTCGGTGTTTATATGGGTCGAGCCCATTAATTCAGCCCATTTATATTTTTTTCTGTGAATTTTTTGTCAGCTTCATGGACCAAGCCCAACATTGCAGCCTTTTATTTTTGGCCCATGGCCTTTTTGTCTCAACAGTTTCATTTTTTTCTTTTTTTATAAATTGGGTTCACTAGTTAGGTGGGTCCCCATTGTCAGGTTCTAGTACTGGGTCCTAGCCATCAGGGCAATATTCTTCAATTTTTTATTTCACGCAAATAAATACCTGGTATTTAAATTGGCACACAGAAAACACATGAAATACTTCAAATATTATCAACCATCAAAGTGCTACATCATATAACACACATACAAATGTGATCAGCATCAAGTTTACAATCAGATAACAAGCTCCACAAGTGTACAATCACATGAGCCAAGTTCTGCTACATCATACACACATACAAATAGGAGCAGCATAAAGGGCTTCATTAATGCAAAACTTGACACTTGACAGCAATGTTAGAACTATGCTTCCTCCGACTTCTTTGTCCTATTGCTCACGAAGAAACATGAAAGCCCAGCATCTGCATGTTACAGAACAAAATGTTTAGGAACAAAATAGAAGTAAATCTAACAGCATATTTAACAATAAATAACAGAATAATGAAGTTAACGAGATATTTTAAAATCAACTTGACAGTTGACAGCAATGTTTGCATTCGACACATCCAAAACTAAAATTATACATAAATGCCTAAATTCCAATGCCCAATGCCTCAGTTTAGTAAACACTAAGCATGGTACATAGTAAAGATTGGACACAACCAAAACTGAAATCATTTGCTCTATCAAGCAACAATGATGCAACACACAAGAAAAGAGAGATGCACAACGGAGCAGCATCATATATCACACAATATGGACACTGCCAGCTCACCGAAGAACTTGTGGTCGCCGCCGTACACAGCCACCATAACGCCGGTCACCTCGTTGATCTTGTCCTGGAAGTTCTCTAACTCCAGGTTGTTCCACTGCAGCTCGGTATTTTCTCAACCGTATGAGTACATGCATCATGTCATACATAAAATATTCTAGTCAATATTCTCAGCTAACTTTGATGTAATGAAAATAATTACTTAAGGACTTGGGGTAAAAATTGATATTAGACATCAAAATTAGCAGCGCTCATTTCAACCATGTTCAGACTAACTTGAGGTAAATTAGCAGTAATGATATTAGTTACAAGCTAGGTGTGTAACTGCTGTCAACACCACCACCACCAGAGACACGCAAGATAAGCATCAACACCACCATGATTTTGATATCAGCCACTCCATATCACCAGAGCATCACAGGGGCACATATGTAAAGCAAGTACACGTGGGCAGCTACTGACAGACCCTAGAACCACATGAATTTATCACCAGAGAGCTCCAGTAGGAGTTGATGCTTGGTTACAGCATCTAGCAGCAACTAGTACAGCCCCACGTCCAACCCAAATCATGGCCAAGGCCATGCAGGAGCTACATCAGAGAAGAAGGAATGGGGAGGAGCTCACTAGAGGGACATTGTAGCCGTAGCAGAGGCTCAGCCACACCACGGCTGTGGTGTGACCATCACCACATCCAGGAGAGGGTATGGAAGCCGCCGAAGCACCACCGCGGTGACCAGGGCAAGCGTCGGGCACAGTGGCGCCACCCCAGGGACATCACCGCATGGACATCACCGGCCTCGCCCTATTTCAAGAAATGTTCAGAACAACTTTGTCAGACTCGATCAATTCTGAAGAAACCAACTTCGTCGTCAGACACATACATACATACAGGAAGCAAAAGAAGAAGAAACAGAGCTCTACATAATGTTTATATCAAATGAGCAAGACACAGGAAGCAAGACACAGAAGAATTTTAGCTTTACATAATGTTTACAAGAACAGGACACCAATACAGGATTTAACTTGTCCTCAACACTGTTAACAAGGTACTGAAAGTAGCTATGTGCATCAGCCACACCAAGTCTTATCATGAATTGGTTGCTTTTACAAAATGTAATATATTTCTGGACAACAAACTAAATAGATGGCTGCCCTCAAACCGTACATCCAAATGAAGCAAACAAGTACTCTATGGAAACAGTTCACGTATCAAGAACCATTTGGGACCCATGGATAACTATGCCCTATGCCCTATGAAAGAGTTCACGTATCAAGAACCATCAAAGTAAATAAGGAACTGGTATAGAACACCAACTCAATCACCTTCACAGCAATGAAATCATGGATAATTCTTCTATTTAATTGAAGTTCTCTAATCTTCTTCCCCCATTGAAAGCAGTCTACAAAAAAATTGAGAACAAGGTCAGCGCCAAAATTCAAACCATATAATTTCTTGCTAATCTCATATACTATTATTCAAAAGAAAGATGTATTTTGCTGTAAGATTGTAGCGCTAGTACACAAGACATAAAAAGGTACCAAAAATCCTTAGTGATCTGAAGCAGCAAACAAAATTTAAACACAGACAATGCATGCCGTAGTAATAGCAGCACAAACAGAGAAATGCAAAAGTAACCTCATACTAGTATGGTGATCTTCGTCACAAATTTTAAGCTCTGTTTCATGTAGATAATTTATTTGGTTTCAGTAAACAACAACAACAACAGCATGCAGTATATATGAAGGGATTACAACAGGTTCCTACAGTTCACTAGATAGGCCAACATTTTAGACTACTAGTACCTAGAAATCATATGCAACTTTGTTTTTTAACTAGCCCATCCCCCTTCTTTCACAACACCAGATTGGCCTCTTCACGAACCTGGAAAAATAAATGGACACACAAATCAGATTGTGGGAGATGAGAGGAGGAAGAGGAGGAGGAGGGATGTGTATGCAAGTGTATAAGCATCAAGCATGAGATACTTTTCAAATTACTATGAACATTCTTAGTTTCTTTGATTGAAGTAGGTGACTGGGGCTAGGTGTGCTCACTACTAGGCAGTAAAAGCTCGGTATATACAAGCATTGCATGCTTAGTTATCAGTGTTGCAGTAACCAGTAGCAGGCAGGCAGCATTGCAGTAGCCCAAGTAATATAATGTAATAGCAGAGTGAGGCAAATCAAGTTGGCTATGTGTGTGCTTGAGCTAGCTTAGAACATATAGTCCATGGTTGGGCTCCAAAACAAACAGAGCATGCTAGTGTCAACAGAATCAAGCCAGGAGAATAGAAACAGACCATACCATGATGAAGTTTAAAATAGAATAAGCGATGCATGTACATTTTCTAGTGGAAAATCACAAAAACAGTTGATGAAAATCTACATCCGAAGTTCTAACAATGCCATGTCTACAACAAAACAAGACTAGGACGATTGTTGTAATTCTAATGCAGCAATAAAAAAAACCTAACTACATCGTTCAGCAGCTTTGAATTACAAAAAATCTACCATTTATGATTAATTCAACAAACAAAACTAAATGGCGTAGGCCTTTTGTGACAAGTTATGGTAGCACGTCGCCTGCCACTGTGATCTAACGAGGAACTGATATCACGTGAGGAGCGGAACTAATTTCCAGAAGGAACTAAATAGCCCAACTCAAGCACAATTCTGAAAACTAGAGTGATGTTAAAAATCAAGAACGGCGCAGGAAATATCAAATCTATTCAAAGATAAGCAGTTCACCATGGCACTCAACTACAAACAAGTGAAAAAGAGAACCATCAATCACCGCCTTGCACAGCTTCTTGACGAGCGCCATCAGCTTCCCCTTCAGACCCCTCGAGAACCTAACCAATCCGAACACAAATCGAATCAATAGGCCGGATCAGACCAAAGACAACCGCAGCCAGCCACAGTTGCAGATCCGCAATGCAAAGGAGACACTGCTCGTTACCTTCTGTGGGCGCGAGCAGGGAAGAGCTCGAGACTTGGTCCTGAAGTTGAAGGTCGTCTACTTTGCGGCAAGTTGCAAATGAGGATGCCTCGGACGAGGGCGGCAGGGTCGGTTGAGGACCGCAGCGGCAGAGACAACTGTGCTTGCAGCAGCGGAGGCCCCACCTTCGTCTGACGAAGTCGAGGGCGGCAGATCTGTCGAGGTACACGGCGGCGGCGACTGCTGCGTGGGGGGCTGTGGCCGGCGTGTAGCTTGGGTGGATCCTCCTCGAGGAGCTTGGCCTTGGCGCGGCGGATGTCGGCGTTGAGCACGTGCTGTCGATGGTGGGAGAGGCGGCCGCCCGAGCAAATCAATGAGAAGGGGTCAGAGGTCGCCAGTAAAACGACTCAGCTGCAGGAGGAGACGGACCTGATTTGGCCGGCGGGGACTGCTGCGTGTCCTCGCCATCAAGGATCTGGCCGCCGTCTCGCTCGCACGGCCTGGATCCGCCCGCCGCGTCATGGTCGGAGTGGAGAAGATGGCGAGGTCAGCGGCAGAGCCGAAGGGGCCGGAGATGGAGGCTGGCCGCGCCGGGGACGCCATGAGATGCTCTGTGATCCGCGGTCGAGGAGCGAGGCGATGACGAGCAGGCGCGCGGGTGCGAACGGCGGGAGCAGGTGGTCGTCCACAAAGGCGAGGAGGAGCGGCTTGAGGTATGAGGGGAGGTCGCGGCGGATCGGCCGTCGTAGGTGGCGGCAGCGGTCCAATGGAGGGAGAGGGGAGAGGGGTTAGGGTTTGGGCTGCGGATCATGGGGGGAGAAGTGGTGTGTGGGGGAGACGGGGAGAGGGTGAGGAGTGGTGTGCGGTGGGTGAGTGGTGTGCGGTGGTGAGTGGTGGCATTCGGCCACTGATAGGTGGGCCCGCGAGGAATTAGGCCCACATGTCAGTGTCCTCAACGACAATGTGGTGTAGGTGAGGGGAGCTGCTTTCGGGTGGGTGTGGGTGGGGAGAGGATGAGGGTGTGGGCCGTTGGATCTGTGAGTATCCGACGGTCTGTAATGCTTGATCTGCGTGACATGCCCATAGACCAATCAGAACGAAGTGCAGGCTTATGACCATCTAAAATTGTCGTAATTGATTAACAATAGGCGCTACCAACACAGCACCACATCGCCCGGCGAAACTCCATTGCAGTGTGAGCTCCAACGCAGCACCACAACGCCCGATGGTAAGTTTCCTTCTCTTTTTATGACAATGTTTGTTAAGTTTTCAAATAATTAGTAGTGTTATTCCTTGAATAACGAAATCAATTTTCCATTTTTCAAGTGCCCAAAATAAGTTTTTTTGTGAAGGACCTATAATATATTTGTTGCAAAATTGTATCAAATAAATTTTATAAAATACTAGGACATATTTAATGCACAATTGACAAAATGGTTGGGTGTAAAAAGTTTTGATCCACCTCTGGTGAAAAAGACAAATTTCCGCCGATTCAGCTGGAAACGGGTCAAATTTGAACTGCAGGTGCCTTATAGTTTGCTCTTTATTTCTCCCAAAAATCATTTTTAGGTACATAAGTACCTATTTAATCAGAGAAACACCAAAAAAATTCCAAGATTCAACCACTAGCTAGGAACGGTCATTCCCGCCGTTTTGACCGCATTTTGAAACGGGCATAAAAAATTCAAAAAAAATCAAAAAATTGGGAAACCTTCACATTGTGTCACTATATGTGGCCAAGTTCCTAGGAAAAATAACAAACTTATAATACGGCCATTATTTTTAAAAAGTGTTCTCAGAAACGAGCTATCACGTGTGGACATCAATGGCTTTCAAGCCAAATGATCAATCTTATGGCCACATTCATGACATAGTTTGTTGAAATGATCTCATATTGTGCACAAGGGTGCATATTGGAATGGCAAACAATGTTGCCTAAGGAAGTCTTCATTTTCTTTGGACGAAAATCCCATTTTCCATTTTTCGAGTGCCCAAAAGGAGGTTTTTTTGTGAAGGACCTCCCAAATAATTGTTGCAAAATTGGACCAAATCAATTTTCTAAAATACTAGGACATATTTAATACACAATTGACAAAATGGTTGGGTGTCAAAAGTTTTGATCCACCTCTGGTGAAAAAGACAAAATCCCGCCGATTCAGCAGGAAGCGGGTCAAATTTGAACTGCAGCTGACTCATAGTTTGCTATTTATTTTTTCCAAATATCATTTCTAGGTACATACGTATCTATTTAATTAGAGAAACACCAAAAAAAATCCAAGATTCAGCCACTAGCTAGGAACGGTCATGCCCACCGTTTTGACCGCATTTTGAAACGGGCATAAAAAATTCAAAAGAAATCAAAAATTTGGGAAACCTTCGCATTGTGTCATTATATGTGACCAAG
The DNA here is from genome assembly GCF_002162155.2 of Triticum dicoccoides. Classification (NCBI taxonomy): domain Eukaryota; kingdom Viridiplantae; phylum Streptophyta; class Magnoliopsida; order Poales; family Poaceae; genus Triticum; species Triticum dicoccoides. Next base: position 8,647,797 of record NC_041388.1, read on the forward strand.
TTTCCAGGAAAAATAATAAACTTGTAATAAGGCAACTATTTTAAAAAAGTGTTCTCAGAAATGAGCTATCACGCGTGAAGATTCATGGCTTTCAAACCAAATGATCAATCTTATGGCCACATTCATGACATAGTTTGTTCAAATGATCTCATATTGCGCACAAGGGTGCATATTGGAATGGCAAACAATGTTGCCTAAGGAAGTTTCCATTTTCTTTGGACGAAAAAACCATTTTCCATTTTTCGAGTGCCCAAAAGGAGGTTTTTTTTGTGAAGGACCTCCCAAATAATTGTTTCAAAATTGCACCAAATCAATTTTATGAAATATTAGGACATATTTAATGCACAATTGACCAAATGTTTGGGTGTCAAAAGTTTTGATCCACCTCTCGTGAAAAAGACAAATTCCTGCCGATTCATTAGGAGGCAGGTCAAATTTGAACTGTAGCTACCTCGTTGTTTGCTCTTTATTTTTTCCAAAAATCATTTCTATGTACATAAGTATCTATTTAATCAGAAAAACACCAAAAAAATTCAAGATTCGACCACTAGCTAGGAACGGTCATTCCCGCCGTTTTGACCGCATTTTGAAACGGGCATAAAAAATTCAAAAAAATCAAAAAATTGGGAAACCTTCGCATTGTGTCATTATATGTGGCCAAGTTCCTAGGAAAAATAATAAACTTGTAATACAACAATTATTTTAAAAAAGTGTTCTCAGAAACGAGCTATCACGTGTGGAGATCAATGGCTTTCAAGCCAAATGATCAATCATATGGCCACATCCATGGCATAGTTTGTTCAAATGATCTCATATGTGCACAAGGGTGCATATTGGAATGGAAAACAATGTTGCCTAAGGAAGTTTTCATTTTCATTGGACGAAAAAACCATTTTCCATTTTTCGAGTGCCCGAAAGGAGGTTTTTTTGTGAAGGAACTACCAAATAATTGTTGCAAAATTGGACGAAATCATTTTTATAAAATACTAGGCCATATTTAATGCACAATTGACAAAATGGTTGGGTGTAAAAAATTTTGATCCACCTCTCGTGAAAAAGACAAATTTCCGCCGATTCAGTTGGAAGCGGGTCAAATTTGAACTGCAGCTGCCTCATAGTTTGTTATTTGTTTTTTCCAAAAATCATTTCTAGTTACATAAGGACATATTTAATCATAAATACATGGTTTGGTGGCGATACGTCGAGGTTTGGTCGGTGGCCGATGGCCCCAACTCTAGAGTGCGTAAACTCGCATGCCCGTCGCGTGGTCACCGCGTGACCGTAATGTTGCCATGTGTTCTGGGCGGCCTAGGCATGTCTAGTGGGTTGGGCACTCCCCAGGTTGGTGCTAGGAAGAAAATTACAACATAAGATTCTCACGAGGAGACCGATCGATGCTCAAACATGAATTAGCAGCCAAGTGTTTGGTTAGCGGTACGGGAAATGCACATGGCCAATGGGCGTGAGCTTTGGTTGAGGATGATCATCTACTAAGGAGAATGTCTTCACAAATTTTCAGCTCAAAAGGAGGATCCTAGGTGGTACTTGCTTTGCAAAGTACCACACTGGACAAAAATATGAATGTTGAAGCTGGGCTCAAAATAATGAATGGAGTGAGCTGAAATTTTGTGGAGTATGGTTATTTGGGCATAGGAAAGCATTGTAGAAAATTGATACCATTTGGACATGCCAAAGAAGTACTTCCTTCACAATGCTCTTCTATGGACAGAAACTTGGGAAAACTAGTGAGAGAGATTGGATGAATGAAATGATCTCAAAATTGGTGTAGGTAAGTTACTTAGGTATGGTCATGCGCTGGTAAATTTTCAGATCATTTGGGTAAGCCTAGCTAGTACTTACTTCACAAAGCTTCTCTCGAGGTAGAAACTTTGGAAATTTCCCAAGAAATATTTACTAGGAAAATTGAGCTGAATATTATCATGTGGCAATGATTTGGGTATGGAAGAGTGCCCAAAAAATTTGAGGGTAATAGGAGGGGTCTATATAACACTTGCTTTGCAACGTGCCAATTTGGCCATAAAACTGATGATTTGAACCTGGGCTCACATAGATGATTTGACTGAGCTGCAATTTGGAGGAGGTTGATAATTTGGGCATATGAAGGAACTGTATAAATTTCATGTCATTTAGAGATATAAAAAGGGTACTTCCTTCACAATGCTTCTAGGTGGACAAAAACTTTGGAAATTTGCCGAGGAAGATTTGCTAGGCAAATGGAGCTGAATTTTGTCATGCGGTAATAATTTGGATAGGAAAGAGTGCCCAAAAATTCTGAGGGCAATCAAGAATATATAAATAGCACTTCCTTCATAAAGTGTTGTTGTGAACAGAATAGGAAAATGAATATTGTTGAATTAGTTTTGAACTAGGCAAGGAAGGATTTTAACATATTTGATGAAGATATGCCCCTAAGAATTTATGAGATTTTTTTGGGAATTTTGGGAATGATAGAAATATAGGTTGCTTCACAACCTAGGGCAAAAACTGCCACATGGACATGACACATAGGCAAAACTGATGAGATGGCGCCTAGTCATCACAACCCACCACAATCTACAAGGCTATGACCATCTATATTGGTCATTAACAACTAGAAATAAGGCAGCGGACTAGCACTGTTTGCTTTGTGACCATTTCGTGTAAGGAAATTACGACCTTTTTGACCAAAATGGTCACAATGGTTTAGGGTTTGGAGCCCCCTGAACAGCTTTTGACCAATTGGTCTAAATTAGTCATAAATTTATGACCAATTCTTTGAGGGTCACTGACAGAAGGTCATAAGTTGACATATTTCTTGTAGTGGCAGCCCTTAAGAAGGCGTTGGCCGAGGCCGAGGACAAAGCGGCCAAGGAGCGTGCCGTGAGTGAGAAGCACAAGGCCCAGGTCGGCGAGGCGCAGCAACAGCTCCAGGACTCGATCAAGAGATTTGAGTCCTTGGAGCATGATTGTAAGGCGCAAGAGTCCGAACTGGCGATGGCCCGCCGGAGCGCACAGGATGCACGAGCCGAAGCCCAGAACGCCCTCCAGGAAATTCAAGCGGCCAAGGAGATTACGACGGGTAATTTTTTGACCATGCAAAGCAAGTATGTAAAAGAAACGTTCCATGTACTTATCCGAATTCGGGTTTTCCAGGGGCGTTTGCGGATCTGCCGCACAGTATATCGGATGCTGCCGAGTATTACAGAGCCGAAGAAGGGATGTCTACGGAGAAGCTATTCTGGCCCCAGTATCTTGGACCTGAACATCCGTTGCCCTTCATCGACTAGCTGAAGCAGTTGGTCGAGCTGCACAAAGCCATGAAGGACTTGATAGTCCGGCTGTGGCCTGCCGAGCCTGTACCTAGCAGCTATTTCGGACTTGTCAAGCGGCTTGTAAATGCCTGTCTGCGGCTCGAAACCGTGAAGCGGTCAGTCTGTATTGAAGGTGCGCGTATGGCCTTTGCCCGCATCAATACGCATTGGGCAAAGCTGGATGCCAAGAAGCTGATGACCGAGGGGCCGCCAGAGGGCAAAGAGCATCGTTGACCCAAGCTTTATTTTGATGGCGTCCTGGAGGGGTCCCTCCTTGTGGCGGAACAATGTTCGAAGGATATCATTTTCCCATGAGAACATTTGTATTATATTGTCCTGTAATGTGGAGTAGTGATGTTATGTAATGTAATTCTAATGATTTACATTTTACCTCCTGTGCGGCCGTTTATGAAATCTGAGAGTTGACCAGTCGTCGGCTTCGGCCCCCACGTAGATAGTACGGGGGTGTTCAGGATAAATCTAAACACTCTTTACTCCACATTCTGGTCCTTAAAGGAGGTGTTTAGCGCAACGAACAAGGCAATCAGACTATGCAACCTTTACCGCCCTCACTTAGCCATAGGAGTTTGACAATTTAAAAAAAGTTGGCGAAGCCCCTGGTATTCGGAAGGCCAAACTAGGGGCGTTATATACGCCTAATCGGAGGGACCGACTCTTCGCATGAAGCGGTAAAAATCTCTAACGATTTGGAACCTCTCGAACAGCTGGCCGGCTCTCACTGCATCATGACAGTCAGTTTTCGGCTTTCTCTACTGAGGTTCTCATCCGGAAGAACCGGGACACAATCGCAGTAGTTATCTCTTTACTACCCTAGCCGATATAGCGGAACGTAGGGTAGTAAGCACAGCAGCCGGGCAACCCAACTATTGACCAAAGACATGATTCGGAGCCGATGTATATAGTGCTATAAGTTCAGGGTGCCGAACTATACTGAAAAAAGTGTTCGGACTTTTATTGCCGTAGAACAGGGTGTAATGAAGCCACTGGTGCAGTAATACGTACCATAGTGTACGCGTGTAATATATGATATAGACAAAGGTGAGAAAACATGAAAAATTAAGTAATAAGCTGACGTCACCATTGTGATGTAATTAGTACGTCAAAGCGTAATTTGTGCGAGTAATGTGATAAGCAAGTAAAGCTATTTGACATGTCGCAACCAAGGCCGAACTACATGCGGGTATGTAAAACAAGTATGGCAATCGTTTAATAGAGACCACCTGAGGATTCCCTTATATGCCAGAGCTTCTTGCCTCCTTGGTGTGTTTTGTAAGCGGGTCATCCATATAGACCTCGAAAAGAGAAAAGACCCGTGATAATAGAAAGAAAAAATAAAGGCGTGCGAATCACAGGGTCAGTCAAGCCGCACTGTGGATCGCGAGCGAGTTATGCCTCCGTCAGTACTCCTGAGGTTTGAGTGTGTAATTATGTACGCGCGGCACAGGTGCCTCCTTCCTCAACGGGGCTGGGACGGAGGCCGAATTTACTAATTCAGCTCTTGACGAACCGAACTGCCCTTTTGCAGTGTAGTCTGGACCTTCTTGACGATGTCCAGGGGTTCGACGGCCGGATTATGGTGCCACTTTAGGAGGCCGCTCTGTACTTCTGCTGCTAGGGCTGCGGTATGTTCCTCTATACGGAGGGAACGTTCCGTGTTTCCATTTACTGTAATGACGCCGCGTGGACCGGGCATCTTGAGCTTGGGATAAGCATAATGTGGCACCGCGTTGAATTTGGCGAACGCGGTTCGTCCGATCAGTGCGTGGTAGCCGCTGCGGAAGGGGGCGATATCGAAGATTAGCTCTTCGCTTTGGAAGTTATCCGAGGAACCGAAGTCCACCTCCAGCGTACTGTATCCTGATAGAGCAGGTTGAGGCTGCTACCACCGCCCATTAGGACTCGTGTCATGTGAAATTCGTCAATGATTAGGTCCAGTACCAATGCGGCCGAACCGCCGTGACAGATACTAGTTGGATGATCACTACGATCGAAGGTGATCAGGAATGACCACCATGGGTTGATTTTTGGGGTGACTGGCTCTACTGCGTAAACGTCCCTAAGTGCGCGCTTGCGCTCCCTTTTGGGGATGTGTGTAGCGTATATCATGTTCACCATTTTGACTTGAGGCGGGAATTTCTTCTGCCCCCCCCCCCCGTTGTTCGGCTGCCGAGGTTCCTCGTCTTCGTCCTCGCTCTGCGAGTCCCCTTCCTTGTTTCTGCTGTTTGCCTTGCTGGCTTGCTTAAGGACCCGGCAATCTCTGGTAGTGTGGTTGGCCGGTTTGTTTGGGGTGCCATGTATTTGGCAAGGACGATCGAGTATGCGGTCCAAGCTGGATGGTCCTCCGCCATTCCTTTTATAGGGTTTCTTTCGCTGGCCGGATTTGGAGCCGCTGAATCTGGTGTGAACTATGGTGTCATCGGTGTTATCTCCATTGCTTCGGCGTTTGTGTCTGTTGCGCCGGAGCTTGCTGATGCTATTTTTGGCCTCGGGGGGCCTGCTTCGTTGGATGTGTTTGTGCTACGAGCCAGCCAACTATCTTCTCCCGCGCAAAAGCAGGTCATAAGTGCCGTGAAGGCTACCATGGATCTTGGCTTTTCTTGGCCGAGGTGGCGGGCTATCCATTCGTCGCGGATGCTGTGTTTAAAGGCCACTAGGGCTTCGGCATCCGGATAGTCAACGATCTGGCTCTTTTTGATTAGGAACCTAGTCTAGAATTTTCTGGCCGATTCTCCATGTTGTTGAACTATGTGGCTTAAGTCGTCAGCACAGGGTGGCCGGACATATGTTCCTTGGAAGTTGTCAAGAAAAGCCCCTTCCAGGTCCTCCCAGCTGCCGATGGAATTCTTGGGCAGGCTATTCAGCCAGTGTCTAGCTGGCCCTTTAAGTTTCAGTGGGAGGTATTTGATGGCGTGGAGGTCGTCTCCCTGGGCCATGTGGATTGGAGAATAAAGTCCTCAATCCATACTACGGGGTCAGTTGTTCCGTCGTATGATTCAATATTGACGGGCTTGAACCCCTCGGGGAATTCGTGGTCCAGCACCTCATCTGTAAAGCAGAGAGGGTGTGCGGAGCCTCTATATCGGGCCGCATCACGGTGCACCCCTGATGGAGTGCGTCTGTGGTTATCAGCCCGGGTGTGACTAGGTTTGTCATTCCCGAATCGGTAGCCATCATCCTGAGTCGGGGAGAATCCTCGCGATCCGTATATTGATTTGGTGTGTCCTTCTCTGCTATCCAGCTCCTACCGAAGGTCATATGTATGGTCCTGAGCTGTTCTGTCCCTGTTTTTGCGAGGTGGTGGTGCGGGTTGTTGTTCGGCCTGGGTTGCCGCCTTATCCCGACCGCGTGGTGGTTGGTACGCATTGCGTGAGGGAGGTATGGGATTTAGTGCCTCCTCATCGAACTGAGGTATTAGTCTACGCTTTGGGTAACTCTTGACTTGGCGCTCGAGGCCGTATTCTTCGATTGCTAGGACGTCAGTCCACCTGTCAATGAGCAAGTTTTGATCAGCCTGGAGCTGTTGTTGTTTCTTTTTCAGGCTTATGCGGTAGCTATTAGCTGGCGCTTGAAGCGTTCCTGCTCTAGTGGTGCCTTAGGCACGATGAAATCCTCGCTGCCGAGGCTCTCCTCATCTTTGAAGACGGGACGATAACTATCATCATCCGAGCCATTGGGCGTGGCCTGTTTATCAGGGTCATCTTGCCTATTGTTTTGTTCCTTTTGTTCGGAAGCGGCTCCAACAGGGTCTTCTTTGTTTTCGGCGTCGCCTGGAGTACCATTTTCTCTGGTGCCAGTGTTGTCATTTTTTGAGCGACGAGGCTTGGAGCGGTGTTTGGGGCGCCGGCGCTTGGACTATGTCCCAGAAGGCCTGTCCGCGACTGGATGCCTTTTGTCATCGTCCCTAGCTTCTTTAGGTGTGTCGACCATGTACACATCATACGAAGAGGGGGTCGTACAACGTCCAGTGAACGGCGGGTCTTGGCCCTGCTCCATGTCGGCATCATCATCCATACCGTCGATGTCTTCGGAGTCGTAATCGAGCACGTCGGTTAAATCATTGACAGTGGCTATAAAGTGGGTGGTGGGTGGGAAACAAAATTTCCCATCATCAGCCTCCGGTTTGAACCGAACATAGTTCGGCTGTGAATCCTTCTCTAAGGACAAATTCTTTAAAGAGTTTAGCACATCACCCAAGGGCGAGTGCTGGAAGATGTCTGCGGCGCTAAATTTGAAAATCGATAACCGATCCAGCTCGGTGTCCGCAGGCGTACCCGATTTGGAAGTCATGGCTGGAGACGAGTCCGGAGTTCCATTGATGTAGACATCGCGGGGTGCCGGGTCCGTGTGCGGCTCCAACGCCGAGGACTCGGTGGCTTCGGATGGCATGGTTTGCTCTGGTTCTAAGGTCGTTGCAGCAGCAGGGACCATCCGCTGTATGTGATCCGGTGACAGATATAAGCCATGTTCATCGGAGCGAGGGGGAGCGATCGTTGCGGTCTCAAATCCATTGAAGATCAAGTCTCCACGAATATCCGCGACATAGTTCAGGCTTCCAAACCTGACCTGGTGGCCTGGGGCGTAGCTGTCGATCTGCTCCAGATGGCCAAGCGAGTTGGCCCGCAGTATGAAACCGCCGAACACGAAAATCTGTCCGGGGAGGAAGGTTTCTCCTTGGACAGCATCGCTATAGATGATTGAAGGAGCCATCGAACCTTTCGTGGACGGCATAGTGGAACTCTCAATGAAAGCACCAATGTCAGTATCAAAACCAGCAGATCTCGGGTAGGGGGTCCCGAACTGTGCGTCTAGGATCGATGGTAACAGGAGACAGGGGACACAATGTTTACCTAGGTTCGGGCCCTCTCTATGCAGGTAATACCCTACGTCCTGCTTGATAGATATTGATGAATATGGGTGTTACAAGAGTTGATCTACCACGAGATCGTGATGGCTAAACCCTAAAAGCCTAGCCTATATGACTATGGTAATGAATGGTGTCCTTTCCGGACTATCCTCTCCGGTTTATATAGACACCGGGGGGATCTAGGGTTTACATAGAGTGGTTACATAAGAAGGAATCTTCATAGTCGGTCGCCAAGCTTGCCTTCCACGCCAAGGAGAGTCCAATCCGGACTCAGGTATAGTCTTCGGCCTTCATGTCTTCATAGCCCATTAGTCCGGCCCACGGATAACAGGCCGGACGCCCGAGGACCCCTTAGTCTAGGACCCCCCTCAGTAGTCTAGAGAGTATGCATGTCTGCAATAGGACACATAACAATATTGTACATGATCTTGAGTAGCTAAAGGATGCATGAATTACTTTTTACCATCTGAAACCTGAATTTTCTTGGTCCTTCCCGTGATCATCCCGACCAGATCGGAATATAACATCCTTGAAGGATAGTGGTGATGATTCCATGGCCATCATTATCTGCACAACATGTTTCATGGCAGTTCAAATATGTTAACTAGTAAATGTACGAGTATTATAGATGACAATGGTAAAGTGCCTTGAGGCAAAACAGTAAGCTGGTGAAACATCCATAACTATCATGACATGTAGCATTCAACGAAATTGGAGTTGACAGTTTGGAGCTGTAGACAATGAAAGGAGTATTCCTTTTAGATGTGTTAACTAAACTAAGTCTGATGATACGCGTCCGTGAAATTAGGTAGGATATCTTAGTAATGTCAATGTGTTTCTATTGGCACAACTACAAGCACTCACAATTTGTTCAGAAAGTAGCTGTTAAACGAGACCAACAAAATAGAACGTTAAGTACCATACAATGTTACTAGTAAGGACTAGGGAATGCCACATCTCTTGTATTCATGACCCATGGTAAAGCTTCAGCAATCTAACAGATGGTTTCTTCTGAACCCAATTGGCAATGTGAAAATGACAACATGACCACATAAATAATTGTTCAATGGTGTGAACGTTTCATGGCTCTGCTTCCTAGACCAAATGTGGTACAGTTCCTACTTCCTTAACGGACTATGGACACAATACTTTACCGGGTGCCCTTATATAAGTACAACGTAACAAAAAGGAGTAGGCATAGCTGCATAAGATCTTTAGTATGTAGGACACGCCTTTAGGTTTTCATCACATCCATTCTAGGAATTCACAAGTACTCTAGTTTACCCACCCATCCACTTTGGCCACCAGTAGCAATTTATCATAAAAACATGAATTTATATTTAAGGAAGACACTTCATGAAAATGATTGCAAGTTCACATGAACCGAGCAAAAGCAAGAACAAACTACTGTCCAGTGGTAACAATAATATGGGAAATGGAGATAAGAAATAAAATTAAGGTACCGAGTCAAGTTGGACTGCTATCGGCACTGACATTATGATAGTTGGGTTAATAACCAATACTGCAACTAAAACAAAAGTTACTTGAGTGGGTACTCAATATTTGCTTCTTCATCCCACGTAGGTGCAGATCATGCCCTTGCCCATGTGCTTAAAGAAGTATGCATTCTCATTCTCGAACCTCATCCTTCTGAACCACATAAATCAACAAGAATAGAGAATCATCAAGATTCAATATGTTTACAAGAAAAGGAACTATAGAGAAGGCAAGCCATCCATGTGAAGCTCGTTGTGCGGGCTTACTTGAAAAGTCGACGGGCCTGAGGGAAGCTGGGCAACATTGTGTTCACCTGTAGAAAAAGGAGAAAGGTGAAGAGGGTTCCGATGTGTTGAGTATATGATTATTAGAAAGTATATGATAAATTAGGATTTGGTCCTGCCTTGTCTTGTACTTCAAGTTGGTCACACTACAAGAAATATGTCAACTTATGACCTTCTGTCAGTGACCCTCGAAGAATTGGTCATAAATTTATGACCATTTTAGACCAATTGGTCAAAAGCTGTTCAGGGGGCTCCAAACCCTAAACTATTGCGACCATTTTGGTCAGAAAGGTCGTAATTTCCTTACACGAAATGGTCACAAAGCAAACAGTGCTAGTCCGCTGCCTTATTTCTAGTTGTTAATGACCAATATAGATGGTCATAGCCTTGTAGATTGTGGTGGATTGTGATGATTAGGCGCCATCTCATCAGTTTTGCCTATGTGTCATGTCCATGTGGCAGTTTTTGCCCTAGGTTGTGAAGCAACCTATTTTCTATCATTCCCAAAATTCCCAAAAAAATCTCATAAATTCTTTGGGGCATATCTTCATCAAATATGTAAAAATCCTTCCTTGCCTAGTTCAAAACTAATTCAACAATATTCATTTTCCTATTCTGTTCACAACAACACTTTATGAAGGAAGTGCTATTTATATATTCTTGATTGCCCTCGGAATTTTTGGGCACTCTTTCCTATCCAAATCATTACCGCATGACAAAATTCATTCTCATTTGCCTAGCAAATCTTCCTCGGAAAATTTCCAAAGTTTTTGTCCACCTAGAAGCATTGTGAAGGAAGTACCTTTTTTATATCTCTAAATGACATGAAATTTATACAGTTCCTTCATATGCCCAAATTATCACCCTCCTCCAAATTGCAGCTCAGTCAAGTCATCTATGTGAGCCCAGGTTCAATTTATATTTTATGGCCAAATTGGCACGTTGCAAAGCAAGTGTTATATAGACCCCTCCTATTACCCTCAAACTTTTCGGGCACTCTTCCATACCCAAATCATTGCCACATGATAATATTCAGCTCAATTTTCCTAGTAAATCTTTCTCGGGAAATTTCCAAAGTTTCTACCTCGAGAGAAGCTTTGTGAAGTAAGTACTAGCTAGGCTTACCCAAATGATCTTAAAATTTACCAGCGCATGACCATACTTAAGTAACTTACCTACACCAATTTTGAGCTCATTTCATTCATCCAATCTCTCTCACTAGTTTTCCCAAGTTTCTGTCCATAGAAGAGCATTGTGAAGGAAGTACTACTTTGGCATGTCCAAATGGTATCAATTTTCTACAATGCTTTCCTATGCCCAAATAACCATCCTTCACAAAATTTCAGCTCAATCCATTCATTATTTTGAGCCCAGCTTCAACATTCATATTTTTGTCCAGCGTGGTACTTTGCAAAGCAAGTACCACCTAGGATCCTCCTTTTGAGCTGAAAATTTTTGAAGACATTCTCCTTAGTAGATGATCATCCTCAGCCAAAACTCACGCCCATTGGCCATGTGCATTTCCCGTACCGCTAATCAAACACTTGGCTGCTAATTCATGTTTGAGCATCGATCGGTCTTCTCGTGAGAATCTTATGTTGTAATTTTCTTCCTAGCACCAACCTGGGGAGTGCCCAACCCACTAGACATGCCTAAGCCGCCCAGAACACATGGCAACATTACGGTCACGCGGTGACCACGCGGCGGGCATGCGAGTTTACGCGCTCTAGAGTTGGGGCCCTCGGCCACCGTCCAAACCTCGACGTATCGCCACCAAACCATGTATTTATGATTAAATAGGTCCTTATGTAACTAGAAATGATTTTTGGAAAAAATAAATAGCAAACTATGAGGCAGCTGCAGTTCAAATTTGACCCGCTTCCAACTGAATCGGCGGAAATTTTCCTTTTTCACGAGAGGTGGATCAAAATTTTTTACACCCAACCATTTTGTCAATTGTGCATTAAATATGGCCTAGTATTTTATAAAAATGATTCGGTCCAATTTTGCAACAAATATATGGTAGGTCCTTCACAAAAAAACCTCCTTTCGGGCACTCGAAAAATGGAAAATGGTTTTTTCGTCCAAAGAAAATGAAAACTTCCTTAGGCAACATTGTTTGCCATTCCAATATGCACCCTTGTGCACAATATGAGATCATTTGAACAAACTATGCCATGAATGTGGCCATAAGATTGATCATTTGGCTTGAAAGCCATTGATCTCCACACATGATAGCTCGTTTCTGAGAACACTTTTTTAAAATAATTGCCGTATTACAAGTTTGTTATTTTTCTTGGGAACTTGGCCACATATGATGACACAATGCGAAGGTTTCCCAATTTTTTGATTTTTTTTTGAATTTTTTATACCCGTTTCAAAATGCGGTCAAAACGGTGGGAATGACCGTTCCTAGCTAGTGGTTGAATCTTGGATTTTTTTTTGGTGTTTCTCTGATTAAATAGATACTTATGTACCTACAAATGATTTTTGTAAAAAATAAAGAGCAAACTACGAGGCAGCTGCAGTTCAAATTTGACCCGCTTCCAACTGAATCGGCGGAAATTTTCCTATTTCACGAGAGGTGGATCAAAATTTTTTACACCCAACCATTTTGTCAATTGTGCATTAAATATGGCCTAGTATTTTATAAAAATGATTCGGTCCAATTTTGCAACACTTATTTGGTAGTTCCTTCACAAAAAACCTCCTTTCGGGCACTCGAAAAATGGAAAATGGTTTTTTCGTCCAATGAAAATGAAAACTTCCTTAGGCAAAATTGTTTGCCATTCCAATATGCACCCTTGTGCACAATATGAGATCATTTGAACAAACTATGCCATGAATGTGGCCATAAGATTGATCATTTGGCTTGAAAGCCATTGATCTCCACACATGATAGCTCGTTTCTGAGAACACTTTTTTAAAATAATTGTCGTATTACAAGTTTGTTATTTTTCCTAGGAACTTGGCCACATATGATGACATATGCGAAGGTTTCCCAATTTTTTGATTTTTTTTGAATTTTTTATACCCGTTTCAAAATGCGGTCAAAACGGCGGGAATGACCGTTCCTAGCTAGTGGTTGAATATTGGAATTTTTTTGGTGTTTCTCTGATTAAATAGATACTTATGTACCTAGAAATGATTTTTAGAAAAAATATAGAGCAAACTATGAGGCAGCTGCAGTTCAAATTTTACCCGCTTCCAGCTGAATCGGCGGAAGTTTGTCTTTTTCACCAGAGGTGGATCAAAACTTTTGACACCCAACCATTTTGTCAATTGTGCATTAAACATGGCCTAGTATTTTATAAAATTAATTTGGTCCAATTTTGCAACAATTATTTGGTAGGTTCTTCACAAAAAAACCTCATTTTGGGCACTCGAAAAATAGAAAATGATTTTTTTGTCCAAAGAAAATGAAAACTTCCTTAAGCAACATTGTTTTCCATTCCAATATGCACCCTTGTGCACAATATGAGATCATTTGAAAAAACTATGTCATGAATGTGGCCATAAGATTGATCATTTGGCTTGAAAGCCCTGAATCTTCATGCGTGATAGCTCATTTCTGAGAACACTTTTTTTAAAATAATTTCCGTATTACATGTTTATTATTTTTCCTGGAATCTTGGTCACATATAATGACACGATGCGAAGGTTTCCCATTTTTTTATTTTTTTTAAATTTTATGGCCGTTTCAAAATGCGGTCAAAATGGCGGGCATGACCGTTCCTAGCTACTGGTTGAATATTAGAAATTTTTTGATGTTTCTGTGATTAAATAGATACTTTCGTACCTAGAAATGATTTTTGAAAAAAATAAAGAGCAAACTACGAGGTAGCTGCAATTCAAATTTGATCCGCTTCCAACTAAATAGGCGGAAATTTGTCTTTTTCAACAGAAGTGGGTCGAAACTTTTGACACCCAACTATTTGGTCAATTGTGCATTAGATATGGCCTAGTATTTTAGAAAATTTATTTGGTCAAATTTTACAACAACTATTTGCTAGGTCGTTCACAAAAAACCCGATTATTGCCACTCCGAAAATTGAAAAATGATTTTTTGTGCAAAGAAATAAAACCCCCATCCCAATATACACACATGTGCACAATATTGGAGCATTTTCACAAAATATGATCCAATTTTCCATCAAGATTTCATATGTTCCTAAAAAAACCATTTCCACACTCAGAAAATAAACTTAAATTATCATTGGTGGAAAGGTGTGTGCCACGGATCGATGACATGGCACACATCCATCCATCCATCCATCCATCGATCCCACACCACTGTAACTCCCTCCGCTCCTACCTCCCAAACCCTAACTCCCACTCCCCCGATTCAGATCAAATCGATGGCGACGCCGCACTCCCACTCCGCCCCCGATCCAGATCCCCCTCTCTCTGCCACACCTCTCCCCTCGCCGCCGCCTCCCTCTCCGCCACCCACCTCTCCCCTCGCCGTCGGTCTTCCACATCCAGCAACGTCAAGGCCAGCGGGCGCTGGATCCGGCACCGGCGTGGCCCCTCCATCAGCAACTCGAACAAGGGGGCGGCAGTGCCATGGATTCCCCCAACCACATGGTGTGGGCCTGAGCCACCCACTGGCCTCGGCTGGGTCCCGGACGAGCAGCCGCGCGGGATGATGCTGATGGCGCTGCGGCCACGGCCCCCGACCATCCCTACAACTGTGGAGGTGCCCGGTGCGGTGGGGCCCGTGCGGGTCGTGGCGGCGGCGGGCCTCCCCGAGACGGACTTCAGGAAGGCGCTGGACTCGGCGCTGTTCCGGCGGTGGCTGGAGAACCTGTAGGCGGAGAAGGGCCTGCTCGCCCACGGGGAGCTCAGCCTCCGGCAGATCCTCATCCAGGTGCGGTCCTACTGCTTCCCCCTCCCTCTGAATCGAAATGTTTGAGCTGGTACGATTTCCTCGGGGAATCTGTCTGTCGATGGCGCATCTGAAATATACTCCGCGATGTGTTGTAGGGGATGGACATGTTTGGGCAGCGCGTGGGGTTCGTCAAGTTCAAAGCCGACATCATCGACGAGGAAACCAAAGCCAAGGTGATCACAATGTCCCAGGATTCTATCTCCTTTTACTGGCAGTAGTAACAATTTACGATTCATACAATTTTAAGGTGTTTCTCCAACTAAAATAGATGTGACCTTGTCATGTCTAGTTTGTTATCTATGTTAACATTGCTTAGACACAAACATGGTTTGGAGTATGAGTAAGTGGAGACCATAAGGTAGGTGCAGATATGATAGAACCGGGTGAGGAGCAGCGATAGACCAGGGCAGGCAGTATATGTGCTTCATCCTACTAGTCCTATGCTCTTGAGGAAAAGCTGCTGCGGATTTATATGGGAGTAGCTTAGAAATGCATGCGTAGCAGTGGGCCTGTAAATTCTGCTCAAGGAGCCTCTGGTGAATATCTCGGTTGTCAGCCAGTTTGGTGTTGCACACAGCACACGCACACTCACACATAATTCTGTTTGTGTTCGTTGTTGTGGTAATTATGGCTTTAATAGTTATTGAAGATTGCACCTGTAAATCTAGACCTACTTGGATCCTGGTGGCTTCTTTTGCCAAGCAATATCATGTGCTTATTAGTTGCAAGCTGTATTGGTTTGCTCTGCTGCCATGTTAATTCTTTGTTTCCCCTTTGTGTTAACCACCTTGTGCTGTTGTACAGAAACTTTATTGAAAAATTGTCAGTTAACAGTATTTTTCTTCTAGGCCATCGGGGGATCTCTGGCGGCAGCACAAGGAGCAGAGCAGCGGAACAGCAGCACTGGCACGGGCTTATATATTGTTGGCTTGTAGCATAAACTGTTGGAACGACAGCATAAATTGTTCAGTGTCTTGACGCACTAATGCAATCGTACTGACAATTGGTAGTAACCAAAATCGTATAAAGGCAGTCTGCTCTCTCTTTAAATTATATTTCATAAACTATATTGAACCACTACAGCTGCTATAGATTTGAGATTCACATCTTTTTACATTGCCTGCTTTAGGAAGTTACTGTCGTGTAGTTAGTCTTCTTGCACTGCATTTGTGCAATTGTATATTCTTGCCACTACTAGGTGATTCCTTGAATTATTCAGTCTGTTGTAACATACCAGTTTGATGGAATGCCTATGGTCTAAGGACATAAACATTGGTATCCAGAATAGATCTACCTAAACCAACAAGCACAAAACATGCATATCCCTTTAATCTGCATTAGTGCGTCTAAGTGGTTAGTGTATTGTAAGCTCCATCCATGGAGCAGTGAAATAAGCTGACGCTGTATAACGTGCAGCTAGCTTGCTGTTTAGACATTTTCCCGTTTTTAAGTATTACTTTTCTCTACATCTTTGAATTGGATCGTCGATCTTTCCTGGAGTCGATTTTGCGCTAGAGCTTTTAAAACTAACCAGTCCAGGGAAGAACTTCTTTCTTATCTTCATACATTCTGGACCTTTTCACTACCCTCAATTCAGTTTCTACAACACGACAATTTTAAAAATGCTAGTCGAGCAATCTTTTGGAAAGCATAATGCTAGTGGGATCTACTCGGTTCATGCTTACTTTGGTCTGCATGACAGTCCTATACGAAGTGCAATTTTGTACCGCTTTCTTCAAGGTTTAGGGTCCAGGCATATGGCTCACTGTTCGTACTGTCCCAATGCAGCAGCTTCAGCTTCGCCTGCTAGTCGTCTGCGCCGGATGCCGCGCCCGAGGCCGCTGGTGGCCTCGAGGACGACGCCCAGGATAAGGCATACGAGGGCGCACCACCACCGTATGACAGGACCAAGCGCATGGTCATCCCCGACACGCTCAAGTACGTCGGCGTTGGACTGCCTTCTAGATCTTGGCGTGTGTCTTGTATGTGTGTTTGATGTTGACGTTGCTTGTGGTTTTGCAGGGTTCTGAGGCTGCAGCCTGCGCATAGGTACTGCCTCCTCGGCCAGCTCTCCAAGGAGGTCAGATGGAACTACGCTGACACCATCAGGGTAAGCTATTTCATTGTGCTGTTTCTTCAGTGCTCTCTAGTTTCTAGTGTTCGACTGCTACCAGTGGATTAAGATTAGTCTTTTATAATTGTTTTCTTGAGGATGAGTTACTGGGGCTGTTCAGGCCATGACTCGAAATTGTAATTGTTTTCTTGAGGATGGGCAATCTTGTATAGCTGAAAGTGATACATTCTTTGAAAACTCAGCTTCTACTATTCACCTTGTAGATTTTTTATTCTGCAACATATTTGGTTTTATCTGATTAAAAAATTGGTCATGCTCACGCGCAGTATATATGCACTTGGTTGGTTCATTGTTGGCAGTTTAGCTACACAAACTGACTAACATTGCACAATAAAATGTAGCAGATTTGCTAGCAATCCTTCTTTCTCTCGTATAGAAGTACATGCTATCTAACGTGAGCAAAATCATTGCGTAAATATAGGTACATCATATGACTAATTTACACAGAATACTGATACTCGACCCCATGCATTCAGTTTCAGAACTTGAAACTAATTAACCTGTGGAAACTAACCTGACTAGTAGCTTCTCTGGCTTCCAGTTTACTACTTCCAGGATATCAATCATTCATTCTCAAGTTGCTGCTGGCAGCTACAAGTCACCTTTTTCTGGAATTTTCATGTTCTTTTTTTGTGTGTATATGCCTTCCTCTTCGATTTCGAGCTTGTGATTGAGGTCAATTGATGGTGGTGGTTGTGCGATGCAGATGTTCGGGATGGCGGAGAAGGAGATGGAGTACCGGGTCGAGCTTTTCAACCGGTGAGTGATGAGCCTTCTAGCTGCTGTACTACCACCAGTCCACCACCTGGGTGGGGCTTGTGAGATCAGATCGCTGGTTGATGCAATGAATTGTGGTTATTGCAGGCAAATTTGGGGCTGAGGAAAGAAGACGAGGAGCAACTTCTCTCTGGTATGGTCGTTGGAACTTCAGGACAAGGTATGTAGCATCCCCATCTCCCTCCCTCTCTTTCTCTGCTTACAAATGCCGCTAAATTAAGGAATATTTGATGCAAATCCTAGCTGTGTAAGGAATTCAAGAGGGATTTGTATGAACAAGTCCAGTTTTTTTAGTTAGTACCAAACAGAGAAGATGCGGTCCAGATTGGCCAATTTTGCTGCTACCACATGGATTTGTATCTATGCAACCATCTTCCTACTATTTGTGTTGTTTGGATTGCAAGAAATTCAGCTTTGGGTGACCTGCACTTAGTTTAATTTCTTTGAATAATCAACCATATTGTTTCTGTATTGTTTTGCTGCTGTATTGTTTCTCACTCATGATTGATCTACTGCCAGGTGAAGGTTTTCAAATGTTGAAGGAGGAGGACAATAGGAACTTCTGTGATGTCTTGTCATCTATTTTCTTTTCTTTGTTGTAGAATAGTTCTGTTTGGCACTTACTGGTTGGATGTAAAGATATGTACTGCTAGAATGAATGCATGTAAATATATTTTGGGCTCCTATAACATTTCGTGTTGCTTTGAAAATGTATCGGAACTGGGCTAGGCCCAAGATAACTTGTAGTGTGATGTGTTGTAATGTCAATGGCATAATAAAAGAAGTTGGATTGGATCAATTATTTCGGCCCAGCCCAAGATATATTGAACAATTATTTTTGAGGGGAGAACTTGAGAAGCCCAGCAAAGAAATGGCCCAGAAAATACAAGACCAAAAAAATATGTCAAAAGGGATAGGCAAAGAAATTTAAAAGGCCGAATTACTGGGCCAGGCCCATGTAGCTAGTGAAAATTAGCAGAAATAAATATATATTGAAAAAGCCGAATTGTTGGGCTAGGCCCGTGTAAAAAATCGAACTGGACCGGGCTGAATCTTGTGCCACGTCAGATTGCGGCACTGGATGCCTACGTGGCCTGGGGAGGTTGCTAGTGACCAAAACGCCACAGTAGACGTATTTTGGTCATAAACGTTTGCGACCATTCCAGAAGAAAGGTCGCTATAGTCAGTTTACGACGCCTAGCTTTTGACCTTATGTTTTTGGTCACAAAAAGGTCATAAATGGAAATTTGTGACCTTTCAGTGACCAATAGTGGTGGTCATAAGTTGACATATTTCTTGTAGTGTCATGTAAGAAATTTTAGGGTTTGTGGTCTACCCCCTATTCCTCTGCGCTTATCCGTGGTGCCGCTCACAGTTCGCATATCTGAGGCTAGGGGTAGGGACCTTCTTATACTGTCTTTCCAAAGAGTCCACCTCTTATACAGATAAGATTCCTAGCCTTTTCCACTAGTTTCCGGGATAGAGTCCAGATCAAATTACCAACCACGATCATATTTGTCTGTTAACGGATTCTACCCGTTATGTCCCCGGAGCACGCGTTTGTGAGCAACGCGCCATAATAGAGTGTAAATTCCTCTAATTACGTAGATCAACATTAGGGCTGTAATCTAACTATACGATCTAGCTCCTTCCAATCATCAGTGTACCCGGTTAGTCTTTCCAATATAAATAATACTCCCTCCTTCCATCTATATAGGGCCTAATGCATTTTTCGAGACTAACTTTGCCCAAATGTTAGAGTAATAATATATGACATGCAACTTACAAAAGCATACCATCAAATTCGTATGTGAAAGGAGCTTCCAATGATATAATTTTCAAATTATATATCTCATGTATTATTAATCTTATCAATAGTCAAAGGCGGTCTTAAAAACGCATTAGGCCCTATATAGATGGAAGGAGGGAGTATATTGTATTCCACTGATAATCGACCAACTTCCTTAAGTATATATCACTTATGTATATTTCAGCAAGTAACAATTCCATGCTAAACATGTAAATCAATTCCATGTATAAATACATGTGCAATTCCATAATGAGGTATTTCGAACATTAGTAATTCCTAGTAATTTAAATATAGTTGCAGGACACATAATTCCAACATCTCCCACTTGTCCCAAACGACCATTCAAATATTCGTAAACCCATAGCCTTAACATGCTTGCCAAATGCCTCCTGACTAAGAGGCTTAGTCAAGGGATCAACAATGATATTAACACAATGTTGAAAACCCACAAAAATATAAATATGGTGATACTTCCCTTCAATATGTTTCCTTGGTGTGACATGAGAGACCTTAAGTTTCCGCTTAATTATTCCAGCATAGCAGGCCTCGGCGTCTCGAGTATTATTTCCTCGAGTGTAATTCCACCTTTATAGGCACCTTCAGTATTTTGTTTCCTCAAGTGAATTTCCACATCAATTATTTCCAGTCACATATATCAATAATATATATGAATAATTCCACATCGAGTCAAGTATAAGATAACCATGTTGAATAAAATTGTAAAACCACATACGTATCAAATCCAATCACTAAATGAAGTTCCATCAGTAACCATGTTTTGAAAGAAATTCCTGACATCGGCCAGTGAACCTGCACCATATTAGTACTAAAAATAATAATTGAATATGTGTACATGGACTTATTTCTCATCTCGTAGATAGAATAATAACTTCCTCGATGTTTTTAACTTTAATATAAATTTTAGAACAAGTGACAGGTTGTGATGCACTTTCCACAATCTTATATGATGTGCGAGATTCCCTTAGTAGCTCGTCTTTCCTTCCATTGCTTGAATGCAACATAAATTCCGGTAGCTAAGGTATGATAATATAATGAAGATACATATCAATTCTAGTACTATTTATTATTCCATTTTTCCTCAGGAGTTCAAATATAATTCCTCACTGAGTATGATTTCCTTTATCAAAGGTATTTGAACATATTTGCAATTTTCCATAGAGAAACACTTCAAAATATTTTCTATGTATTTCCACTCCCGAAACATTGGAAGCTCCAAAAATTCCTTTCATTTGAAAGTTATAAAATGACCAAGCTTACACTTCCATCAATGTGGCTTATCAATGCACAAACAGCCAAAGAAAGTTAATGTATACAATAATAATGTAAACTATTTTACACTTACATTTGTAGAAGACCGCCTTGCTTAATTTAGAAAACCATATGACCTGCTATTCCATTGATGTGAAGCTTGTTATAAGACCATACATTAATATACTCAATTAGCAAACCATGTCTTTAGTTCCTCTTCCTTATATTCCAAGATAGAGAGTTTCCACAAAGTATATGTTCCTTTTGTGTAAAGAACTGAATAGCAAGAGTGATATTATAATATTCCAATGATCCAAATTTCCTTACAAAAAACAAAACGCTTACAAACAATGGGCTTGCGGTTGTTTGGTATAATAATAAATTCCCAAACTGTATATCTCCTTATTGAGTTTATTCATTCCCGCATTTCTTCCACTCATAGTTGACATTGATGAAAAATTTAAGCCTTCTTAGGAGTTTTCCTCTAGTATTTAGAGTGACTTCCCCCAAAAATGACATAACAATTATCCAGAGATTACATTCCAAGTTAATTCCTCCCACTTATCCTAAGCATGTCATGTTGGGAGTGTCACTTGTAGTTTCCTTGGGGTCAAGATTATATTCTAGTATGATTGTCAATAATTCCACCCTTGATCATAAAAATGATTGTGTTCCTACTTTCCACCAGTATTCCTTTTCCATATAACTATGGAAACACCCTATGATCCACTAGAATAACCATGAAAAAATTCCTGGTGTGCGCTTAACTGAGAATTTCATGCCAAAATAGAAGATTCCCTTCCGGTGAAGTGACTATGCTAGATGGAGAATGATCTCAACAAACGACAATATGCAATGCTTCTTTCCAAAGAAACAAGGAAGTATAAAAGACATTCAATTCCTCCATTCAATTGTGGAGTATATGGCATATTAGAATGGTGAATAGTTCCATTCTCTTTACATACAAACGATATATTCCTGAAGTGTACTTCCCCCACCAATCAGTTGTTAAAACTAGGATATTCTTTACTCAACTGATTTTCCACTTCAGTATAACCTATGACCAGCACAATAAAACCTTCCGAGGTATAATAAAAGATAAACATATGACCATATAAAAGTTGAATCATCAAAGAGTGAGATGAAATAAATTAATCTGACCTCTAGTGGGAGTGCAAAGAAAAAATATAAGGATATCAGGAGAAAAGAAAATGATGTGAATCTTTTATCTTCTTCCACCTTAAAAAAGGCATGCAAGTCAGAAAACCATTACATATGTGCTTCAGAAAACCAAATTCCTCCCACTAAAGTATATAATTACATAATTAATGAGCCACCTGATAATGCCAAGATATATGACCAAGTCGTAGGTAGCATCAATTAAAAGTTTCCAAGCATGTGTTCCCATTGTCGGTTTTCCTCCATATGGAGTTATCTTTGCCAAATTATAAACAGTTTGGTTGCCAACTTCCAATGGATAGCAAGAAAGACAGACCATTGTGTGAAAATCTATAATGCACTAATTTAACCATTGAGCAATGTTTCCACTCTTTCTTTTTCAAATAGTATGTCATAATCAATAGATTCCAAGATGCGACAAATGAAGAGCAAATTTCCTTGTCCTCGGAGTGACTCTTATCTTCCTGCACAAAACAGTGATGCTCCATAGTAGACACTTCCTCTTAGCCAATTATATTAGAAAAATATTATATATTCTCTTCAAGGTGTAGTCAACCACAATTGACCAAATCATTCCCTCAAAGAGTTTTCAGTCTCCCTCTATAGAAAAAAAATCCCATATTGCACAGATTGAATGACCACTCACAGTGACAAATGTATATAAAAGTATCCCAACTATTTTGGCGGAGTTTTCGACAACCATGACTTGCACTTCCCCCAAAAGAAACTGTCAGCAATCTATATTTTCCGACAGACATTCCGCCAAAAAAGGTGTTCCAGATTGCACATTATTTTCCATGCAATTTATTTAGCCAAGGAACAATAGAACGATCTCAGATAATTATGCAAGTCATTTGTTATCAATAATATGTTTCCTTTTCCTCAACAATGGCATTTTAATTTGGCCTTTTCCAGTTTGTTTTATTCAGTACCATAACACATGTTCTCTCCAGAAAATAAAAACATGACTTATTCTTTCCAAACTGTAAAATCTCGGAAAGAACTAACCGAGTCAAAGAAAATATCATCTAATACCACTGCAGGGAAAAAATGTTACCGATTTATAGACACTGTGAAGAAACCAGCCCAAAAACTGGCACCAAAATAATCCAGGGCAAGCATCGTACGTTAAGTGTCGTGATCTACGTAAGGAGATTGTAATCTCGGTCAAGTAGTTTTTTGACTAACTGGCCCCTCCTAACCGTGCGTCAAGGCTTGAAGCCCGGAAAAGCCCATCTCTATTTGTTGGTTAGTCCACACTAGTAGGAAAGCCCACCAGACCACGATCGATCCAGGGCATCCTCCATTGATCGCATCCTTCATCGATCGCTTCGGCGGCGGCGACGAACGCACGCACGCTGCCTGCGCAGCCGCCAAGGGAAGTTCGACAAGGGCATCTGCACAACGGATCAGCGCTGCGGTGAGTCTTGTTGAATCCTTCACAGATTGATACTGTGATGAACTAATCCGCACCTGTCTCGAGAAGTCCAGAAACTTCTTGCTTTAGATGACATTAATTAGGGTTGCAATTTCTTGATTTATTCTCAAAAATAGGTAGTACCCATAATTAGGCATGCGCTAATTCTATCATCTGGGTTTGTATGTCAGTCCAATTAGAAATCAATATACTTGTTCGCATACATGAGAGCTTAAATGTGAAATTAGTTCATATACAAACAACCGATCGAATATTTTGGCATGACTAAAATTTACACAACAAACAAATGCGAAAAACTAATACATTTTTCTAGTTACAAAATACATATAATCTGGTGTTCCTGTCTGTATGGTCACTGTCAGAAAGAAAACTTTATATAGGTTCATTGTCTTCTTCGCCCCCTCTATGGTCAAATCCTGGCTCCGCCCCTGTGCTCAGCCTATATTATTTCCGCCGTCCGCATTGATCCGTGTGATGCAAGAGGGATGATGATTAGCTTCCTTCCTCAATCTGAGTGCAATGGAGTGCTTGGCCGAGGAATCACCATGTCATCGGGGAGTAGTAGTGCTAGTCTTCCTCCATCTATAGAACTTGCGACGTAAAAAGTCGATTGGAGCAGCAGTAATTTGTTAGATTTAATCAGCAGCAACAGGCGTGGGCCTGACATGCAGTTCCGAGCAGCTAGCTCGTTCAGCTTGGCGAATCGTCAGGTGAAGATATCGTCGCAGCGACAACCACATAAGTGCGGAGAACTTGGCGAGTGCACGGACGAAACGGGCGAGATAGGAGACTCCATAGGAGGTCGACGATGCATGGCGGAAGGGCGCCGGTTCCGCTCGAGGTCAATGAGGGCCAACTTGTAGCTAGCTTGGCGAATCGAGGATCCTGTGGGCTGTCCGAAGCAAGGTAGCGGCAGCTATGTGCACGTACTTAGAACATCATTATTGGTTCCTGTATACAGTAGTAATACAACTTGTACGTAGCAGTCTTGATTCCCTCCCTCCTTGATCCACGTGAACATGCAAGCACACGCATAAAACACGGCAAAAAGAAATCCCAAGTGGCGACGACGGAGTTCTGCGGTGGATGCATCACAACGGGCGGCCGGAGACAGAGTTGCACAACGGTTTAGCGTTCGTCGGCTTGGCGCCGTATCCGTTCAGCCGACTGGATCGATCTATGTATACAAATTCGCAGCGGAATCAATCACGCACCACGCAGAGATCATGAGAGCATGGGCCGATCAGCATCGGCGACGGTGAACCTAGCTCGGATGCCAATGTAAGAAATTTTAGGGTTTGTGATCTATCCCCTATTTTTCTGCGCTTATTCGTGATGCCGCTCACAATTTGCATATCTGAGACTAGAGGATAGGGACCTTCTTATACTATCTTTCCAAAGAGCCCACCTCTTATATAGATAATATTTCCTAGCATTTTCCACTAGTTTCTGGGATAGAGTCCAGATGAAATTACCAACCACGATCATATTTGTCTGTTAACGAATTCTACCCGTTATGTCCCCGGAGCACGCGCTTGTGAGCAACGCGTCATAATAGAGTGTAAATTCCTCTAATTACATATATCAACGTTAGGGTTGTAATCTAACTATACGATCTAGCTCTTTTCAATCATCAGTGTACCCGAATAGTCTTTCTAATATATATTGTATTTCACTGATAATCGACCAGCTTCCTTAAGTATATATCACTTAAGTATATTCCAGCAAGTAACAATTCCATGCTAAACATGTAAATCAATTCCATGTATAAATATATGTGCAATTCCATAATGAGGTATTTCGAACATTAGTAATTCCTAGTAATTTCAATATAGTTGCAGGACACATAATTCCAACAGGTCATTGTACTTTTATATATATGTCCACGAAGCTCAAGCAATACAATAATAATTCCACCAATCCCTCTCTATCTCTTCTCGTATCAGCCTAACTGATCCAACCCTAGCCGTCGCCCTGCGCACCACCCTTGGGGTGGTTGGCCTCCATGACCACCGCCGAGGACCGCACCGCCCGTACCTAGGGTTTCTCCGCCGGTCGTGTTGATCAGCTTCCCTAGAAAGTCCTTCTCCCGATCTTTTGATCCGGGTTTTCTCTCATTCGCCAATTGCTTTAATCGGCGTTTACTTTTTGATTTTCCAATCTAAAATCGGTTTGCGTCGTCCATCGCCGTTCGTTCGTCCTTTACAAGTTGTGTTTACTCCATCAGCATCTTCTTCGTCTTTGAGTGGATAGGCAGAGGGCGCTCTTGGCTTCACATGTGCCGCTGATATGGCGGCCGTCGCGCCATCCTCTCTTGCCCTCGCCGCATGGCCCACGACCACTCACGCGCCTCGCATGGCGTGGCGGCTGCTTGAGCGCCCGCGCTGGCCCAGGGATCCACATCGCGTGGCTGTGTAACATGCAGGGCGTGCATGATGGATTGATGGGTGCTTGTGCATTTTGTGTTAACTACGGCAACTCACGTACTTACACGCGTGTTAACCGGGCACCGTGCATAGCGCGTGTCCATGTCCGGCGCACGTTTCCTACTACGTCCAGCTGCCTGACGCATGCCATCCAGTCCGATCAAATGCACGTGCGTGCTTGCGTTGGATTCTATGAACATCATCACCGAGCACGCACATCTCTTCGCCGATCGAGCAGCGGGCTGCCGCTGTGTTCGCCCAGTCGAACCGCGGCGCCGCCGCCCTGTGGTTGCACCGATCCGCGTTGTTGCTGCGTCGTCCCTTCAGGCCGTAACGTCGCGGCACATGGTCTTTGTCGCTGTCCTGAGGCCGTTCTCGTGGTTGCATCAACCCGCGCGCTGCCACTGCGTCGTCTCTTCTGGCCATAGTGCCGCGGCCCGTGGTCAACCGCCACCCCGAGACCGTCGCTCCAGGCCGTCCCCGAGGCTGCATCGACCCACGCGCTGCCCCTACGTTGCCCCGTCGGGCCATAGTGAGCATGGCACGCGGTCCCTGCAACTGCCAGGAGGTCTTCCCCGCCGTTGCCCCGACCCACGCACTCCCGCTGCGTCGCCCCTTCGGGCCGTAGCATCGCGGCACGCGGTTCACTCCACCGTCCCCGCTCGTCGATGTTTGTCTTCGTCCATGCTTGCCAGAGGTCGTTGTCCACCTCCTTTCTCGTCCTCGGCTGCTGCTATTTATTTTTTCATGCCTTGCTTAATTTAATTCCTCCTTCGTCCTTGGAGGATTACTGATATCGATCGACTCTGGACAACCTTGGTTAACCCACAGTCAGTCAAATCTGAATGCACTGGTACAGGCCGCTTGTAGATACTTCCTCCCTATTAGCCGTGATTTCGAGTAAAACTATATTTTCTTGAAAAAGGCATAAAACTCGCCATTCCATAAATTAAGAAGAAGGTTTAGACATAAGTCGCAAATTGGCAAAAACAAAGAAAAAGACTACTCTCGCGATATAAGGGTACTCTGATGACTGGCTCCAGCCAACGCCTAAAGATGGGCCTCCTCTTTGATCTTCACAACGGAGATTCAGGTTTTCCTCCTTCCAAATTTCCCACGAGACAAGCATCATAACATAGACAACTGCCTTCTTGATGTGGTCTCCAGAGATTATCATTTTGAGCCACCAATCATGAACGGAGACCTCGTGATGCCAAGCCGCCGTAGGTTGACCGTGAATGCCAAGCCAAGTGATGGTCTCATTCCAAACTCGGACAGTGAACCTACACTAGAAGAGAAGGTGAGCAGATGACTCATGAACCTTCTTGCAAAGGGGGCATAGGCCAGAATTAGGCCATCCCCGCCGTTGCAACCTATCATCCGTCCACATGCAATTTTGAATGATCAACCAAGCAATAAAATTGCACTTCGATGGAGCCCAAGTTTTCCGGATCATGGGAGGGGCCGGACTAAGAACTTGTCCCGCAAACTGCACCATGTAAGCTGTGGCCACCAAATATTCATCATTAGAAGTGAATTTCTGATGTATGGAGTCTTTCCTGTCCAGGCTGAATAGTAACATCTTGTAGCATCCCCCAAAGAGTGGCGAACTCCTGGATATGGGTCAAAGAGAGGCCATGACTAGTGTCGATCTGCCTGATCCAGAAGTTGTTATCAAGCGCCTTGATGACCAAACATGCCTTCCTTTTAGATATCTCAAAGATTTTGGGCACAATATCTTTGGGTCGGAGAACATTAAGCCATGCCGATTCCCAAAATTTTGCCTTTTTGCCATCACCAATCGTCAAGTCGTGAGCGACGCAAAGGGATCGCTGTCAGTGTCGCTACAGGGTGTCTCCATTCCGGCCCAAGTCTTAGGGGGGTCGGCCCACACGAACCAAAGCCAGTGAAGTAGAGGAGTGATCGCAAATTTCTCGAGGTTTAGCACACCTAGGTCGTCATAAATCTTGGGCTTGCAGAGTAGATTCCAGTTAACTATACATTTGTCGCCAGACACCTTATCGCAGCCCGCCCAAAGATAGTCATGTCTCAGGCTATCAATTTTCTTCTGAACATCAACTGGGATATCCAGCGGTGTTAGATGATAGATTGCGATGGCCGTGAGGATCGCTTTGACCAAAATGAAGCGTCCAGGGGCAGCCACATGCATAGCCGACCAAGGTGGGAGCTTGCCCGCAATCTTGTCCTCAAGGTACAGAAAATGGATGCGCTTTAGCATCATGACTGACACAGGAAGTCCAAGGTCCCGCAAAGGGAAAGAGGTCCAGACAGCAGGGAAGTCCTGAATGATGTCATCATGGTCGATGTTGGTGCAACGAATGGGCGCAACCAAACTTTTGTTGATGTTGGTGACAAGGTCAATGACATCACCAAAGGAGCTCAACGTAAAGGCTAGGATCTGGATGTCCTCCTTGATTGGCGCAATGAAGATGGCTACATCATCGGCATACAAGGATGCCCGGATTGGATTTCCACGTAATGGGTGAAGGTTGCCTTGTTCGGTGGCCTTAGCAAGGGTGCGGTGAATGGAGTTAATAGCAAGGATAAAAAGCAGGGGGGTAGGGGATCTCCCTGCCGAAGTCCACGACCATGTTTGATAGGGTCGCCCAGAGGCTTGGTGATTCGATCTCAAGATCCATCATCTAGTCCCCGCTGCGGGTTGGGGGGACATGGTTGCCGGTGAAAACCGAGCCGACGGCAGGCGATGGCGGTGTTCTACGCCGTTACGTTGATGAAGGCATCGTCGTCTAACTATTGTCGACCCACTCGTGCTGCTCCGGGGGAAACCCTAGGACCTGGTGTTCCAGATCTGACGATGGCGGCACTGCGGTGTCGTTTCTCTCTTGGGAGCATCGTTTGTGGAGCAGAGCTAGAAGTCAGAGGCAGGAGGTGGAGCGGCTTCGTCTTGCACGGAGCTTCGGTGGAGATGTCAAGTCATGCCTGACCGACAGGTGCTACGCTTTGTCATGCCTGGTCGGCAGGTGCTACGCACGACAGATTTTCCAAAGACTTCAAGTTGTGTCAGCTGGTGGTACTTGGCAGCATGGTGCTGAGGTGTATCAGTGGCGACCGCGACGTGCTCAGCTATTTGCACGCAGGAAGGAGGTGCAGTTAGGCGCCACGGTGGCGTCGACGATAGCTGGACCGAGCAAGGTTGATGCATCAGTACATTTCTGAAGATGGAGCGGTGGCAGTTGGCGGCGGTGGCCTATGAGAGCACGCCGGGCCGGTAAGACCCATGCCCGACAGGCGTCATGAATGGGACCTCAGGTCTTAAATGTTAGGTTTGGCTGCGATGTCTGTTTGGTATTAGGCCCAGGCTATATGCGTCCCTTCATCAACTGTATAGGTGTAGCGACAATTTGTTGCTTAGACGGCGGCTTTAGTTTTACTATTGTATTACTTTGTAAGGTCTTGTGAGAATAATTAATAAAGTGACCGTATGCATTGCCCAGATGCAGAGGCAGGGTCATCCTCCTTTTCTAAAAAACACTTTTTAAAAAAAAATCATGTGAATACATCGGGACCCGGAGCTTTGTCCCGTCATGTCTTCGTAAAGCTATATAGCTCAGTGCCGTCATGTCTTTTCCACCTTGGGCCATGCCTATAGCCACATACTTCATGGTCATGGGCTCAGGGTCATGGCATGCATTTGACAAGTTGTGTAGCGTGCAGCTAAATGCCGTTTTGTCCGGTGTTGTGACATGGCTATATCTCTGCCACTAGCTACTGTAGCCTAACTAACGGATGTGGTCAGCTGTTTGAATCTAGTACTACTAGAAGCGGCCACAGGTCAAGAGGCAACCGCCTGTACGTGCAGCTGACGTAATGTGCTCCTTGATAATGGTCACATCGCCCGACCGGTAGGCACGGTGTGAGATTCGAAAAAAGCATCGGATGAAACAATTCAAATAATCAAATCCAAATGACGGCCGGTGCCAACCGCCGTATAGCGCGCGAGCAGGAGCTAATTTAAGAGGAGGCAAGAGCACGAGAGACCCAGAAACTTGTATTGGATGTGAAGGTTTAATCCATAAACTTGCAAAAGATGATCAATTCATCCACAAACTTGTAAACTATGTGATGGTTTAGTCCACAGCCAATCAGAGACAGACAATCGGCGCCTAGCTGGCTGCTGCGTGGCACACCTGGTCGGACCGGCTCTTTTGCAGAAAACCCATCAACGTTTCTGGAAATCATGCCCGCAGTCCCAGCTTCACTTGTCTCTTTATCCCTGTCCAAATCCCTAGCTCTCTCCTATTTCCCACTTTCCCCTGTCCAAATCCCGACGGGGAGAGAATGAGAGCGTCCGGTGGCGGCGGCGGCGGCGGCAAGGAGCAGAGCGGTGGCTTACGATCCCATGGAGTAGGCATCGACGCCGACGGGTTCCTGGGCAGCGGCGGGCCTGGAGAACCTAGCGCCAGGGTCACTGCAGTTCTTGACTTCGGTGGCAAGAAGGTAAGTATAGAAATCCCAGGAATAATGAGCTGCAGTGGCTGACTTAGTACAAGGCAGAGCAATGGCTCATCATTTTTCAGGAGTTCTTGACTTGAAATGCTTATCATTTTTTCAGGAGTGGGCTGGGGAAAGGGATGGCAGAGCAATGAAGTTGGAGGCCAGGATTAAGGATCTAGCCATAAAGAATATGGAGTTGGAGGCCAGAATTAAAGTACTTGAAGCAGAAACTAAAAGAAATGAGAAAAAAAAAGAGCAATTGTCAAGATGCAGAAGCAAAGAGAGCAATTTAGGGATAAGATTTTTTGTTTTGGAGCTCTTCTGTATGTTGGCCTGTTTGCCATTCTGCTAGCTGTCATTGTTAGCAAGTAGGGTGTTTTTAGTGTGAGACATGTTGATGTAGTACTGATGAAAGAAGTTCAGAAATGTTGATGTAGTACTGACCAAATAAAGAAATGATGAACTGAAATTGTTTTTCAGAGCACTGAAATTGTGCACATGGTGATGATCATGAAATTGTTTTTGCCTCATGAAGAAATGATGATGAAATTTTTTTTTAGAGAAGTGAAAGTGTGCATTGTGCCAAAATTCAGATAGTTGCAGCAAAATTCAGATAATGCAACCAAATTTCAGTTAACTTAACTGCAAGCAAAATTCAGATCAAGCAAATTTCATTTAACTTAACAGTGCAAATTTCAGTTAAGTTAAATTCAGACCATTGTATTTGGAAGGGCCCAGGTATCTTCAGTTATATGGAATATTGGCATATTTGAAGGAAATATGCCCTAAAGGCAATGATAAAGTCATTGTTTATTTCCTTATATCATGATAAATGTTTATTATTCATGCTAGAATTGTATTAACCGGAAACATAATACATGTGTGAATACATAGACAAACAGAGTGTCACTAGTATGCCTCTACTTGACTAGCTCGTTGATCAAAGATGGTTATGTTTCCTAACCATAGACATGAGTTGTCATTTGATTAACGGGATCACATCATTACGAGACTGATGTGATTGACTTGACCCATTCTGTTAGCATAGCACTTGATCGTTTAATTTGTTGCTATTGCTTTCTTCATGACTTATACATGTTCCTATGACTATGAGATTATGCAACTCCCGTTTATCGCAGGAACACTTTGTGTTCTACCAAGCGTCACAACGTAACTGGGTGATTATAAAGGTGCTCTACAGGTGTCTCCGAAGGTACTTGTTGGGTTGGCGTATTTCGAGATTAGGATTTGTCACTCCGATTGTCGGAGAGGTATCTCTGGGCCCTCTCGGTAATGCACATCACCTAAGCCTTGCAAGCATTGCAACTAATGAGTTAGTTGCGAGATGATGTATTACGGAACGAGTAAAGAGACTTGCCGGTAACGAGATTGAACTAGGTATTGAGATGCCGACGACCGAATCTCGGGCAAGTAACATACCGATGACAAAGGGAACAACGTATGTTGTTATGCAGTCTGACCGATAAAGATCTTCGTAGAATATGTAGGAGCCAATATGAGCATCCAGGTTCCGCTATTGGTTATTGACCGGAGACATGTCTCGGTCATGTCTACATAGTTCTCGAACCCGTAGGGTCCGCATGCTTAACACTACGATGACAGTTGTATTATGAGTTTATATGTTTTGATGTACCGAAGGAATTCGGAGTCCCGTATGAGATCGGGGACAAGACGAGGAGTCTCGAAATGGTCGAGACGTAAAGATCGACATATTGGACGACTATATTCGAACTTCGGAAAGGTTCCGAGTGATTCACGTATTTTTCGGAGTATCGGAGAGTTACGGGAATTCGCCGGGGAGTATATGGGCCTTATTGGGCCATACGGGAATAGAGGAGATAGGCCAAAAGGAAGGAGGCTTGCGCCCCCCTCTGGTCCGAATTGGACAAGGGGTGCAGCCCCCTTTTCCTTCTCCCTCTCCTCCTCTTTCCTTCTCTCCTACTCCAACAAGGAAAGGAGGAGTCCTACTCCCGGTGGGAGTAGGACTACCCCCTTGGCGCGCCCTCCTCCTAGGCCGGCCGCCTCCCCCCTTGCTCCTTTATATACGGGGGTAGGGGGGCACCTCTAGATACAAGTTGATCAAGTTGATCGTCTCTTAGCCGTGTGCGGTGCCCCCCTCCACCATAGTCCACCTCGATCATATCGTAGCGGTGCTTAGACGAAGCCCTGCGTCGGTAGAACATCATCATTGTTACCACGCCGTCGTGCTGACAAAACACTCCCTCAACACTCGGCTGGATCGGAGTTCAAGGGACGTCATCGAGTTGAACGTGTGCAGGACTCGGAGGTGCCGTGCGTTCGGTACTTGATCGGTCGGATCGTGAAGACGTACGACTATATCAACTGTGTTGTGCTAACGCTTCCGCTTTCGGTCTACGAGGGTACGTGGACAACACTATCCCCTCTCGTTGCTATGCATCACCATGATCTTGCGTGTGCGTAGGAAATTTTTGAAATTACTACGTTCCCCAACAATATTTGGCAGAAAGTGAGCACTTGGTACATTCTATTTTTGGATATGTGCACATGGGCAGAATGCAACACACATAGCAACACAATATTTGGCAACACTTCAACATAGGCAACATAGATAACATAGGCAACATGGGCAACATAGCAGTTCAACAGCAGCAGCTCAAAATAGATAACAGTTCAACAACAGCTTCAGTTCAACATAGGTAACTTATATGCCAATATATAATCAGCATACCTAACTACTCCCTTCTTCTTCTTCTTCACTGCTTCTTCAGCTGCTTCTTCTTCTACTCCAACAGCTGCAGACATCTTCACTGTTTCTTCATCTGTTGTAGGCGGATGGAGCGGCGCACTGACTCCTTCTTCACTGCCCCCTTCTTCTTCTTTTGCTTTGGCTCTGGCTCCTTCACCTCTTCTTCTTCTTCGACCTTCACGTCTTCTGGTAGGAGCTCGACGTCCGACAGGAGCTCGACGTCGATGGACATGTTTCTGCCACCCTCAACGGCGACAGGCGCAACTAGCACAACCTCTTCCTCATCTGTGTCGTCGTCAGTGACGACAACAACCTCTGTCAGGTCGTCGTCAGAGGCGTAGTCCGCAAGGTTGACTGGAGCAGGCAGCGCGAGAACGACGTCGACGGCGCCCGCAGGGTCGCCGTCGAGGGGGGCCGGGGCCAGAGAGGTGGTGGAGTGGTACATCCACCAGCTAGCTCGCTGGTATGGATCCACGCTGAGCGTGGCCTCCCGCATTGCCCAGACAAGGAAGGACGGCGGCGGCACAGTGAGGCCTCTAGGGAAGGCACGCGTCTTCTCGCCGTCCGTCGGCACCTTGGCCATCCCGCGCGCGTGATTGAGCATGAGCTTTGCGCTCGGGAACCAAGTGCAGACCTCTCTGATCTGCGCGTGGAACGACGGGTCGTTGCCGGCCAGATCCTCCAGTGTGAGCTTCCAGGGCTCGATGTTCGCCATGGCGGCGGTGGCCGGCGGTGGTGAGTTGGGAGTGGAGTGGGGAGTGGAGGTGACACGGTCGGTGGGTGGGGAGTGGTGAGTGGGAGTGGTGGGCGGCGCGGTGGGTGGTTCGGTTTTATTGATGCGGTGGGTGAGAACGTGAACCGTCCAGAGTGGAGTGGGCAAGTGGGAGTGGGCATTTGTGTGAAGAGTACAAGTAAGTTTGTGCATCTACAACTAACAAGTTCCTACTCTTACCGCACTGGCATTGCACTCTACTTCTCTAACCATAGGTCCTGGGTTCGAGACCTAGGCCAAACATTTTTTTTGTTTTTATACTTTTTTATTTTGGGCGTCTTAGTTAAATAAAATTCAGTAGAATGGAGCAAATGTGGTTCATCAGCATATTGAGTTAAGTTCAATAAAATTCAGTTAGTTCATTTAGTTAGTAAAATGCACATGACAGCACAACAATTTCAGTAATATTCAGCAAATGCACATGACAACATTAGCTCATAACAGCAATTTCAGTAAATTTCAGCAAATGCCCATAACAGCATTCAGCAAATTTAGTAAAATCATCAAGTTACAAGATGCCTCAGGTGCAAAAATCAGCAAATTCAACAAGTTGTGCCCCTGAAAAGTTTACCCATGAACTAATACCAAGATACAGTTCATCACTGAACTTGCAACAACAACAAAGGACAAAATTCATGCATCAGGTGCTGCATTCAGATCTAGAATCACCATAGGTTTGTCATCTCCACACAACATCTATAAAAAGCCTCTCCCCGCTTCACCTGCAGATGTTCCTGCAACTGAAGATGTTGCATTTCTTCCTCTGCCCCTCCCTGCACTTGAAGATCCTCCAGCTGCTGCATGGCTTCCTCTGCCCCTCCCTGCACCTGAAGTTGTGCCAGCTACTGCATG
Organism: Triticum dicoccoides; assembly: GCF_002162155.2. Classification (NCBI taxonomy): domain Eukaryota; kingdom Viridiplantae; phylum Streptophyta; class Magnoliopsida; order Poales; family Poaceae; genus Triticum; species Triticum dicoccoides. Next base: position 8,682,547 of record NC_041388.1, read on the forward strand.
GCTTCCTCTGCCCCTCCTTGCACCTGAAGATCCTCCAGTTGCTGCATTTCTTCCTCTGCCTCTCCCTGCACCTAAAGTTGTGCCAGTTGCTGCGTTTCTTCCTCTGCCTCTCCCTGCACCTGAAGTTATGCCAGTTGCTGCATTTCTTCCTCTGCCCCTCCCTGCACCTGAAGTTGTGCCAGCTGTTGCATTTTTTTCCCTCTGCTAGCAGGTTGTGAGCCTTCTCCTCTTTCAATTCTCCCAATGTTCATCTGTGTTGTAACTGTTGGCTAGGGAATTGAAGCAGCAGCAGCTGCAACAAATGCTGATTGTTCTGGTAGGGGGCCATGAAACCTTTATGGAGCCCTGTGAGATCTCTCCCTCCTGGCCATGCTTGAAACCATGCTGTCTGGCAACCTGCTTGGATCCATGCTAGGGTTTGCCAAGTGAGGAAAAATGTTCTGCACAACAAATAAAATGCAAGAAGTAAGCCCTGTGAGATGAGTTATGAGATGAGCAAAGAAGTTCAGAAAGATTTATGTAAAATGCAAGAAATAAGTTATGTACTTCTACAAATGTTGGATCATCATAGTCCTCATCTTCTATTGCATCTCTAGGTCCCATTTGAGATTCCTGGTATTTGTAGTGTCCCTTCCTGTTGTGATCAGGTCTGCCACATATGGAGCAGTGCATTGTCACTCCATTTTTGTTTAGCACTCTAACACCACCTTTCATCTTTTCCTCTGGTGTCTTTTTCCTGTTTTTGGGCCTTCCTAGTTGTTTAGTGAAGATAGGTGGATACACTTTATCCCCATCCATCTTCTCCCACATTTCAGGGTCTCTAAGAGGCATCAGATTGTATCCATAGGCTTTCAAATATGTTTGGACAGAGTAGCACTCATGGACCATTTCCTCTGGATCAATCCTCTCTTCTCTCATACATGCAACTCCATGGCTACAAGGTATTCCTGACAGCTGCCATCTACCACAATCACACCTGAACAAGGCAAGGTCCACATTGTAGCTGTTAGGACCTGACTGCACCTTGAACAGTTCCTGTCCAGCACCTTGAACATGACAATTAGCTGCATATTCAATATTCTTTCCAAGCTTTTTGAGAATCTTGGGACAGATTCTATGTCCTGTCCATTTTTCAATTGCTTCTCTTTGTTTGCTCTGCATTCTGTGCATAAGCTTGTAGAAAATATTTTCTAACATTGAAAGCACTGCCATCTCCATAGCATCCAAGATGTAACTGTTGAAAACTTCAGAATTGTTGTTCAACACTATGTCACATTTAGGAAACTCACTGAAGAATGCCTTTGGATTTAATCTCTCAGTCCAATTAAAAGCTGCAGCACTATGTTCATCCATCTTCTGACAATTTGCTCTCCACTTCTGCTTACTAGTAGATCTTGCTATGGCCCATAAGTCTTATTTCAGCACTTCTCCTTTGTGCTTCTCATGAAAGTTTTGATAAATGTATCTCACACAAAACCTGTGTTCTGCATCTGGCCACACTTTTATCACTGCATTTATTAATCCCTTCTGCTTATCACTCATGATTGTGAAAGGTGAAGTGTTTATGATATTAAGATCATCTCTAAGAGTGGTCAAAAACCATTCCCAAGCACTAGTACACTCAACTTTAACCCAACCCATGGCCAGAGGGAAATACAATCATTAGGATCTATGCCAACAGCAGTCAGCAACACCCCTTTGTACTTTGTCTTCATATGACACCCATCAACAAATATAATAGGCCTGCATCCCTGAAGCCAATCTCTTTTGCAAGCATCATAAGACCAATACACTGATTTCAAACATTTCCTGCCCATTGGATACTGTTCATCTGTCACAACATGAGTAGACACAAGACATGTGGAGCCCAGGTTACATGTCCTCAGTTCCTGACCATAGTCCCACAACTTACTAAATTGTTCATCCTCATCCCCATGAATTATCATCAAAGCTTGTTTCCTAGCCCTAGCTAACTTCCATCTGTTGACAGTAATGTGAAGCTCCTTTGTAACCTTCCTTGAAAATGTGCCAAGGCCCATCTTTTGGTCATCCCTGAATTCATCAATGAAAAATTTTGTAAGGAAATTGGCTGTCAGTGCTTTCAACTCCCATGCCTTCTGACACTTGTGGTCTGCAGCATAAACCTTTATCACAAAGCCTCCTGTCCTATTGTCCAATTTAGCTTTAAGAAGCCATGGACAACCAGGCTTGCACACTGCCTCCAATCTGGTTTTTTCATTCTTTATCTTCTTGATCTCAACTCTATTCCTTATTGAATATGCATTCAGAGCTTGCCTTAGTTGCTTGACATCTGCAAAGACCATGCCTACTCTGAATATAGGAGAGTCCATGTCCACCTTTGCATTGAAAGTACTGAACTTGTATTTCAGGTTATCTTCTTCTTCTCTTGACAAATCAAGGTCCTCATCCTCAAGTACATATTCAGGCTCATCATCTATCTCTTCTGGTTCCTCTTCATCCACACAAAAATCAATGTACTCATCAAAGAGATCATCATCTCCCTCATCAATGCTGAAGTCACTATCACTAAAGTCTAAATCTGTCAATTCTCCTACTGTCTCTGCTTGCTCTGAAACTGCAATTTGCAAGTTTGCACTTGATGTCTCTGCTGCTTGAACTGAAACTTCCATGTGCTGACTTCCACTAGCTGCTTGCTCAGAGAGAATAATTTCAACCAATGATCTGGAAACTGAGCTGGGCATTGTATATATGACATCATGCCTGCATATCTGAATAAAGTCTGAATGGTCAATCAATATCTCCAGCACCTTATGGACTGCACTTGCTGTGATCATGTACTGGACATCAACACCTTCTCTAATTGGCACCAGCCCTTCTGACAATAGGCACCCAGGCCTACACCAATAGATGTGGTGCTCCCACACAGGATAGCTCAACCATTGCAGATGCTTCTCAATAAATGAATATGAGAAATTGGCAGCAGAGCAATAATCCAGAATCTCCACACTAGCACTTGCATACTCTAGGTTGCTACTTGGTCCACAAAAAAATGCCATTATGCTCAATCTGAAAAGTGAAGAATGTAGATTCCACAGCCATGCCCATTGCTGCATCACACACTGCACAACAAATTCAGAGCATGATCAGCAATATTCAGACAATGAAAATATTCAGCAGTGTCAACATTATTCAGACTTTCAGAGCAGTACAATATCCAGAATAGTAACATCAACTACCCAAAATCACACATTTTCATTTAGCTCTGCCCAAAAACCACACATTTTCATATATCCTACCCCAAAACCCCAACTTTATGGCCAAAACCCCCAACTTTATGGCCAAAACCCCCAACTTTATGTCCCAAAACCCCAACTGTATGGCACAATCTTCAGAATCAACATGTTCACGATCAACTTCAACATTACAACCAGTACAGGCCTAAATCCACATATTTCCTAGCAAAATAACTGAACTTCATGACAGAAAACATCAACTTTAGAGCCCTAAACCCCTATTTTCCTCTGCTCCAACAACATAAACCCTAGCAACCGAACTGAACCTCCAATCCCACTCCACAGCAACCTTCTAATCTACCCCGGCGACCAACCCCGGCGAGTAACGGTGACGATCAACCCAGGCGACCAACCACGGCGAGTGCCAAAAAAGCAAACGAAAAGCAGAGGTGAAGGAGGGCGGGCCTTACCGTAATCCGGCGGAAATGCGCCCGGTTCGCGGACGAGGCCGACGAATTCTGGTGGCTCCATGGCCGCCGTGATGGCCGGCGACGTCGCCGCCATCGCTGGCGTCAGGGGAACGGACGCCGTCGCCAACCCCCGCGGCTCCCGTAGCAGAGGCGAAGTAATTGGATTTCCCGACCAGGTGGAGGGGCCACAATATTGAATAGCCAAGGGAGGGCTAGACAGGAATTGCAGGCGTGATTTCCAGAAACGTTGAGGGGTTTTCTGCAAAAGAGCTGGTCCGACCAGGTGTGCCACGCAGCAGCCAGCTGGGCGCCAATTGTCTGTCTCTGATTGGCTGTGGACTAAACCATCACATAGTTTGCAAGTTTGTGGATGAATTGATCACCTTTTGCAAGTTTATGGACTAAACCATCACATCCAATGCAAGTTTCTCGGTCTCTAGTGCTCTTGCATCCTAATTTAACAGCAGTCTACCGTCGTCCACCGCTTTTTCTTATACTACTTCACATAGTTGCAGCCAATTTTTTATAATATATATATGCCGAATCAAAGCCAATTGAGGATGGTGTGGACGGATCCCTCCAAACAAACATGCAAATCGTACTCCATGGTCTTCACCTTTTCCTTTAGCATGCAAATCGAGCGAGGTGGTGATGGAGGCCATGGGCGCCTCCGGGATCGCCTCCTCCTTGCATCAGATGGGAGGCCATGGGCGCCTCTGATGAAGCCAAGGAGTGGAGGGCCGCTGGAGCAGGAGGATTGAACAATCTAGCGAGAAAGTAGTTCCCGAGTTTTTTAGGTGTGGGTGTTTGTTCGAAGCATGTTCGCAGCGTATCCGATCTTCTTGTAAATTGTTTTGCTCCCTTCTATAAAAATACGGTACGCCATTTTTTTCTTCAAAACGGAGGCAAAAGATTTGCATCATCAATTAATTAAGCAGAAAAGAATTGCCCAGTTAATTAAAGGAAAACCGGGCGAAAACTGATACAAACTCACCACATGTGGACTACTCACAGAGCATGCAACCCCATAAACACACGATCAACCCGACAACCAAACCGAACACGCAAGGTCCATCAACCCTCACACTATTACATCGCAAAGAAGACCCCAACAAGAGAACCTCGCTAAAGACCATGCTTATCACCAAAATGCACTGAATCATCAAGCTGCTGCGGACGCCTTTTCTGTGGCGCCACTCTTCTTTGCTTTGCTCCTGAGAGCCTCCTCCACAATCATCTTGCCAGATCCGGAGCTAGCCCTCTCCAAACGTTTGAGCAAACTGTGAATCTCAATCTCGAAGAGAATCTCATCAACCTTGTCCCGCACAGATGCCTCGTGCCTCACGGCCACATGCGAGTCGGTGACCCCAACGTCGGAACCTCCACGGTCCACAGAGGCGAGCGCCTGGTTGGGCGCTGAAGGATCAGGCGCCAACATACTGACCGCCTCAACATCATCAGCCACGGGTACCCCTGACATAATGGACTCAGGCGCCACCGACACAAAGGACTCAGGCGCCACCGACACAAAGGACTCAGGCGCCACCGACACAAAGGACTCAGGTGCCTCCAGTTGCTCACATGACAAAGGAGAATCATGTCCCTCACAAGAGGTCACTGGCGCGTCGACCTCCATATGCTCCACAGACGGAGGCGAAGCTGGTCTCACACATAGTTGTTGAAGCTCGGGCATGACCTGCAGCACAGGGGTGACGACCTCGGCGATGGCCTAACCCTCAACAATACCTGACACAAGGGGGTACGCCATTGGCGTATTCTCGAAAAAAAAAGATCAAACTCACGTGGTGATGGTAATGCTATGCGGCACGCAACAATGCCCATCTCCCTCGGCTTTGTCTGGGTGCCTGTTGTCTTCCTCCCTCAAAGCATTTATAGCCGAGCGCCTCAAATCCATTCAAACGTCCGAGGGCATGGCAATGTCATTGACTGGTCATGAAAATGCGATCCAGACAGACGTCTTAAATGGGACTGAAACGTCTGAGCTAACCGACACCCCTCACATCTAGCCCAAATATGGGAAGGATAAGGGGCGCCTGGACACGTCCGGGCACGTACGCCACGTCGGACCTGACAGCCCGACCCAGTGGGTGTGCCTGGCAGACCTAAGTCTGAATCCTGTGGGCGGAATAATATTTCACAGATTAATGTCCCGTGTCTCACACCCTCCTTAATTAAAATACTACGGGGTCCTCTGGGGTTGGTCTTGTTTTGTTATATATGGGATGTCCATCTAGTCATTTTTTCGATTGTTGCATCCTCTCTAGCCTTCAGCTCATCGGCGGCTCCGCCCCGGCATGTCAGAGTTGTCTTTCCTTCTATTCTTGGCTTGTCGGTGGTGTCGGTCACCATCCCACCATCTACGTCGGCTCTCTCTACCCTGCCGCCTTCCCAACCTCGTCCACCCCCATGCCATGTGAGGCCCAAAGCTCGCTTTTTTTGCGGCGCCTGGTGCTAGTCCCAATCCACCTTCCTTGGTGGTAGTCTCGACTACCGAACTAACTTCCTCATCTCCGGACCTTGATCTGGTGGCACTGGGATTGCTTGGAATCAGGCCAAGGCGAATCTCTGCTTGGCTTGTCGATGCTGGCAGTGGCGGCACTTGTGAATGTCGTTTCTCTTCTTGGAAGCGTTGTCGCGGCCTTTATCCGCGCCCCTCTTCGAGCACATGGGGAAACCCTAGGTCCAATTCTTCGGATCCGATGGCGGTGGTGTAAGCATGCCGCTCGCCTTCTTGAAGATGCTATCTTGCTTGCCAGCGGCGTCCCCGTTGTTGGCTTTTCAGATGATCGACGTCATGCCCGTTCGGCCGGCCCCTCTAGTTCTAGGCTTAGTGGGTTTAGCTATGGTTTTCTTCAGTTCGTGTCCTTTGCCTCTCTGCTCAGGAGATCATGCCCATGCCGATTTGCTTCCGTGTTGGTTGTATCCTCTTTGTATTCATTATGTTTCCTTCTATCAGTGAAAAGATATGCAACATGTTTATTCGCGCAAAATAAAGCAACAGAGCATCAATTACTTCTTCTTTGAATGAGAGGATCAGTTACTTGACCTTTCAAGCCTCGATGCAAGTAAACCAACTTCACCATGCAGAAATGTACAAGCACAATAAAAAATGGAGAACAAGATGTAGAGTAATACCTACTACTCAACTGAAGAAGCGCCCGACCACCTCATGCGTATGTCCATCCAGAAGAAATATTGTTTTTTTTTTCCTTTCCTTCACTGTCATGCATACTGATTGATCTAGATACAGTGGGTCAGATCGATGGGCAGTTCGCACACGGCTTTTGTGCTGTTCATTCGTCGAAAGCATGATTCGAGAAGAAGAGGAAAGTAAACCTGTAGTTCAATGCTGTCATGTCTTTTTTCCTCCTCGGATCATACCTTGGCACATATAGCTAACCACACTGCTAGAAAGATCTTTTCCCCCCATGGTCATTTGCCATGCATGCGTTTGACAAGTTACGCACTAGCCCTATTGAAGCCGTTTTGTCCCTAATCCAATCTAGTCTAACAAACTCCATCACATGTTCGTCCTGGCGGTGGTAGCAGTCGATCGGTGGTCTCTGAATCTCGATGTATTTTTTATTATCTCTGATGGAGTTCTATAGATTTGAATCTTTTCAAAAAAATAAAACTCCATCGGCTGTTCAATCTAGAGCTGGTAACAGGTCAAGGGAGGAGAGGGAGGGCCATTGATACCACCGGCCCCTACATGTCGGAACGAGATCCTCTCACGTAGCTGATACCTTGGGACGCGGCTTGAGCGTCCAACGGGCAAGCGGCCATGTCTCATTCTAGAGTCGCCTCGCAACATCGGAAAGCGCGTAGGTGCACAACATGTGTAATTTTCTTTATTTCACGGAAACAAAGCATGTGTCTTTTGAAGAAGATGCAGATAGAGCACTAACTACAAAGGACCAGAATTTGAGCATGGAACTCCTCCCCCCGCGTCGCTCCCGCGAGCGACGGGGGAAACCCTAGCCGCCGGCCCTCCGCCTCCTTCCCCCCTTCTCCTCCCCTCGCCGCCGCCGGCAAGGGCCAGCGGGCGAAGCCCGGCTGGCTTCGGCGGCGGCGGGGCCTCGTTCCCCTCCCCTCGCCCTTCCCCGGCTGGCGCGGGACAGCCCGGGTGCGTGGAGGCGCTGCGCTGGCACGGGGCGCAGCGGTGCG
>NC_041388.1:8690621-8693825 GCF_002162155.2 Triticum dicoccoides
GGCGGTGGCTCTGGGCGGCGGTGCACGTGGTTGGCGGGTGGCGCCCTGGACTTCCGCTGGCGGCGCGGCGGCTGCGGGTCTCTGGTGGTGCCGCACCCGTCGGATCCGGCCAGATCTGGCGCCGGCGGCCCGGCGGGTGGCGGGGGCTGCGTGCGGCCTGGACCACGGGAGGCCTCCCCTGCCGTGGCCGGCGGCTGGCAGGGTTGGTGGCGTGGTGGCGGGGCCTCCTGTTCTGGTGGCACAAGTGCGGTGGCGGCGGCCTCCTCCGGCGAGCGCACCCCTCCCTGACGACAGGGGGAGGTGGTGCTGATGGTTCCAAGCGCTGGGCTTGGTCGTGCGGGCGGCGAGTCGGCGATGAGCACGGATCTCAACTTGAAGACGGCGACCTCCACGTTCTCTGGTCACCCACGCCAACTCGATTGACCGGCGACCTTGTGTGGCTGGTTTGGTGGTTGGTCGGGGTGGGCTACGGATGGGGGAACCCTTGGCGTGCTGTGACAGCCACGATGCCGGCGGCGCTCCGTCGCCGCTCTACTTCTTGGAATCGGCATCGAGTCCTCGCCCATGCCCCCCTCCCCTTGTTCCGGGTGAAAGCCCAAATCCCCTCGGATTGGGCGGCGACGGCGCCTTGGCGTCGCGTTCTTCCTGAAGACGCCGCCTTTGGGACGGGTGAGTGGTGGTCGCGGCTTTGGCGTGGTCGGTTTGCCGGCGTTCTTCAGTTGTTCCTGCTCGACAATGGTCGGTGCTCTTCGTGATGTGACCCGAGGCGGTGGCGTTGTCGGAGTGGTTTTGCCGCCATGGTGGTGTGTTGCCATCCTCTCCTAGTCCATCCGGGCTCACGGCGAGCTCTCGGATGGCCGGGCAACGGCATGGGAGTTGATGGTTGTGCTCTTCCTCTGACGGCGGGTTGTTCCTTTAGCATGAGCGTTTTGTGGGCATGTCCTGGAGTTGTCGGGGTCCTCGGCGTCCTAGTTCGGGCTGTCAGGACTGTAGTTGTTCGGTTCCATCTTGTATCCTCTGTCGCCTTCTTTTTCCTTCTTCTTTCTTTTTTTGTGGTATCGGTGGTTGTATGCTCGGTTGTTGCTTTATAATCTAAAGCGGGGGGAAACCCTTTTTCGTAAAAAAACTACAAAGGACCATGTAGGTATGCTTTAATACAATCTTCATAGTCCTTGATCAGTTTTTAGCCTGGCACGCTGCTGCCTACGCTTTAGTCAGCAAACCTAATATTCTGGTCCCTCTTCAATGGATCAGAAGCTAGCCCTTTTTCAGGTGTTTCCCGAAGGACAACTTAATAAGATAAAGCTGGGTTTCAATGCCAACTCTTTGTAAATACATTGTGTTCTCTTCTTTGTTAGTAAAATGGCAGCCATCATGCCGATTACTCGAAATAAAAACTTATCATAAAGTTATGTATATGTTGCTACAGGCGCACACCTCATTAATATTCTTTTAGTCATCTTCCAGATCCCCACACCCTCTCCCTTGCTATACATGACGTAAAGCAGGGTACTTCGGCCGTTTCCTTTCATCCAGATACTGTTAGGTTTGTCCGAAGTCAAAATCTACATAGTTTCACCAAAGTTTATACATAAGTGAACTATTACCATTTACAATAGTAAATCAACACAATTAGATCCATCATGAAATATCATTTTATATATCATTATTTGGTATTGGAGATGTTAGTATAATAATTTAACATAATTCTGGTCAAACCTTATAAAGTTTGACTAGAGATAAATGTAATAGGTGAAGTAAAAATAAACGGAGCGAGCACGTAACATTGAGGTGCGGTTGCGTGTACATGAATATGATGTTTTGTAGTAGTGTAATTCTTGGAGGAAAAGTCGGTAGAAACCAGCAACGCACGTGATGAGCATGATTTTTATGTTCATGATTGCAGACTGGATGGCGATACAGAGATAGTAAAAATGTGGACGTTCTTTTTCCACCAGAAACGTATGATAAAAGGATGAAATGAAACAGGGGGGTCGCTGTCGATCGTCGTGTTCCATGAGCCACCCAGCCGGCCGGAGCTAACCGCATGGCAAAGAGAAACATAATTCTGAACGTGACCAGTGCAGAACGGCGCCTGTTTTGCTAATTAATTGATGATTAGTTGCTGGCTAAATAGGCCAACTTTTTCTTCTTTTAGGAAAACTCTGCTACGATTCGATCCCCTTGCAAGTGCGGCCATTCCACTCTCCAACGACGACTACTCCAAAGGTGAATTTGATTAGGACGGAACGGAACGGATGGTGCACGCTGAGTCCACCTAACCCAAGAAAGTGAATGACGTGAGACCTCAAGTTCATCTGTCAAGCTCGTACTACTGACTTTAATTAATACTCCCTCCGTAAACTAATATAAAAGCATTTAGATCACTATTTTAGTTATCTAAACGCTCTTATATTAGTTTACAGAGGGAGTACAAAATTGAGTCATCTATTTTAGAACAGAGGGAGTAGACTTTAGCCTGGCGTATGTGGCACCTGATCGTCGTCGCTGGCGTTTGTCTTTTTTGTGTGTACTATGTATGCGTCGTCGACCTGCCAATCAGCTTTGTCTCTCCCCGTCCTCTGCTGGTGCTATTATTTCTTCTTCTTTTTTTACGTTCTGCTGCTGCTATTATTTCGCCGTGCCGTGCTTAATGTAATTTCTCCTTTGATTTGGACAGCGATCGGTAGAGATCGGCACTGGTCGCCCTCGACCAAGATGATGGGATCCTAAGCTTCTACAAGTCTCGATCGGTCATCAATCCAGAGTACGGTTCATATAGGATCCTGAAACGGTCATAAGATAGGACGATCGTACAAAGTGATCACTTTTTTTTGTCTTGTACAATTTGAATACTACTTTCTCCGTTCACAAATATAGACTACATATGGATTAAAATGAGTGAACAAACACATTAAATTGTGTCTATATACATCCTGTGTAAACCTTAGTTTGGAATCACGACGGTTTGGTATAGGGGAAAAAATATGTTTGTTTCCAACAATGCTAGCATGATATCCCAATTAAGACGAACTAATCTAGGGCATCAGCTACAAGGTGAAGACCACTAAAGATATGCATGTTTGCTTTATTAGATTCTTTGTGTGCATACCATTAGATGATTTGTCATACTTTATCCGGAGTTTGATGATTTGCCCCAGGATTGTGTCAATGGCCAGTGGACCCGGCCCCACCCGTCAATCG
>NC_041388.1:8694104-8700397 GCF_002162155.2 Triticum dicoccoides
GATCAAAGTGAAAAGTAAAGTGTGGGTTAAGATCTAAATTCTCTCATAACTAGTGGCTCATTTTCAGGGGCACCTAGTTCAGTCTCCTTTATAAAGCAACATACTATAAAGGTAGCATATGTTGGTAGATCAGCTAGCACATAGTTCATCGATCTTCCTTTAGGAACCAACCCGAAGTACCTTTTTATTATTCCTTAATTTTGCAACTTCTTCTTCACACTTTAGATATGAGCAGGACTGAAGAGTAGTGAAAAAGGCGAAAGAATATTGATGTGTTTACCCGCAAACTGTAGTAGTACTACTCTAAATATGAGCAACAGAGAGTTAATCACATGACCTTTCTCCACACTACAAGCTGCAGAGTAGTCTACTACTACATCCGGAAAAAGAAAAGATTCATTCCCCCCTTTAATTACTTTGCATGCAGATTAGTCTACTACTACATCCGTCCTGGTTTTACTAGTTTTTATCATATTTTGGTCAAATTTTGACCACATATTTAGTTAACAAAATATTAATGCATATCGTCAAAAATTACATTATTGGTTTTGTATTTAAATATAGTTTTCAATGATACCATTTTTACAACATTTAACACATATTTAGTTAGTTAAAATTGGTTAAAATATTATCCAGAATATGAGGAAGACTAGTAAACCAGGACGGATATCGTGGTATCTATCTAGAGTGATTCAATGAGTGGGAAGGTGGCACACGGCTTTTGTGTGTTGTTGATCACTCAATGGATGATTCTAGAAGGAGAGAAAAAAGAAGAAGGGTATATAGCTCGTCGTTGTCATGTCTTTTTCTCCTCGGACGATACATAGGCATGTAGGAAAAACAAAAATGTGAGTGTTATTTTTCCATGCATCATCATGGCGATACATGCATGTTTCTTGTTTTGACAAGTTATGTAGCCCGCTAAAGCCATTTTCTCCCTTGTTTAACATCGGAGTCAGCTGTTCAATCTAGAAGCGTTCACAGGTCAAGAGGTGAGGATGCCTCTAACGGTGGTTGATGCTCTGACGACGCAATGCTCTTATAATACTTCTACTAAACAACTCTCCCCGCTACCACTAGACGAGTACGTATTAGTTAACATCAGCTGGTACGCACGGTTTGAAAATAAGAAGCGGTTGGATGAAATTATCAAATCCAAATAACGGCCGGTGCTGTTGGTTTGGTCGTGTGCAAATTTTTTATTTACAAACGGGTTGCAGCCTTATATACTACTCCCTCTGTAAACTAATATAAGAGTGTTTAGATTACTATTTTAGTGATCTAAACGCTCTTATATTAGTTTACGGAGGGAGTAATATCTATACGCCGAATCAAGCACAATAATTAATCAAGTCTAGCAAACCATGTAGTGATAAACTAATCTACGAAAGCAAAAAAAAAATATCCAAGCAAACAAACAAGTGAGAGAGAACGGGTCGACGCCGTTCATTTCTCGCTTAGCAGTTTTTTTTCCTTCTTAGACGATGACTTTACTGTTTTTTTCTCCGAGAAAACCATCTCGAGTTAAGGTCATCCTCTTATATAGTGTTGGATTCTTGGTGACCACTTATGATGCTGCGGCATAGATGCATGAACTCTATCCTATGGCGACAAACAAATAATTTAGGATGGTGGTGTGGATGGATCCCTGCAAGCAAGCACGCATCTGTTCAACTCAAGAGGAGATTTTAGGCATGCAAGGGCAGGGGCACCGGTCTTATTTTTCTTTTGGCTTTTGCATTTGAATCTTTTGCTTAGATAGTTCCTTGATAGATCCCTCGTCTTGGTGTGTGTCCCATGATAACCGAATGCTTAGATAGTTCCTTGGTCCTTTTTTAACGTGACATGCTGCTGCCTATGCTTTAGTCAGCAAACCTAATATTCCAGTCCCACTTCGTAGTTCCGACGATCATAGCCTATCTTTTTTCAGGTGTGGTTCACATAGCTAGTCTCTTTCTACAAAGACAACTTAATATAAAGCTACCAACTTATACAACTATTGTGTTGGTAGAGCATCACTTAATCTTCCTTTAGGCATTAACTACAATTTCTCTTTCTTTCTTCCTTATGCAACCAAGCAGGCATGCAAATTGTATCCGCGTAAACACTAGCCACCCTAACTTTAGACAAGCACATTTCCGAAATCTTTCCTTCTTTTCTACATGCCATTTGTTGCGGTGTATATGTGTTTTTTTACTTTAGAAATAAAAATAAACCATATAACAATAAAACCCCAAAAGGAGGCTTATGGGGGAAGTTTTCCATGACACCAAAAACAAGATGACAATAACATCCAAACTTAATAAATTAAGACCCTGTCGGGCTAGAAGCCCAAGCTTGGTTTTCAATAAGAGATTTACACATATTTATTTTTCAATGTGGAATATGACACTTGCAAATCTATAGCACCCTAATGTGCAAAAGTCATGACACCTTAATATCACGTGCCCCCCTTCCGACAATGCTCCTATGATATGAGAGTTCTTGAGCCGTTGGATCTTGGATCCAAGGGATGTAGTGAGAGCTCGCAAAAAAAAGTAAAAAAAAACCTTCAAAGAGTCCCAAATTTTCCGCGTGTCTGGCGGGCTTCGATGATGACCTATTGATCCATATGATCTAGCGCCCAGGAGCTCTCTGATCATGGAGGCATGAGAGGGCTAGGAAAACTTGATATTTTCCCAGAGGTAATGCGTTTCGGCACTCGGGCATAGCAGCTAGTCCTGGCCATGGGAAGCTCGGCCCAGCCTGAAAAAGCCCGACCCGGCCCGACCCAACGCTGCTCCCGGGCCGGTTGTTTTTGCGATTTCTTGAAGGGGTCTGGCCCGAGGCCCGCCAGGCTTTTATGTGTTTGGGCCGGGCTCAGCCCTAAAAACCAGGCACAATGGCCGGGCCAGGCAGGGCTCGGGCCTGTGTTTTTTGCCTCGGGTTTGGCTAGGCCCGACCCGAGGTTTGGCCAGGTATAATAGCAGCTCTCCTGGCACGTGGAGCCGACCCGTTCGACCATTGACCGGTCAGTAGGCCCTGGCCTGGCCTGGATGGGCCCACTTGCAGGTAGAGGTCGGTCTGAGCAGGAGGGGAGAATCCTTAGAGAGGAAGCACCTGCAACGCAACACACACGGTTGCCCGCATCATAATTTTAATGAATTTTGTGATAAATCAGCACGCACCCGTGGTAGTACGTGCACGTGACAGGCACGGCGGTCCAGACCAGGCGTATCGTTCGGGCTCAGGCATGCAACGCAGCTCCGGCCGCCACGGCCAGCTCGGCATGTCCTCTCCAGTTTAATTACTGCTGCTTCATTGGTGCCCTGCTCAGACTGCTTCATTTGTCCGCGTGTCTGTCGCCTTCCTTCCTCACGTGAGCGAGCTCCAGCCTAACCACAAATCCACGCACGCACTCGACTCCTCATCGCCTACCTCGGGCCGTGATGCACCATCCCCTCTTGTTCCTTTCCGGCCACCATTTTTCCCGACTCCGTCCATTTCTTGTTCGCTTGTGCTCCGTGTTTGTCTTCTCTCTCTGCGCTCCGTCCATTTCTTGCACTTGAGACTCCAGGCGCGACGCCGAGCATGGCAGGGGATCACACACAGAGACACACATGGCGCATCCAAAAGGATGGAAGAATGCATGCCAATTCTGACCAACATACGCGTCTGTCTGTTCATCACTGTTTGGTGGCATGTCAACAGCGCCCCTTCACTAACTGACAGGGATCGCACACTAGCTACTATGGTCTGTAACAAGATGCCACACTGAAATCAGCTTGTTCAAGCCAACAAACAGGCTGCGATGTTTTCAGCTCGGATGTCAGTGTGTCACCCACTCAACTGAATCAACCTAGGAGATGTGCAAGAAGAAGAGGAAAAAATTCCCCTTGCCAAGAACACAAGAGCAGAGTATAGAAGTTAATCAGCAGCAGGGGTTCGATCCAATCGTCGATCTGTATGCATGTATGTATGTATGTATGTATATGCGGATCTCTATAAATTAGAATTGAATTTTGTTTTTGTTTTTTGTTTTTTGCTTTGGTTTATAGCAGCAGCAGCCACCTCCTCATCTCATCTCATCTCATCTCATTTGGGATGCCAGATGCCAGATGCCGAATGCCGATTGCCAATGCCGGCCTACCTATATGTACAGCAATGGGTTGTACTACAGTAGTACGTATATTACAATGGTTGGTTGGGGATCACCTCACGCCGCTCTCACATCTCCCTCTTCTTCTTCTTCTTCTTCGCCGTGCCGGCGGCGGCGCCCCCGTCGTCGTCGCAGACGCCGCGGGTGCCGTAGCAGTGGAGGAACACCCAGAGCAGCGCCGCGTTGAGCAGCGTGTTGACCACCCAGGCCCCGATGCCGCTGCACCCGCCGGCCATCGCGCCCCCGAAGTGCATCCACACCACCCCCGCGTGGCACACCAGGTTGCACCCCAGCAGCCCGAGCTGGCACCCCAGCGCCACGGGCGCCGACCCGCTCCGGGCGGCGCGCGCCGCCGGGAGCCCCGCGCTGTCCACCCAGAAGCGGAACCCGAAGGCGACGGCGTGGGCGAGCGTGGAGGCGAGGATGGCCAGCACCTGGAACGACTGCGAGAACTCGAGCCAGAGGAACGCCATGGCCACGGACGCCGCGTGCGCGAACACCCGGGCGGCCGCCCCTCGCCGGCGCCTGAGCACCGCGAACACGCCCCGCGCCGCGTGGAGGTACCGGGAGAGGTAGTAGGCGTAGGACCAGAAGAAGACGCGGCCCGACGAGCGGGTCCCCGGCGGGAAGCAGAGGAGCCACCGGAAGGGGGTCGTCCGGCTCCGGCCCCGCCACGACCACCGCGTGTCCCGAATCTCCGCCACCGCCGACAGGAGCGTGCCGGCGAAGATGGTGGCGGAGACGGCGGCCATGAGGAGCGCGTGCGCGGGGGGGAGGGGCCCGAGAGGGAGCGGCTTCCGGCGGCGGAGGAGCGCGTCGGCGGCGAGGCAGAGGGACACGTAGGTGGCGAGGAAGCCGAGGAGGAAGGCCCAGGTGGAGAACCAGAGGCCCGAGGGGCTCCAGCGGAAGCCGACGATGTCCGGGTGCTCCGCCAGCCAGTAGGCGACGTCGCCGACGAGCGCGGCCATGGTCCGTCCGCCGGATCGGTCGCTCGCCGGCGGAAAAAGGGGAGGTTGTTGCGGTCGTACGGTGCGGAGGATGGAAAGAGATTTGGGGAATGGGGGCCGGATATATATACTCGCCTGGGCCTCCTCTCGTTTGTCGGTCACAGTTCCGTCGACCAGGTCAATCAAGCGCAAGACCCAGGCCCAGGCCCATCCCCTGGGTTAGGGCCAGGGCCCATGAAGGCCCTACAATATTTTTGAAATATGGGTATATTTCACTCATGCTCAAAAGAAGAAAAAAAATATATGTCACTCGTTGGTACAAAAAGGAAAATCACATATACATCATGTGTGAACACACCCACGCGACGTGTGTTGAATATCGGAGCCGAGGTGTTTCGGGGTCGATGGAGCCATCACAGTCGTATTGCTATCAATAAAAACACGTGTTAAATGACATTTTAATTAGACAGGAAGTAAATAGCACCAAGTAATTCGGTGTTGGGCAGTTTTTTTGATGGTTCTGAGTGTGGATATATAATATTTAGTGCCGTGTTTCCTTCGATTACCGAAAATTCAAACTGCATTGTTGAAATTATGAAATGCTGCTGCAAATTGTTTCATGTAATATTTTGCATTGGAAACAACTTGAAGTATATTCGATTTTAGCGGGCCTGGACCTCTAAGCGCGACATGGTCTTAATTTATAAGCTTAGGTTTTATTGTTATATCTCTCTCTTGGATCATGAAAAACTACCAGAAGAAATATCTTTTTTTGTGGTCTAGAAAAAAGGATACACACGAGAACCATCAGCACATAAATAAGTGGGAAAAGGGTTTTGGAATGTGCCTGTCTAAAGTTAGGGCTGGCCATTGACCCATTGTTTCAGGAGTGGCTGGTGTGATGCATGAAGCACGGTTTGCATGCATGGTTGTTCGGAGGGATTCATCTACACCACCACCATCCTATATTAATTGTTTGTTTGTTGTTCGGAGGGCCGGAGCGTAGATAAGGAGCCCGTAGTAGTAGCGCTTGTATGTAGGAAGCACTACTGAGCGTAGATAAGGAGCCCGTAGTAGTAGCGCTTGTATGTAGGAAGCACTACAGTGCTTCCTACATACAAGCGCTACTACTACGGGCTCCTTATCTACGCTCCGGCCCGCGCTCGACCTCACTCTCCCCCTCATACACTCTCACTCGCGCGCCTCCG
>NC_041388.1:8700873-8765039 GCF_002162155.2 Triticum dicoccoides
TTAGATGTTTGGTTAACTAACTAGGTTAGGTAACTAAGTAGATGTTAATTAGGTTAGGGCAGTGGTGGTACTGTTAATTAGATGTTTTTTAGTTAGGGAAGTAGGTTAGGTAACTAAGTAGATCTTAATTAGGTTAGGTAACTAAGTAGATGTTAATTTAGGGCAGTAATGTTTAGTTCAAAGAAAAAATTCAACATAGGTTTTTTTACTGTTTTTTAGTAAGTGTTTAATAGAATTAGTAAGAAAATTAATAGAACTAGTTGAACTAGTTTATTTTTATGTAC
Source organism: Triticum dicoccoides (assembly GCF_002162155.2). Taxonomy (NCBI): domain Eukaryota; kingdom Viridiplantae; phylum Streptophyta; class Magnoliopsida; order Poales; family Poaceae; genus Triticum; species Triticum dicoccoides. The sequence continues at coordinate 8,701,158 of NC_041388.1, forward strand.
TAGTTTATTTTTATTTATAGTAAGTGCTTAGTTGAACTAGTTGAATTAATAGAACTAGTTTATTTTTAGTAAGAAAATTTAAGTATATGAGATTTGATGATCTAATTAAAATTTTACTATAGAACTAGTTTATTTTTAGTAAGAAAATTAATAGAACTAGTTTATTTTTTTACTTAAAGCAATTATTTCCGCATTGATGTAGACGATGCCTATCCCGCATCCTCGTCGTCGACTCGGCGAACGAGGCCTGCTTGATCAGAGGTGCCATGTACGGGACTGGGCTCTGCCGGGCTGGTACTAGGAGGTGCTACCTTCCGGGGGGTGCAGCTTGGTGAGGAGCCAGCCCGTCGTTGACCTGAACCTTCTTTGGTGGTGGTCGCGTGGGCCAGTGACAATGCGGAGGCTTGAGGACCCTGCGGAGGTGGTACGTCACCGTGTCAGCGAGGAGGACGAGCACGTCTGTCGCTACATGGTTGCGTTGGAGGGCAGGTTCTTCAGGGATCTCACCGGAGCTATGATCCTTTGATGGTTCCTTCTCTTTGAGTGTCCACCACCCGCGCCGATACCCGTCATTCGCTAGGGTTTTAGCTGTATTAGTGATGTTATATGTATGATATTATTTGAGATGTATTAGTGATAATATTCGACGATGTAGGGACGCAAGAGATGATTTAGTTTTCCTTATTAAATGCATGCTAATTTGAATACTAATTTATTTTATGATTTGGTTTTTCTTATTGAATGCTCAAATTGGAGAACTACTGGTATTTTGAATGCTCAAATTGGAGAGCACTATGCAAGGCGTATGCATTTGATTAGTTGATAGCTTATAGGGTTTTTGTTTTTGCAAAAATCAAGGAGCCCCTCCATCATCCCCGTCGTCGTCCCCGTCACCGACCCCCTCCGACCTCGACGTGAGACCAGCCAAATCTCCATGTCAAAATGAGTCCTATAAGATATTTTGAAATGATTTTGTTCATATTTTCAACCATTGAAATGCAATTACTATCAATTTTGAATGCTCATATGATGTAGATATAAACATGTATATCTTGTGTTTCTCAAATAGGATATGTGCTTGCCCAAGTGGCTGGCCATGTTAGTGGCCTATGTTTTGCCGGAGTGTTGATTAATTTCCATTTCGGCAAATTTCCGGTGCTCGATATGTCCTTTTTTAGCAAAGGTCACGCTGGATTTTTCCGTGAATTTTGGCATGACTTGTGCTAGAATATGTAGGAAATATCGAGTGGCCTAGATTTTCTAGAAAGATAATTAAACGACATTCCGGGTTGACTTTAAGTCTGTCGAGGCTCCATACATGACAGTCAACAAATGAGTGACAGAGAAACTCTTCACCATATATGAGAGAAGAAGAATCCCGACTATTGTCGTGGGGGTCATTTTTTCCTTCTTCTCCTTATGTCAGACCTTTGTTATGCACCAGGGGAAGGAGGAATAACGACCATCACCGACGGTCGAAAAATCAGTGAGGGAGTGTATCCACCATATATGAGAGAGGACGAAGAATCCTGACTGTTGTCGTGGGGGTCGTTTCTCCTTCTTCTCCTTGTGCTAGACCTTAGTTATGCACTAGGGGAAGGAGGAGTAACGACCATCATTGACGGTCGCAAATGTCAAAGATGAATCAGTTAGGGAGAGTCTCCACCATATATGAGAGGACGAAGAATCTCGACTCTTGTCGTGGGGGTTGCTTCTCCTTCGTTCCCGTGTGCTAGACATTTTGGTGTAATACACTCGAGGACGAATGGAGGAGCGACCATCACCGACGGTCGAATATATACACCACGTGAGTTGAGAGTTTACAAGAAAAGACTCGGCAGACCGATAATCAACCCGTGATGAATAATAATGATCTAATTTAGTTCTTGTAGTACATATATTTAATTGTACAAGTTTAATCTTTGAATTATGAACCTAGGAAATGTCGTCATCTGACGACAAAAGTCTTCCGAGGGAGTGCGACTGGTGCAACAACGACCGGAGTCTGTGCGATAGGCCTCACTTGGACGAAGGTCAGCGCTTCAGCATTAAGCTCCAGGAGACCTTCGATGTTCAAACGGTATGCAATGACGACAAGTGTTTTTTTCGTAATTAAGCACTACTTCTACTACTTCAACATGTAATTTTCGTCTTTTACAATTCGATTAGCTTATTCTGTACCATGCAAGACGCTATGTCTTGCTACGTCTTGAGCTTGCGTTGGTTTTCTCCGAAGAGGAAGGGATGATGTAGCAGAGTAGCGTAAGTATTTCCCTCAGTTTTTGAGAACCAAGGTATCAATCCAGTAGGAGGCCACGCTCAAGTCCCTCGTACCTGCACAAAACGATAGCTACTCGCAACCAACGCGATTAGGGGTTGTCAATCCCTTCACGGTCACTTACGAGAGTGAGATATGATAGATATAATATTTTTGGTATTTTTGGTATAAAGATGCAAAGTAAAAAGTAAAGGCAAAGTAAAAAAGCAAAGAAAAATTAAAGTGATGGAGATTGATATGATGAGAATAGACCCGGGGGCCATACGTTTCACTAGTGGCTTCTCTCAAGAGCATAAGTATTCTATGGTGGGTGAACAAATTACTGTTGAGCAATTGACAGAATTGAGCATAGTTATGAGAATATCTAGGCATGATCATGTATATAGGCATCACGTCCGTGACAAGTAGACCGAAACGATTCTGCATCTACTACTATTACTCCACTCATCGACCGCTATCCAGCATGCATCTAGAGTATTAAGTTAAAAACAGAGTAACGCCTTAAGCAAGATGACATGATATAGAGAGATAAATGCATGGAATATGAAATAAACCCCATCTTGTTATCCTCGATGGCAACGATACAATACGTGCCTTGCTGCCCCTTCTGTCACTGGGAAAGGACACCGCAAGATCGAACCCAAAGCTAAGCACTTCTCCCATGGCAAGAACTACCAATCTAGTTGGCCAAACCAAACGGATAATTCGAAGAGACTTGCAAAGATAACCAATCATACATAAAAGAATTCAGAGAAGATTCAAATATTATTCATAGATAGACTTCATCATAAACCCACAATTCATCGGTCTCAACAAACACACCGCAAAAAGAAGATTACATCAAATAGATCTCCACAAGAGAGGGGGAGAACTTTGTATTGAGATCCAAAAAGAGAGAAGAAGCCATCTAGCTACTAACTATGGACCCGAAGGTCTGAGGTAAACTACTCACACTTCAGCGGAGGGGCTAGGATGATGTAGAAGCCCTCCGTGATGACGTCCCTCTCCGACGGAGCTCCGGAACAGGCCCCAAGATGGGATCTCGTGGATACAGAAAGTTGCGGCGGTGGAATTAGGTTTTTGGCTCCTGTTCTGATCGTTTGGGGGTACGTAGGTATATATAGGAGGAAGGAGTACGTCGGTGGAGCACCGAGGGGCCCATGAGGCAGGGGGTGCACCCTAGGGGGGGCCCCCCCCACCCTCATGACCTCCTCTTTGACTCCTTGGAGTAGGGTCCAAGTCTCCTGGATCATGTTCGGTGAGAAAATCACGTTCCCGAAGATTTTATTCCGTTTGGACTCCGTTTGATATTTTGTTTCTCCGAAACACTGAAATAGGCAAAAAAAACAGCAATTCTGGGCTGGGCCTCCGGTTAATAGGTTAGTCCCAAAAATAATATAAAAGTGGAAAATAAAGCCCAATATAGTGCAAAACAGTAGATAATATAGCATGGAGCAATCAAAAAATATAGATACGTTGGAGACGTATCAGGCATCCCCAAGCTTAATTCCTACTCGTCCTCGAGTAGGTAAATGATGAAAAGAGAATTTTTTCTGCGGAGTACTAATTGGCATAATTTCAATGCAAATCTTCTTAATTGTGATATGAATATTCAGATTAGAAAGATTCAAGACAAAAGTTTATATTGACATAAAAATAATAATACTTCAAGCATACTAACAAAGCAATTATGTCTTCTCAAAATAACATGGCCAAAGAAAGTTATCCCTACAAAATCATATAGTCTGGCTATGTTTCATACTCACCACACAAAGTATTTAAATCATGCACAACCCCGATGACAAGCCAAGCAATTGTTTCATACTCTAACTTTTTCAAAACCTTTTCAATCTTCACACAATACATGAGCGTGCGCCATGGATATAGCACTATAGGTGGAATAGAATGGTGGTTGTGGAGAAGACAAAAAGGAGGGGAAGATAGTCTCACATCAACTAGGCGTATCAACGGGCTATGGAGATGCCCATCAATAGATATCAATGTGAGTGAGTAGGGATTGCCATGCAACGGATGCACTAGAGCTATAAATGTATGAAAGCTCAAAAAGAAACTAAGTGGGTGTGCATCCAACTTGCTTGCTCACGAAGACCTAAGGCAATTTGAGGAAGCCCATGATACGTCTCCATCGTATCTAATTTTGCAAACACTTTTGCCCTTGTTTTGGACTCTAACTTGTATGATTTGAATGGAACTAACCCGGACTGACGTTGTTTTCAGCAGAATTACCATGGTGTTGTTTTATGTGCATAAAACAAATATTCTCGGAATGACCTGAAACTCCACGGGAGGTCTTAGAAAAAATAATAAAAAATCCTCGCCAAATATGAAGACCAGGGGGCCCACACCCTTTCCACGAGGGTGGGGGGCGCCCCCCCTAGGGCATGCCCCTACCTCGTGGGCCCCTTGTTGACCCTCCGACGCCAACTCCAACTCTATATATTTGCTTTCAGAAAGAAAAAATCAGAGAGAAGAAATCATCGCGTTTTACGATACGGAGCTGCCGCCAAGCCCTAAAACCTCTCGGGAGGGCTGATCCGGAGTCCGTTCGGGACTCTGGAGAGGGGGATTCGTCGTCGTTGTCATCATCAACCATCCTCCATCACCAATTTCATGATGCTCACCGCCGTGCGTGAGTAATTGCATCGTAGGCTTGCTGGACGATGATGGGTTGGATGAGATTTATCATGTAATCGAGTTAGTTTTGTTAGGGTTTGATCCCTAGTATCCACTATGTTCTGAGATTGATGTTGCTATGACTTTGCTATGCTTAATGCTTGTCACTAGGGCCCGAGTGCCATGATTTCAGATCTGAACCTATTATGTTTTCATGAATATATGTGAGTTCTAGATCCTATCTTGCAAGTCTATAGTCACCTACTATGTGTTATGATCCGGCAACCCCGAAGTGACAATAATCGGGACCACTCCCGGTGATGACCATAGTTTGAGGAGTTCATGTATTCACTATGTGCTAATGCTTTGTTCCGGTTCTCTATTAAAAGGAGGCCTTAATATCCCTTAGTTTCCAATAGGACCCCGCTGCCACGGGAGGGTAGAACAAAAGATGTCATGCAAGTTCTTTTCCATAAGCACGTATGACTATATACGGAATACATGCCTACATTACATTGATGAATTGGAGCTAGTTCTGTGTCACCCGATGTTATGACTGTTACATGATGAACCTCATCTGACATAATTATCCATCACTGATCCAGTGTCTACGAGTTTTCCATATACTGGTTTACGCTTATTTACTTTCCCGCTGCTACTGTTACAATCACTACAAAATACCAAAAATATTACTTTTGCTATCTTTACTTTTGTTGCCGCTACCACCACTATCATATTACTTTGCTACTAAACACTTTGCTGCAGATACTAAGTTTCCAGGTGTGGTTGAATTGACAACTCAGCTGCTAATACTTGAGAATATTCTTTGGCTCCCCTTGTGTCAAATCAATAAATTTGGGTTGAATACTCTACCCTCGAAAGCTGTTGCGATCCCCTGTACTTGTGGGTTATCAAGACCAATTTCTGGCGCCGTTGACGGGGAGCATAGCTCTATTCTTTGAGTCACTTGGGATTTATATCTGTTGGACATTATGAAGAACTTGAGAGATCCAAAAACCAAGATCTATCCCTCAACAATGAGGGGAGGTAAGGAACTGCCATCTAGCTCTGCACTTGATTCACCTTCTGTTATGAGTAAGTTTGCGACACCTACACCTGCTTCTGCTATTCGTTCTAATATGTTGCATGTTATTGATGATGCCACTTCTGCTATGCATGATACTTATGATGAAACTGCTTCTATGTCTGATACTACTGTGCCCCTTAGTGAATTTCTTGATGAACAAATTGCTAGGGCTAGAGAAAGAGAAATTATTGAATCTGAATACGATGATGATAGTGATGATGAAAACATGCCTATTATTCCTATAGGGTATCTTTTTGATAGGGATGCTTCTTTAGCTATTTTAGCTTGCAGATGTAGATATGAGCTTAAGAGGTTATTAATTAAATGGAACGAAGAATCACTTAGAGATAAAATGAAACCCGACCCTGCTTTTACCACTTCACCTATATGTGTTCCTGATAAGGATTATGAATCCTCTGTTGATCCTAATATAATTACTTTGGTTGAATCTGATCCGTTTTATGGCTATGAATCTAAACTGTTGTGGCACATCTTACTAAGTTAAATGATATAGCTGCCCTGTTTACTAATAATGAGAGATCACGTTACCTCTATTTACTCAAAATATTTCTGTTCTCATTAAAGGGTGATGGTAAGATATGGTTTAATTCTCTTGATCCTGGTTGTGTACGTAGTCCTCAGGATATGATTTTTTACTTCTCTGCTAAATATTTCCCTGCTCATAAGAAACAAGCTACTTTGAGGGAAATATACAACTTTGTGCAAATTAAAGAAGAGAGTCTCCCACAAGCTTGGGGGAGGCTTCTCAAGTTACTTAATGCTTTGCCTGATCATCCTCTTAAGAAACCTGAAATACTTGATATCTTTTATAATGGACTAACCGATGCTTCTAGAGATTACCTGGATAGTTGTGATGGTTCTCTTTTCAGGGAAAGAACTGTTGGAAATATGCCCTAGAGGCAATAATAAAATGGTTATTATTATATTTCTTTGTTCATGATAATTGTCTATTATTCATGCTATAATTGTGTTATCCGGAAATCGTAATGCATGTGTGAATACATAGACCACAACACGTCCCTAGTGAGCCTCTAGTTGACTAGCTCGTTGATCGAAAGATAGTCATGGTTTCCTGACTATGGACATTGGATGTCATTGATAACGGGATCACATCATTAGGAGAATGATGTGATGGACAAGACCCAATCCTAAGCATAGCTCAAAGATCGTGTAGTTCGTTTGCTATAGCTTTTCTGAATGTCAAGTATCATTTCCTTAGACCATGAAATTGTGCAACTCCCGGATACCGTAGGAGTGCTTTGGGTGTGCCAAACGTCACAACGTAACTGGGTGACTATAAAGGTACACTATAGGTATCTTCGAAAGTGTCTGTTGGGTTGGCATGAATCGAGAATGGGATTTGTCACTCCGTATGACGGAGAGGTATCTCTGGGCCCACTCGGTAATGCATCATCATAATGAGCTCAATGTGACCAAGTGGTTGATCACGGGATCATGCATTACGGTACGAGTAAAGTGACTTGCCGGTAACGAGATTGAACGAGGTATTGGGATACCGACGATCGAGTCTCGGGCAAGTAACGTACCGATTGACAAAGGGAATTGTATACGGGATTGATCAAATCCTCGAAGTCGTGGTTCATCCTATGAGATCATCGAAGAGCATGTGGGAGCCAACATGGGTATCCAGATCCCGCTGTTGGTTATTGACCGTAGAGTCGTCTCGGTCATGTCTGCATGTCTTCCAAACCCGTAGGGTCTACACACTTAAGGTTCGGTGACGCTAGGGTTGTTGAGATATTAGTATACGGTAACCTGAAAGTTGTTCGGAGTCCCGGATGAGATCCCGGACGTCACGAGGAGCTCTGGATTGGTCCGGAGGTGAAGATTTATATATAGGAAGTCAAGTTTCGGCCATCGGGAAGGTTTTCGGGGTAATCGGTATTGTACCGGGACCACCGGAAGGGTCCCGGGGGTCCACCGGGTGGGGCCACCTATACCGGAGGGCCCCATGGGCTGAAGTGGGAGGGGAACCAGCCCCAGATGGGCTGGTGCGCCCCCCCACGGGCCTCCCCTGCGCCTAGGGTTGGAAACCCTAGGGGTGGGGGCGCCCCACTTGGCTTGGGGGGCACTCCACCCCCCTTGGCCACCGCCCCCTTGGAGATTCAATCTCCTAGGGCCGGAGCCCCCCCTAGGGGTCCTATAAATAGTGGGGGGAGGGAGGGCAGCCGCACCCTAGCCCCTGGCGCCTCCCTCTCCCTCCCGTGACACTCCTCCCTCTCCCTGAGCTTGGCGAAGCCCTGCCGAGATCACCGTTGCTTCCACCACCACACCGTCGTGCTGCTGGATCTTCATCAACCTCTCCTTCCCCCTTGCTGGATCAAGTTGGAGGAGACGTCTTCCTAACCGTACGTGTGTTGAACGCGGAGGTGCAGTCCGTTCGGCGCTAGGTCATCGGTGATTTGGATCACGACGAGTACGACTCCATCAACCCCGTTCTCTTGAACGCTTCCGCGCGTGATCTACAAGGGTATGTAGATGCACTCCCCTCTCCCTCATTGCTAGATGACTCCATAGATTGATCTTGGTGATGCGTAGAAAATTTTAAAATTCTGCTACGTTCCCCAACAGTGGCATCATGAGCTAGGTCTATGCGTAGTTTCTATGCACGAGTAGAACACAAAGCAGTTGTGGGCGTGGATATTGTCAATTTGCTTGTCGTTACTAGTCTTATCTTGATTCGGCGGCATCGTGGGATGAAGCGGCCCGGACCGACCTTACACGTACGCTTACGTGAGACTGGTTCCACCGATTGACATGCACTAGTTGCATAAGGTGGCTGGTGGGTGTCTGTCTCTCCCACTTTAGTCGGATCGGATTCGATGAAAATGGTCCTTATGAAGGGTAAATAGAAATTGGCATATCACGTTGTGGTTTTGGCGTAGGTAAGAAGCATTCTTGCTAGAAACCTATAGCAGCCACGTAAAAACTTGCAACAACAATTAGAGGACGTCTAACTTGTTTTTGCAGCATGTGCCGTGTGATGTGATATGGCCAAAAGGATGTGATGAATGATATATGTGATGTATGAGATTGATCATGTTCTTGTAATAGGAATCACGACTTGCATGTTGATGAGTATGACAACCGGCAGGAGCCATAGGAGTTGTCTTTATTTATTTATGACCTGCGTGTCAACATAAACGTCATGTAATTACTTTACTTTATTGCTAAAGCGTTAGCCATAGTAGTAGAAGTAATAGATGACGAGACAACTTCAAGAAGACACGATGATGGAGATCATGGTGTCATGCCGGTGACAACGATGATCATGAAGCCCCGAAGATGGAGATCAAAAGGAGCAAATGATATTGGCCATATCATGTCACTATTTGATTGCATGTGATGTTTATCATATTTTACATCTTATTTGCTTAGAACGACGGTAGCTTAAATAAGATGATCCCTCGTAATAATTTCAAGAAAGTGTTCCCCCGAACTGTGCACCGTTGCGAAGGTTCGTTGTTTCGAAGCACCACGTGATGATCGGGTGTGATAGATTCTAACGTTCGAATACAAGGGTGTAAGCCAGATTTACACACGCAATACACTTAGGTTAACTTGACGAGCCTAGCATGTACAGACATGGCCTCGGAACACGGAAGACCGAAAGGTCGAGCATGAGTCGTATAGAAGATACGATCAACATGAAGATGTTCACCGATGTTGACTAGTCCGTCTCACGTGATGATCGGACACGGCCTAGTTGACTCGGATCATGTTTCACTTAGATGACTAGAGGGATGTCTATCTAAGTGGGAGTTCATTGAATAATTTGATTAGATGAACTTAATTATCATGAACTTAGTCTAAAATCTTTGCACTATGTCTTGTAGATCAAATGGCCCACGCTAATGTTGCCCTCAACTTCAACGCGTTCCTAGAGAAAACCAAGCTGAAAGATGATGGCAGCAACTATACGGACTGGGTCCAGAACCTGAGGATCATCCTCATAGCTGCCAAGAAAGATTATGTCCTAGAAGCACCGCTAGGTGACGCACCCATCCCAGAGAACCAAGACGTTATGAACGCTTGGCAATCACGTGCTGATGATTACTCCCTCGTTTAGTGCGGCATGCTTTACAGCTTAGAACCGGGGCTCCAAAAGCGTTTTGAGAGACACGGAGCATATGAGATGTTCGAAGAGCTGAAAATGGTTTTCCAAGCTCATGCCTGGGTCGAGAGATATGAAGTCTCCGACAAGTTGTTCAGTTGTAAGATGGAGGAAAATAGTTCTGTCAGTGAGCACATACTCAAAATGTCTGGGTTGCATAACCGCTTGACTCAGCTGGGAGTTAATCTCCCGGATGACGCGGTCATTGACAGAATCCTTCAGTCGCTTCCACCGAGCTACAAGAGCTTTGTGATGAACTTCAATATGCAGGGGATGGAAAAGACCATTCCTGAGGTATATTCGATGCTGAAATCAACGGAGGTGGAAATCAAAAAGGAACATCAGGTGTTGATGGTGAATAAAACCACTAAGTTCAAGAAAGGCAAGGGTAAAAAGAACTTCAAGAAGGACGGCAAGGGAGTTGCCGCGCCCGGTAAGCAAGCTGCCGGGAAGAAGCCAAAGAATGGACCCAAGCCCGAGACTGAGTGTTTTTATTGCAAGGGAAGTGGTCACTGGAAGCGGAACTGCCCCAAATACTTAGTGGACAAGAAGGCCGGCAACACTAAAGGTATATGTGATATACATGTAACTGATGTGTACCTTACCAGTACTCGTAGTAGCTCCTGGGTATTTGATACCGGTGCGGTTGCTCACATTTGTAACTCAAAGCAGGAGCTGCGGAATAAGCGGAGACTGGCGAAGGACAAGGTGACGATGCGCGTTGGGAATGGTTCCAAGGTCGATGTGATCGCCGTCGGCACGCTACCTCTACATTTACCTACGGGATTAGTTTTAAACCTCAATAATTGTTATTTAGTGCCAGCTTTGAGCATGAACATTGTATCAGGATCTCGTTTAATTTGAGATGGCTACTCATTTAAATCCGAGAATAATGGTTGTTCTATTTATATGAGAGATATGTTTTATGGTCATGCTCCGCTGGTGAATGGTTTGTTCTTAATGAATCTCGAGCGTAATGTTACACATATTCATAGTGTGAATACCAAAAGATGTAAGGTTGATAATGATAGTCCCACATACTTGTGGCACTGCCGCCTTGGTCACATAGGTGTCAAACGCATGAAGAAGCTCCATGCAGATGGACTTTTGGAGTCTCTTGATTACGAATCATTTGACACGTGCAAACCATGCCTCATGGGTAAAATGACCAAGACTCCGTTCTCAGGAACAATGGAGCGAGCAACCAACTTATTGGAAATCATACATACTGATGTGTGCGGTCCAATGAGTGTTGAGGCTCGCGGTGGCTATCGTTATGTTCTCACCCTCACTGATGAGTTGAGTAGATATGGGTATGTCTACTTAATGAAACACAAGTCTGAGACCTTTGAAAAGTTCAAGGAATTTCAGAGTGAGGTTGAGAATCAACGTGACAGGAAAATCAAATTCTTGCGATCAGATCATGGAGGAGAATACTTGAGTCACGAATTTGCCACACACTTAAGAAAATGTGGAATAGTTTCACAACTCACGCCGCCTGGAACACCTGAGCGTAATGGTGTGTCCGAACGTCGTAATCGCACTCTATTGGATATGGTGCGATCTATGATGTCTCTTACCGATCTACTGCTGTCATTTTGGGGCTATGCTTTAGAGACTGCCGCATTCACTTTAAATAGGGCTCAGTCGAAATCCGTTGAGACGACACCGTATGAATTATGGTTTGGGAAGAAACATAAGCTCTCGTTTCTAAAAGTTTGGGGATGCGATGCTTATGTCAAGAAACTTCAACCTGAAAATCTCGAACCCAAGTCGAAAAAATGCGTCTTCATAGGATACCCTAAAGAAACTATTGGGTACACCTTCTACCTCATATCCGAAGGCAAGATCTTTGTTGCCAAGAATGGATCCTTTCTAAAGAAATAGTTTCTCTCAAAAGAAATAAGTGGGAGGAAAGTAGAACTCGATGAAGTATTACCTCTTGAACCGGTAAGTAGCGTAGCTCAAGAAAATGTTCCTGAGGTGCCTGCACCGACTAGAGAGGAAGTTAATGATGATGATCATGAAACTTCAGATCAAGTTGCTACTGAACTTCGTAGGTCCACAAGGACACGTTCCGCACCAGAGTGGTACGGCAACCCTGTCTTGGAAATCATGTTGTTAGACAATGGTGAACCTTCGAACTATGAAGAAGCGGTGGCGGGCCCGGATTCCGACAAATGGCTGGAAGCCATGAAATCCGAGATAGGATCCATGTATGAAAAGTATGGACTTTGACTGACTTGCCCGATGATCGGCAAGCCATAGAAAATAAATGGATCTTTAAGAAGAAGACAGACGCGGATGGTAATGTGACCATCTATAAAGCTCGGCTTGTCGCTAAGGGTTGTCGACAAGTTCAAGGGGTTGACTACGATGAGACTTTCTCACCCGTAGCGAAGCTGAAGTCCGTCCGAATCATGTTAGCAATTGCCGCATTCTATGATTATGAGATATGGCAAATGGACGTCAAAACGACATTCCTTAATGGTTTCCTTAAGGAAGAATTGTATATGATGCAGCCGGAAGGTTTTGTCGATCCTAAGAATGCTAACAAGGTGTGCAAGCTCCAACGCTCGATTTATGGGCTGGTGCAAGCATCTCCGAGTTGGAACATTCGTTTTGATGAGATGATCAAAGCGTTTGGGTTTACGCAGACTTATGGAGAAGCCTGCATTTACAAGAAAGTGAGTGGAGCTCTGTAGCATTTCTCATATTGTATGTGGATGACATACTGTTGATGGGAAATGATATAGAATTCTTGGAAAGCATAAAGGCCTACTTGAACAAGTGTTTTTCAATGAAGGATCTTGGAGAAGCTGCTTATATATTAGGCATCAAGATCTATAGAGATAGATCGAGACACCTCATTGGTCTTTCATAGAGTATGTACCTTGACAAGATATTGAAGAAGTTCAAAATGGATCAGTCAAAGAAGGGGTTCTTGCCTGTATTGCAAGGTACGAGATTGAGCACGGCTCAATGCTCGACCACGGCAGAAGATAGAGAAAAGATGAGTGTCGTCCCCTATGCCTCGGCCATAGGGTCTATCATGTATGCTATGTTGTGTACCAGACGTGATGTAAACCTTGGCGTAAGTTTGGTAGGAAGGTACCAAAGTAATCCCGGCATGGAACACCGGACAGCGGTCAAGAACATCCTGAAGTACCTGAAGAGGACTAAGGATATGTTTCTCGTTTATGAAGGGGACGAAGAGCTCGTCGTAAAAGGTTACGTCGATGCTAGCTTCGACGCAGATCTGGATGGCTCCAACTCACAAACCGGATACGTGTATATTTTGAATGGTGGGGCAGTAAGCTAGTGCAGTTGCAAGCAAAGCGTTGTGGTGGGATCTACATGTGAAGCGGAGTACATGGCAGCCTCGGAGGCAGCACAAGAGGCAATCTGGGTGAAGGAGTTCATTACCGACCTAGGAGTCATACCAATGCGTCGGGACCGATGACTCTCTTCTGTGACAACACTGGAGCTATTGCCCTTGCCAAGGAGCCCAGGTTTCACAGGAAGACCAGGCATATCAAGCGTCGCTTCAACTCCATTCGTGAAACTGTTCAAAATGGAGACATAGATATTTGTAAAGTACATACGGACCTGAATGTGGCAGATCCATTGACTAAACCTCTCCCTAGAGCAAAACATGATCAACACCAGAACTGCATGGGTGTTCGATTCATCACAATGTAACTAGACTATTGACTCTAGTGCAAGTGGGAGACTGTTGGAAATATGCCCTAGAGGCAATAATAAAATGGTTATTATTATATTTCTTTGTTCATGATAATTGTCTATTATTCATGCTATAATTGTGTTATCCGGAAATCGTAATGCATGTGTGAATACATAGACCACAACACGTCCCTAGTGAGCCTTTAGTTGACTAGCTCGTTGATCAAACGATAGTCATGATTTCCTGACTATGGACATTGGATGTCATTGATAACGGGATCACATCATTAGGAGAATGATGTGATGGACAAGACCCAATCCTAAGCATAGCTCAAAGATCGTGTAGTTCGTTTGCTATAGCTTTTCCGAATGTCAAGTATCATTTCCTTAGACCATGAGATTGTGCAACTCCCGGATACCGTAGGAGTGCTTTGGGTGTGCCAAACGTCACAACGTAACTGGGTGACTATAAAGGTACACTATAGGTATCTCCGAAAGTGTCTGTTGGGTTGGCACGAATCAAGACTGGGATTTGTCACTCCGTATGACGGAGAGGTATCTCTGGGCCCACTCGGTAATGCATCATCATAATGAGCTCAATGTGACCAAGTGGTTGATCACGGGATCATGCATTACGGTACGAGTAAAGTGACTTGCCGGTAACGAGATTGAACGAGGTATTGGGATACCGACGATCGAGTCTCGGGCAAGTAACGTATCGATTGACAAAGGGAATTGTATATGGGAATGATCGAATCCTCGACATCGTGGTTCATCCTATGAGATCATCGAGAGCATGTGGGAGCCAACATGGGTATCCAGATCCCACTGTTGGTTATTGACCGGAGAGTCGTCTCGGTCATGTCTGCATGTCTCCCGAACCCGTAGGGTCTACACACTTAAGGTTCGGTGACGCTAGGGTTGTTGAGATATTAGTATACGGTAACCCGAAAGTTGTTCGGAGTCCCGGATGAGATCCCGTACGTCACGAGGAGCTCCGGATTGGTCCGGAGGTGAAGATTTGTATATAGGAAGTCAAGTTTCGGCCATCGGGAAGGTTTTCGGGGTAATCGATATTGTACCGGGACCACCGGAAGGGTCCCGGGGGTCCACCGGGTGGGGCCACCTATCCCGGAGGGCCCCATGGGCTGAAGTGGGAGGGGAACCAGCCCCAGATGGGATGGTACGCCCCCCATGGGCCTCCCCTGCGCCTAGGGTTGGAAACCCTAGGGGTGGGGGCGCCCCACTTGGCTTGGGGGGCACTCCACCCCCCTTGGCCACCGCCCCCCCCTTGGAGATTCAATCTCCTAGGGCTGGCGCCCCCCTAGGGGTCCTATAAATAGTAGGGGGAGGGAGGGCAGCCGCACCCTAGCCCCTGGCGCCTCCCTCTCCCTCCCGTGACACTCCTCCCTCTCCCTGAGCTTGGCGAAGCCCTGCCGAGATCACCGTTGCTTCCACCACCACGCCGTCATGCTGCTGGATCTTCATCAACCTCTCCTTCCCCCTTGCTGGATCAAGTTGGAGGAGACGTCTTCCCAACCGTACGTGTGTTGAACGCGGAGGTGCCGTCCGTTCGGCGCTAGGTCATCGGTGATTTGGATCACGACGAGTACGACTCCATCAACCCCGTTCTCTTGAACGCTTCCGCGCGCGATCTACAAGGGTATGTAGATGCACTCCCCTCTCCCTCATTGCTCGATGACTCCATAGATTGATCTTGGTGATGCATAGAAAATTTTAAAATTCTGCCACGTTCCCCAACAAGAACACCGGATGAAGCTGAAATTCTATTGAATAATATGTTGACAAATGAAAATAATTGGGCACCTCCTGAGCCAGCTCCTGAGCCAACTCCTGCTCCAATTTCTGAGTCTATTCCTAAACCAACTCCGAAGAAGAGAGGTGTTTTATTTCTCAGTCGCAAGATATGCAAGAGGCAAAGAAATCTATGAAAGAAAAAGGTATTAAAGCCGAAGACGTTAAGAATTTACCTCCTATTGAAGAAATACATGGTCTTAATATACCACCTATTGAAGAAACATATGATCTCAATTATTTATTTACTGAAGAACCTCCTGATCCCGATATCCCGACACAGGTAGTAAAGTTAAATTCTCTCTATAGATATGATAAAGCTGAAGTCCCTCCTACTAAAATTGCTAGTCAGTGCTTGGATGAGTTTGATAACTTTATGTTTAAGCAAGACGACTTCAATGCTTATTTTGGTAGACAATTAAAAGAAAATGCTTATATGATTAGACGCTTGGGTGATTATATGGCTGATATTAAAGGTGAACTTAAACTTGTTAGCAAACATGCTTCTATGGTTACCACTCAAGTAGAACAAGTACTTAAGGCTCAAAAAGAAGTGCTTGATGAAATGAATAGTAAGAAAATGGTTATGCTGTTAAAGTGGCTACTAGAACTGGTAGAATGACTCAGGAACCTTTGTATCCTGAAGGCCACCCTAAGAGAATCGAGCAAGATTCTCAGAGAAATAATATTGATGTTCCTAGTTCTTCTAAAAGAAGAAGAAGAAAAATGATAGAACTGTGCAAACTTCTAGCGAACCTATTGCTGAACCACCTGATAATCCAAATGATATATCTATGTCTGATGCTGAAACACAATCTGGTAATGAACATGAACCTAGTAAAAATATTAATGATGATGTTCATGATGATGCTCAACCTAGTAACGATAATGATGTAGAAATTGAACCTGTTGTTGATCTTGATAACCCACAATCAAAGAATCAACGTTATGATAAAAGAGACTTTGTTGCTAGGAAACATGGTAAAGAAAGGGAACCTTGGGTTCAGAAACCCATGCCTTTTCCTCCGAAACCATCCAAGAAAAAGGATGATGAGGATTTTGAGCGCTTTGCTGAAATGATTAGGCCTATCTTTTTGCGTATGAGATTAACTGATGTGCTCAAAACAAATCCTTATGCTAAATATATGAAAGATATCATTACTAATAAAAGAAAGATACTGGAAGCTGAGGTTTCCACCATGCTTGCTAATTATACTTTTAAGGGTGGAATACAAAAGAAACTTGGAGACCCTGGAGTACCTACTATACCTTGCTCCATCAAAAGAAATTATATTAAAACTGCTTTATGTGATCTTGGAGCCGGTCTTAGTGTTATGACTCTCTCTTTATATCGTAGACTTGACTTGAATAAGTTGACACCTACCGAAATATCTTTGCAAATGGCTAATAAATCAACTGCTATACCTGTCGGTATTTGTGTGGATGTGCCTGTTGTGGTTGCAAACGTTACTATTTTAACGGACTTTGTTATACTTGATATTCCCGAGGATGATAGTATGTCTATTATTCTTGGAAGACCTTTTCTTAATATTGCTGGGGCTGTTATTGATTGCAACAAAGGCAATGTTACTTTTCATGTTAACAGTAATGAGCATACGGTACACTTTCCGAGGAAACAACCTGAAGTTCATAGTATCAATTCTATTGGGAAAATTCCATCGATTATATTTGGAGATTTTGAATTTCCTCTCCCTACTGTCAAGAAGAAATATGATATTCTTATTATAGGGGACGTGCATATCCCCACTGAGGTAACTTAGTGTTATTCAAAATTTCTCCGATTTCATGATTATCGGAATGAGTTTGTTAACAAGACTTGATCAACCTTGTTAGTGGATTCTTTTTGATGAGCATGAGATGGATGAAACTAGAAACACAAACTTCTGTATCCCACTTTTACTTTCTGTTATTTATATTAAATAAAGTAAAAATAGTATTTTTCTGTCTGTTTTCTGATTGTCAGTGCAATATAAAAATAACCCGAAAATAAAAGTCCTCGGAATGCCATGCCAATTTAATTTGATTTTTTCGGGAATATTTTAGATTTTACTGTGCAAAAATTACCGCGGGAGGAGCTGCCACCTGGTCACGAGGGTGGTGGACGCGCCCCCCTAGAGGGCGCGCCCCCCTGCCTCGTGGGCCCACGGTGGCCCTCCTCCACTTATCCCAGCACCCATCTTCTTTCTCTATCTCACACAAACCCGAAAAACCAACTCAAGCACGAGTTCCAGCCACTTTTGCTGTGATTTTCGATCTCCTTGCTCAAAGCACCTCTCGCAAAACTGCTTGGGGAGATTGTTCCTTGGTATGTGACTCCTCCATTGGTCCAATTAGTTTTTGTTCTAGTGCTTTATTCTTTGCAAATTTGTGCTGCATAGGTGACCATGTTCTTGAGCTTGCATGTCAAATTTTTATGGTTCCAAGTAGTTCTAATGCTTGATATAGGCTCTAGGCACTTGTAGGAGTAGTTGCTATCAATATTATTGAAGTTGGTTCATTTTTATTTTGAAGTTACTAAAAATTTCAGAATTTTTCAGAGAAAAACAATATGTTTAGGAAGATGTTCCAAGGTGGTTCCTCTAAGAAGCAAGGACCCAGAATTGCTATGCGCGATGCTGACGAGGATCCACCAAGAGACGCTCCAGTACGGCCTTGCGAATGGCCGTCGGAAAATTTTATGGACCGTGCGGGAATTAAAGAAGAATTCAAATCATATTTGCGCAATGCCGGTCTTGAGGATTTTGAGGTTAACAAATGCCCCCAGTATCATGATCACACAAGTTCATTTGTGAGGAGGTTTGAGTATTCATCTTCGCGTAATTCTCCTTCAGTCATGTTTGATCTTTATGACAAATCTTATACCATGGACTTAGAGGATTTCACTTCTGCTTGCGAACTTCCATCGTGGGGCAGTATTAAGGATCCCCCTAAATCTGAATTTAGAAACTTTCTTGCTAGTATAACTGCGGGGGAATCCAGAGATATAACGCAAGCTACCATAGGGAGCATTCACTTTCCTGCTATACATTATTTTTCTCTTTTCATCGGTAGATGCATAAATGCTAAGGATGAAGCATGTCACATGTGTGTCCCTGGTCTTAGCATTCTTAGGAGTGCTGTGTTAGGAGACCAATCTTATCATATGGGAGCCATTGTAGCTCGTAGGTTGCATCATAATAGACATAATGGAGATTTTTTTGGAAGAATTTATGCAACCCGCTTAGCCCATTTTCTTGAAATAGACATTCGTGAGGGTGATATGGAGTTGCCTCCTGCATATTTAGATTATAACTCTATGGCTTCGCACCAGTTTTGTCGAGAGGCCTGAATCACCTCTCTTATATCGCTTAATTTTTGATAAACGACGTGTTTTCCGTATTACTCTCCCTGCTCCTGCCTTCTTTGATTCACAGACAAAAGGAAGATATGTTATTACCAGAGAGGAGACAGAAGAGTACGAGAGGAGAGCGAAGGCAGCTCGACTCCACGCTGCAGCTCAGCAGGCGATAACCGCTGCACATCAGTATGATCCCAACTATTCCTCTTCATCACAGTACGACCCCAACAACTATTATTATGGATATCCGCCAGGCCAGCCGTGGCCATAGACCAACTTAGGCCAAAAGCCTAAGCTTGGGGGAGTACGTATTTCTCACCGACATTACATTTATGTTCACACACACTCATTGCTAGATGTCGGTGCTCATACTTTTTCACTGTAATATCCATGCTAGTTTATTTTCTTTTTCCTGCTTTCTTCTTGTGTGTTTGTTAAACCTTAAGAAAAACCAAAAAAATTAGTAGTAGTTTATTTTTCTGCTGTAGTAGTAATAATTAAAAAGAAAACCCAAAAATATTTCCCGTTCTTCTTTTGCTTGTTGGGAGCTTTCCCGTGTAAATAGTTTTATTTCTTTTCTTTGGGGGTCAGTAGGAGAAGACCATAATTAAATTGTTGAAGTGGCTCTTATATGCATTATTGTTGAATTAACCAAAGAGCCCATATTACCTTGTCTTCTCCTATTTATTGAATGCTCACAGATTCCAGCTTAGTCCAATGCACGTGCACTCTTATTATTATTCACACCGTTTAGTTGTGCAAGTGAAAGGCAATTATGATGATATATGATGGGCTGACTGAGAGGAGAAAAGCTGGTATGAACTCGACCTCTTTTGTTTTTGTAAATATGATGAGTCCCGCGTTCTTGATTCAGCTTATTATGAATAAACATGTTTGCAGTGACAATTAGAGATCGTAGTTGCTTGTGCCATGCTTGATTAGCTATGAGTTATAATGATTTACCTTGTATGCCAACATGCTATTGAGATGATTATGATGTGGTATGATGGGGTGGTATCCTCTTTTGAATGATTTAAGTGACTTGACTTGGCACATGTTCACGCATGTAGTTGAAACAAAATCAACAAAGCCTTCACGATATTTATGTTCATGGTGGATTATATCCTACTCATGCTTGCATCCAATGTTTATTAATTTTAATGCATGTACATGGCTGTTGTTGCTCTCTAGTTGGTCGCTTCCCAGTCTTTTGCTAGCCTTCACCTATACTAAGCGGGAATACTGCTTGTGCATCCAATCCCTTAAACCCCAAAGTTATTCCAGATGAGTCCACTATACCTTCCTATATGCGGTATCTACCTGCCGTTCCAAGTAAATTTGTATGTGCCAAACTCTAAACTTTTAAATAAATATTCTGTTTTGTATACTCGAATAGCTCATGTATCAACAAAGGCTGTCCTTATCTTCCGTGTTAGGCGGGTTATTCTCAAGAGGAGTGGACTCTGCTCCTCACTCACGAGAAAATGGCTGGTCACCGGGATGTCCGCCCCATGCTTTATGCAAACTAAATCAAAATTAATTGCAAACAAAACTCCCCCTGGGACCTGATGTATGTTGGAGGCACTCGTTGTTTCAAGCAAGCCAGGGATTGATGCTTGTTGGTGGAGGGGGAGTATAAACTTTACCATTCTGCTTGGGAACCGCCTATAATGTGTTTAGCATGGAAGATATCGCCATCTCTTAGTTGTTACGTTGACAATGAAAGTATACCGCTCAAAATACAATTTATCTCTATTTCAAAACCGAGCTCTGGCACCTCTACAAATCCCTGCTTCCCTCTATGAAGGGCCTATCCATTTACTTTTATGTTGAGTCATCACCCTCTTATTAAAAAGCACTAGCTGGAGAGCACAACCGTCATTTGCATTCATCACTGTTAATTTATATTGGGTATGACTATGATTGGATCTCTTTTACCATGAATTACAATGTCTAGTCAGTCCTTGATCTTTAAAGGTGCTCTGCATTTATGTTTTGCGGTCTCAGAAAGGGCTAGCGAGATACCATCTTGTTATATCATATTATGATTGTTTTGAGAAAGTGTTGTCATCCGAGATTTATTATTATGACTTGCTAGTTGATTATGCTATTGATATGAGTAATGATGAGACCTGAGAATTATTGAAAATGTGGTTAGTTATGATCTATGCTGAAAACTTGAATGCTAGCTTGACATAGTTACAACAACAAGAGCAAACAGAGTTTGTAAAAGTTTTTCTTTCTTTCAGTCTGTCAACTGAATTGCTTGAGGACAAGCAAGGGTTTAAGCTTGGGGGAGTTGATACGACTCCGTCGTATCTACTTTTCCAAACACTTTTGCCCTTGTTTTGGACTCTAACTTGTATGATTTGAATGGAACTAACCCGGACTGACGTTGTTTTCAGCAGAATTACCATGGTGTTGTTTTATGTGCAGAAAACAAATATTCTCGGAATGACCTGAAACTCCACGGGAGGTCTTAGAAAAAATAATAAAAAATCCTCGCCAAATATGAAGACCGGGGGCCCACACCCTTTCCACGAGGGTGGGGGCGTCCCCCCCTAGGGCGCGCCCCCTACCTCGTGGGGGCCCTGTTGACCGTCCGACGCCAACTCCAACTCTATATATTTGCTTTCGGAAAGAAAAAAAATCAGAGAGAAGAAATCATCACGTTTTACGATACGGAGCCGCCGCCAAGCCCTAAAACCTCTCGGGAGGGCTGATCTGGAGTCCGTTCGGGGCTCCGGAGAGGGGATTCGTCGCCGTCGTCATCATCAACCATCCTCCATCACAAATTTCATGATGCTCACCGCCGTGCGTGAGTAATTGCATTGTAGGCTTGCTGGACGATGATGGGTTGGATGAGATTTATCATGTAATCGAGTTAGTTTTGTTAGGGTTTGATCCCTAGTATCCACTATGTTCTGAGATTGATGTTGCTATGACTTTGCTATGCTTAATGCTTGTCACTAGGGCCCGAGTGCCATGATTTCAGATCTAAACCTATTATGTTTTCATGAATATATGTGAGTTCTAGATCCTATCTTGCAAGTCTATAGTCACCTACTATGTGTTATGATCCGGCAACTCCGAAGTGACAATAATCGGGACCACTCCCGGTGATGACCATAGTTTGAGGAGTTCATGTATTCACTATGTGCTAATGCTTTGTTCCGGTTCTCTATTAAAAGGAGGCCTTAATATCCCTTAGTGTCCAATAGGACCCCGCTGCCACGGGAGGGTAGGACAAAAAATGTCATGCAAGTTCTTTTCCATAAGCACGTATGACTATATACGGAATACATGCCTACATTACATTGATGAATTGGAGCTAGTTCTGTGTCACCCTATGTTATGACTGTTACATGATGACGCATCCGGCATAATTATCCATCACTGATCCGATGCCTACGAGTTTTCCATATACTGGTTTACGCTTATTTACTTTCCCGCTGCTACTGTTACAATCACTACAAAATACCAAAAATATTACTTTTGCTGTCTTTACTTTTGTTGCCGCTACCACCACTATCATATTACTTTGCTACTAAACACTTTGCTACAGATACTAAGTTTCCAGGTGTGGTTGAATTGACAACTCAGCTGCTAAAACTTGAGAATATTCTTTGGCTCCCCTTGTGTCGAATCAATAAATTTGGGTTGAATACTCTACCCTCGAAAGCTGTTGCAATCCCCTATACTTGTGTGTTATCAGCTCATCATTGGAATATACAAGCCACTCTACTACGAAGATCATGGTGCTACTTTGAAGCACAAGTGTGGTAAAAGGATAGTAGCGTTGCCCCTTTTTTGGGCCTTTTTTTCTTTGGCCTTTCTCTTTTTTTTATTGGGACAATGCTCTATTAAATGATGATCATCACACTTTTATTTATTTACAACTCAATGATTACAACTCGATTCTAAAACAAAGTATGACTCTATATGGATGCCTCCGGCGGTGTACCGGGATATGCAATGAATCAAGAGTGACAAGTATGAAGAAATTATGAACGGTGTCTTTGCCACAAATACTATGTCAACTACATGGTCATGCTAAGCAATATGACAATGATGAATGTGTCATGATGAACTAGATGGTGGAAAGTTGCATGGCACTATATCTCGGAATGGCTATGGAAATGCCATAATAGGTAGGTATGGTGGCTGTTTATAGGAAGGTATATGGTAGGTGTATGATACCGGCGAAAGGTGCGCGGTATTAGAGAGGCTAGCAAAGGTGGAAGGGTGAGAGTGCGTATGATCCATGGACTCAACATTAGTCATAAAGAACTCATATACTTATTGCAAAAATCTAGAAGTTATCAAAGCAAAGTATTACGCGCATGCTCCTAGGGGGATGGATTGGTAGGAAAAGACCACCGCTCGTCCCCGGCCGCCACTCATAAGGAAGACAATCAATAAATAAGTCATGCTCCGACTTCATCACATAATGGTTCACCATACGTGCATGCTACGGGAATCGCAAACTTTAACACAAGTATTCTTTAAATTCACAACTACTCAACTAGCATGACTTTAATATTATCACCTCCATATCTCAAAACAATTATCATGCTTCAATCTTTTCTTAGTATTCAACACACTCAAAAGAAAGTTTCACAAATCTTGAATGCCAAGCATATTATTTTTAAGCAAATTACCATGCTATTAAGACTCTCAAAATGATTTAAGTGAGGCATGAGAGATCAATAGTTTCTTTAAAACAAATCCACCACCGTGCTCTAAAAGATCTAAGTGAAGCACATAGAGCAAAATTATAACGCTCAAAAGATATAAGTGAAGCACATAGAGCAAAACTACTTAGCTCAAAAGATATAAGTGAAGCACATAGAGCAAAACTACATAGCTCAAAAGATATAAGTGAAGCACATAGAGCAAAACTACTTAGCTCAAAAGATATAAGTGAAGCACATAGAGTATTCTATTAAATTTTAATTCATGTATGGCTCTCTCAAAAGGTGTGTACAGCAAGGATGATTGTGGCATACTAAGACACAAAGACAAAAATAATACAAGACACTCCAAGCAAAACACATATCATGTTGGTGAATAAAAATATAGCCCCAAGTAAATTACCGATGGAAGTGGACGAAAGAGGGGATGCCTTCCGGGGCATCCCCAAGCTTTGACTTTTTGGTGTCCTTGGATTATCTTGGGGGTGACATGGGCATCCCCAAGCTTAGGCTCTTGTCACTCCTTGTTCCATAATCCATCAAAAGAATTCACCCAAAACTTGAAAACTTCACAACACAAAACTAAAAGTAGAAAACTCGTAAGCTCCGTTAGCGAAAAAAACAAAAGACCACTTCAAGGTACTGTAATGAACTCATAATTTATTTACATTGGTGTTAAACCTACTGTATTCCAACTTCTCTATGGACTATAAACTATTTTACTAACCATAGATTCATCAAAATAAGAAAACAACACACGAAAAACAGAATCTGTCAAAAACAGAACAGTCTGTAGTAATCTGTAGCTAGCGCAAGATTTGGAACTCCAAAAATTCTAAAATAAATTGCTGGACGTGAGGAATTTATCTATTAATCATCTGCAAAAAGAATTAACTAAATAGCACTCTTCAAATAAAAATGACAGCAGTTCTCGTGAGCGCTAAAGTTTCTGTTTTTTACAGCAAGTTCAACAAGACTTTCCCCAAGTCTTCCCAACGGTTCTAATTGGCACAAACACTAATTAAACATAAACAACACAACCAAAACAGAGGCTAAATAATTTATTTATTACTAAGCAGGAGCAAAAGGCAAGGAATAAAAATAAAATTGGGTTGCCTCCCAACAAGCGCTATCGTTTAACGCCCCTAGCTAGGCATAAAAGCGAGGATAGATCTAGGTATTGTCATCTTGATTCTTAATTCTTTTAGCGATGTTATGCTCGAATCCGGGAGGTTCTTTATGTTTCCCTTCATATTCAGAGATTTTGAGATCTAAAGAATCCAACCGCTTATTGCAAAGAGTAATCAACATATTCATGCGGTGAAGATTTACGCTAACACTCTTAAGAGGTTCAAGAGATTTCTGTAAAATCTTCGTTACTTCGCAAATTTTCTCAAAAACTTGCGTTTTCTCTTGGGTATGATGGGGCCCATTTTTTTGAGGTAAAATTCCTACTATACCTTCTATAATTCCATGTGCGATACTGGGATCAATTTCAACAAAATTGCCTTTGGCAACACAATCCAAAAGTTGTCTATGAGACATATTAAGCTCAACATAAAAGTTGCGAAGCAAAATTCTGGAATTTACTTCTAGGGTGCATTTACGATAAGATTCCATCATTCTAAACCAAGCATCCTTTAAGTTTTCTCCTTGCTTTTGTTTGAAGTGAAGGACTTCAAACTCGGGGGACAAAGGAGCAGAAAGAGGACTAGCCATGACGACAAGCAAACAAACTAGCACAGAAGCAAATGGAAAGGCAAGCGGAAAGGAGAGGGAGGATAGAGAGAGAGGGCAAATAAAACGGCAAGGGTGAAGTGGGGGAGAGGAAAACGAGAGGCAAATGGCAAATAATGTAATGCGAGAGATAGAGATTGTGATGGGTACTTGGTATGTTGACCTTTTGCGTAGACTCCCCGGTAACGGCGCCAGAAATCCTTCTTGCTACATCTTGAGCTTGCGTTGGTTTTCCCCGAAGAGGAAGGGATGATGCAGCAGAGTAGCGTAAGTATTTCCCTCAGTTTTTGAGAACCAAGGTATCAATCCAGTAGGAGGCCACGCTCAAGTCCCTCGTACCTGCACAAAATGATAGCTACTCGCAACCAACGCGATTAGGGGTTGTCAATCCCTTCACGGCCACTTACGAGAGTGAGATCTGATAGATATAATATTTTGGTATTTTTGGTATAAAGATGCAAAGTAAAAAAGTAAAGGCAAAGTAAAAAAGCAAAGCAAAATTAAAGTGATGGAGATTGATATGATGAGAATAGACCCGGGGGCCATAGGTTTCACTAGTGGCTTCTCTCAAGAGCATAATCATTCTACGGTGGGTGAACAAATTACTGTTGAGCAATTGACAGAATTGAGCATAGTTATGAGAATATCTAGGCATGATCATGTATATAGGCATCACGTCCGTGACAAGTAGACCGAAACGATTAGGCATCTACTACTATTACTCCACTCATCGACCGCTATCCAGCATGCATCTAGAGTATTAAGTTAAAAACAGAGTAACGCCTTAAGCAAGATGACATGATGTAGAGAGATAAATTCATGCAATATGAAATAAACCCCATCTTGTTATCCTCAATGGCAACGATGCAATACGTGCCTTGCTGCCCCTTCTGTCACTGGGAAAGGACACCGCAAGATTGAACCCAAAGGTAAGCACTTCTCCCATGGCAAGAACTACCAATCTAGTTGGCCAAACCAAACGGATAATTCGAAGAGACTTGCAAAGATAACCAATCATACATAAAAGAATTCAGAGAAGAATCAAATATTATTCATAGATAGACTTGATCATAAACTCACAATTCATCGGTCTCAACAAACACACCGCAAAAAGAAGATTACGTTGAATGGATCTCCACAAGAGAGGGGGAGAAATTTGTATTGAGATCCAAAAAGAGAGAATAAGCCATCTAGCTACTAACTATGGACCCGAAGGTCTGAGGTAAACTACTCACACTTCATCGGAGGGGCTAGGATGATGTAGAAGCCCCCCGTGATGACGGCCCTCTCCGGCGGAGCTCCAGAACAGGCCCCAAGATGGGATCTCGTGGATAGAGAAAGTTGCGGCGGTGGAATTAGGTTTTTGGCTCCTGTTCTGATCGTTTGGGGATACGTAGGTATATATAGGAGAAAGGAGTACGTCCGTGGAGCACCGAGGGGCCCACGAGGCAGGGGCGCGCCCTAGGGGAGGGCGCCCCCCACCCTCGTGACCTCCTCTTTGACTCCTTGGAGTAGGGTCCAAGTCTCCTGGATCACGTTCGGTGAGAAAATCACGTTCCCGAATATTTTATTTGATATTTTGTTTCTCCGAAACACTGAAATAGGCAAAAAATAGCAATTCTGGGCTGGGCCTCCGGTTAATAGGTTAGTCCCAAAAATAATATAAAAGTGGAAAATAAAGCCCAATATAGTCCAAAATAGTAGATAATATAGCATGGAGCAATCAAAAATTATAGATACGTTGGAGACGTATCATGTCTTGGAAAGGATGGATTTTAAAAATCATGAAAGTATGGAAACAAAGAAAATTCATCTAAGGACCCATCATGATATGGATTTTCATGTAAATCTATACAATTCTGAAAACGTATCCCATTTTGGTTACCCGAATTGGGAAGCACTTTGCAAGATGTATGATTTTCATGAGGGTATGCTTGTCACCATGGATCTTGGTGATCCTGACATCGCTTAAGACAATATGGACATTTGGGTCCTTGTTGATACGCTTCTAATTCTACCGCTATGTGAGTTTCTCAAACATAGCTATTAAGTAATTTATATTGTTTATTTCAAAACAGTTGACAGCTTATTTTCATTCTTCAAAGAATGTGCGGAAGATGGTAGACATAACCTACTACACTGATGGCTCAGAATTAATTTATCAGGAGAAAAATCATCTGATCTCATTTATTACTGATCTTGAGAATTACAATATCTATTATCAAACTCCTCCACATTATGGTCAATACGTACCACTAGTGCACGTGTTGAACTACGATAACATCCATGGGGATGCCATGGTAAGATTCTTTACTATTATGACATCCGTGCATACTTTGCATAAATTCTTCTAAAACTCAACTACATTGCTAACTACGAAGTTATTACTATGTTTTTCAACAGAAAATCCCGAAGGATTGTGTGCCTCATATGATGTTTCCGAAAGGTCGCCTTGATGTTTTGAACTTACGGCCAGGTCATCCTATGAATCACTCCTGTTCATACCGGATTTCTAAAACCGATGGAGACATGACAATCAAAGATTGGAGAAAATGTATGATCAATCGTAGGGAACTACTTGGAAGAAACATTGTGTGAAGCGCAATAATTGGAGACATGATAATCTCCATTCTCCATAATGGAGAGTCAGAGCCTATCTTGTTTTATGCTATTTTACCTTAGAGAGGGTATTTAGGTCCTAGCTAATACTTATGATCATGTGCTAAGAACAATTAAGTAGGATTGGTTAGATGACTATGATGTTGATGAGTATGACTTGTTATTATGATAACAAGTAGAAATTGTATGATCGAGGATGATGAGTAGGACTTGTTATTATGATACCAATGATGAGTTATTTATTATTATGATTGATGATGCATGATGCTAAGTTGTTATATGAGCATGATGAGTTATTATATATAACAGTGGGTGAAATGAACGTGGAGTAGATTCAAGTGAAGGCAACATATGGTGCATGTAGAAAGAACTATTCATGGTCATAAAATCATATGATGAAAGTACTGTATATAAAACCACAACGAAAATAAGCTGTATTTTCAAAAATACAGGAAAAGTTAGCAGCAGCGCTTTTTGAAAGAAACACTACTGGTACTTACTATTATCAGTAGCGGTTTTTAAAATCATAGTCATGGTAGCGCATGTACAAGCACTACTACTAGGGTTTTTCCTAGTAGTGGACGTGGTGGTCCTGCTTCCCCTTGCTAATCCAATGCCTTCCCATGGCGCCGGTGGGGAGGTGGGCGAGTGGGGGTGCGGCGACGCTAGCTAGGGTTTGCTCGCTCGTGTTGGGGCTCGAGGAGGCAGGCCGGCCAGGAAGTGGAAGCTATGGACTGACCGGTCCACGACTTCCACATTAAGAAGGACAAGGACCCCTCCGCTCGTGGGCATTGAATTTAGGCGGTGGAGGTAGGTGGACGGCCGCCACGCGTCCCCGAGGCAGACGACGAGCAAGCGCGTGCCCTTCCATTCGACGTCCGTGTAGCCGCAAACGAAGCGCATGTTTGCGCCAGAAATTGGACAGATCGGACGCGAAACTGACAAAATTTACAGATGCGGCCGCGCGTTGGGCCGTGTCATCTATCTGTTTTGATGCAAACGGAAGCGGCCGGGTAGAATAGGGTCGTGCATTGAAGTTGGCCCGAGTCACATGACAACACTGAGCTATATTGTAGGTACTACGTATTTTATTTTCTCTTCTTCTGGAATCACGCATTGAATGACCAACAACACACAAAAGCCGTGTGCCAACTTCCCCCTGATCGATTGAGTCACTCTAGGTAAAATAGATCATTAATCTGCCTGCACAGCATGGAGCACGCACCGCTACTCTGCCGCTTGTTTTTCTTAGCATCGATTTTGATTTATTTATTTGTCATGAATTTCATTTCAACATGAAACTTTGTGAGCCCTCAAACATTCAACAAAGTTTGCCAAAAAGGAAAAAAGTTCAGATTTTTCAAAAGTTTTTTTTTTGAACTTACTGTTCATTCAGGTCCCTGTGTGCTGGCGAGCAGAGACTCATAGTGAAGTTGCTTTCCTTGCGTCCGGGCCTGAAAGAAAGGTCTCTGCTGCTCTTATCTAGAGTGCTACTACAGTTTGCGGCTAAATACATCAACGTTCCGGGAAATACCCAATGGTTCCTGGGTACATATGTACCCTATATGGGGAATTTTTTTAATGATTAAACAAAAAGTTAAAATAGTTAAGAAACTATTGAATCACTAATTTATTTTTTCATATAGGGTACATATGTACCCAGGAACCCAACGTTCCCCTCCTCAACGTTCCGCCCTTTTTCGGTACTCCTTACCACCTAAAGTATGAAGAACAAGTGGCAAAATTAAGGAATGATAATAAAAAGGAGCTTCTGGTTGGTACATGAAGGAAGATGAATTATGTGCTAGCTGCTCTACCAACATATACTACTTTAATAAATATGTAACTTTATTGTCAAGTTATCTTCTGGAAACTGAACTAGCTAGATGCCCCTGAAAAAGAAATATGATGGGACGCACAGAAAGAATCTAATAAAGCATATTTTTAGTGTTATTTAGGTTGTAGCTGGGATGCCCTAGATTAGTTCGTCTTAATTAGAATATTATGGCAGCCTTGTCGGATACAAACATATATATTTTTCGTGCACGAAGCCAGAACCAAGGTTTTCATCAAAATAGTACTCCGTACATTTTTATATACAAGGTCACAAACTCAAATTACAGGTATCAATATAAAATTTAATGTCTGCTTTGAAATTCAGCTTTTCTTTTCGTTAACTGAAATAATTAATACCCCACATGCATGCAAGAAACTGAGTGGGGGAAATAGCTGGTTATCATTATGACTGCATGCATGCAACTATTAAACAGGTTGCTAGTACGAGAAAATGTCATTAATTTTGCCTCGATTACTGTTGGTGGCCTTATGTAGATGCAAAACGTATATTCCATATTGGCCTTGTATATAAAAATGGAAGGAGTATTCAAATTATAAAATTCTAGAAATTAAGTACATACTCAGTTTGTAAGATCGTCGTGTCATACAATCGTATGAGGATCGTAGGGTCGTATATGAACCGTACCCCGGATTGATGATTGAGACTTGCAGTGCAAGGTTGGGATCCTTCAAATCATCTTGTACGAGGCCGACCGATGCCGATGGATACCGATCGCCGTCCAAGGCGACGGAGAAATTACATTAAGCACGGCACGGCGAAATAAATAGCACGAGCAGAAGAAGAGGGGAGAACAAAAGTTGATTGGCAGGTCGACGACGCATACATAGTACACGGAAGAAGGAGACGAACGTGGGCGATGACGATCGGATGCCACATACGCCATGCTAAAGTCTACGTAGTACAACCGAGAGGTGAGCTTGACAGATGAACTTGAGCTCTCACGCCATTCACTTTCTTCGTTTTGGTGGACTCTGCATGCACCATCCGTTCCGTTCCGTCCTAATCCAATTCACCTTTGGAGTCGTCGTCGTTGTCAGAATGGAACGACCAGAGGGCCGGAATGGAAAGATGATGCTCTAGCCAGGGAACCGAATTACGTAGCAGACTTTTCCAGAAGAAAAAAAAGATGGCAGAATTAGCCAGGAACTACTTTGAGAGTAGCATGGATGCATTCATCCTTTGGATCCGCCCGAGCCTGAAGAAGTCTCGAGTGGTGCCATGCTGCCTTGTTTTACACAAAACAAGACAGAAACAGTGCCAAAAAACCAACAAGGGGCGGCTCTGTTGGGCAGTGCCATGCTCCTCTTGCTACAAAAGACAAAGGGAAATGCTAGCTATAAAAAGGAACACGAGGGAATGACCAGACACCAGAGAGAGAATCACGTGCGTGCGCGCCACCTTTGGTTTTCAGGTTAAGCTGAAATTGAAGTGACCAAAGACAGTCACTCACGTGAAGAGAAGTGATCGAGGGAGGGAGACGACGGATGCGCGGACAAAGCCGAGGGAGGAAGATGGTCATTGCTGCCTGCCTGCAGCATATAAGGTGATGTGCGTCCGGTGCGAGGAGACCACATTGGATGCCATCCTGCCAGCATCGCCATGCACATATGGTGCCACTGTGCCTTTTTCAACACAATATAGACGCAAACACATCATACATACGCGCATACATCCATCCCTATGAATGTATACACGCGCACCTTACTCCTATGAGCACCTTCAAAAGACTAAGTCGGCATATCATCTTATAATCTACACCTCGTCGTCGACAGAAACATCTCCTCCGACTGCAAGCGCATCAGCGGTAATCCTGAAATAAATTCAGAAATATTGCGAACAACGGGATATCATTTTTTCTCTCAACGATGGGGTTGTCAAACCTGAACACGTCCAACTGCCCGGAGCTGCATGGTGTTAACTCTGGACAGCCGTGTGTTAACGCGTAGCCGCACCAGTGTCTCCGTGTGCTTTGTGGACTGGTTTGTTTTTTACTCGTACTCCCTCCATTCTGAATTATTTGTCTTAGATTTGTTTAGATATGGAAGTATCTAGCACTAAAATGAGTCTAGATATATCCGTATCTAGACAAATCCAAGACAAGTAATTCGGAACGGAGGGAGTAGTTGATTAGACTGGTAGATAGATAGGCAAACCGTGCGTGTCGTGTTGCACAAGGTGCTTGATCGATGATTGTGCGTCTGACTGTTTATTGTGTGTCTATGCGTGTGGGCCAATTCACCTGGCAACGAGTGTCATGGACAACACGGACAAGATGATACGACTGATGCTTTGGAAAAAATATAAAGAAAGAAAAGAAAATTTGGATATGTTTCTGTGGACGGTCATCCATGAGCAAGATTTGCATGTTTGTTTGAAGGGATCCGTTCACACTATCGCCATCCTAAATTTGTTTCTCTGTTGCCGTCCTTCTTCCAACGACATCTCATCGATTCATTGTTTATTGCCACAGGATCGAGTTCATGCATGTATTGCCACAAACGTCATCCCGATTAACAAGTGTCATCCTAGGAGAGTTGACCATGTGGATGGCCTTACTTTGGAGCTGGGTGTAGATCTTTTTTTTTTTTGCGGGTGCGGCGTAGATCATTGTCTCTAAAATAATCTGAATTACGCCATCTCCAAAGAAAAAAATACTTGCCAAGAAAGTCAATGTTTGCGCTCTTCCGTGTGCTTGAGAGTTTTTGGGATTTTCATCGATGGCAGGCCCCTTTTCTCTTAAAATGAGATTAAACACCCGACCGCGGCATCATTGTTATATGCACATAACTATGGTTTGTTAGACTTGATTAATTATTTGTTAGTATTTGGTTTGGGTGTAATAAAAAAATTCAGCGGCCAAACTGACGGCGGCAGCGGCCGTTATTTGGATTTTATAGTTTTATATCACCCAACCGTTTCTTGTTCGCCGACGACGTAGTGGGTGATGTATTACTTGTTCATTTGGTAGCTACTAGTTTTAGTATTTTTAAGAGCATCGTGTCAGCTAGTTGCCACATCAACCACCGTTAGAGCAAGTACAAAAAGATGACATAGGCGGACTGTAAGACTTTAAATACTATATTTTTGCTGAGTTGGACACACTTAGACTCAGCGAGACTAGTATAGGATCAGCCATTTAGGCGTTGTTTGGATAGGTAGTATATACAAAACCGGATCTCCACAAACCAAGGAAACGGTGTAACAAACTAAAATCCTGTTTGGCAACTCCAACTAATCCGCGGATGCAGAAAACTTAGTTTTCCAAAAACCCAGATTTCAGGTATATGGAAAAACAACTGTTACTTGTTTTTCCACAAACGCGATTTACATAATCTGGATTCCAGCGGAAACAGAGCGCGCTTGCTAGCCGGGATGAAGGGGGCACGACGAGGGCGCTTAGCCCGATAACCTCGGGGAGTAGAGCAATCGCTCGCCGGCGGCTACATGTGGAGTCGTGCTGGCCGGAGGGGACGCGAGATGCAGCCGGCGAAAGAGTCAGTACAGGGGGACGACGAACTCAGGGACCAGCGGAAGCCCTCGCCGGTGGCTGCGTGCGGAGTCGTGCAGGGGATGACGAACTGGGGACCAGCGGAAGCCCTCGCCGGCGGTTGCGTTCAGAATAAGTGGAGGTCGGAGGGGAAGCGACGGGAAAAAGGGTCAGTGCAGGGGAGGGCGACAACCTCGGAGGCCAACAGAAGCCCTTGCCGTCGGCCGTGCGTTGAGTCAGTGGAGGCCGTGGGGAGGCAAGAAGTAGCCCGGGGAGATGACCTCCGATACCAGGGGAAGCGCCCGCTGAAGGTCGCACGCGGAGTCATGGAGGCCGGAAGAAACTACAGCAGCAGTCTGGACGGTGGACTCGTACGGTACGATGCCAAGGTTGGAAGTCTCGTCAATGACAAAGCAAAGAAGGTCACAAGTGAGGAAGTATAAGACTAATGTTTGCTATCCAAACACAAAACTCTACGGACCCAGTTTATTAATTTTCTAACCCAAACAAAGTTTGCTGCAAACACGTTTTCCATAAAAAGGATAGCAAAACCGGTTTTCCTAGAAATCAGCTAAAAACTCGTTTTCTATAATCTTATCACTAATACTCAGTATCCAAACAACCACTTAGGTGAGATCGTAAACATTTTATATTTGGACACTTCAAAAAATCTGAAAAAAATGTACAGCATACCTACGAGGTATGTCTACTAACTTTCAAAAAATCAGCTCAAAACTCGATCTATAGTTAGAGATTTGAAAAAGACAAATTCGACTATGAATAGTGTCAGCTTTGGGGTGAATAGTATTTGGCACTATTCAACTTTCTCTTTTTTTGTCGACTAAGTATAGTTTGAATTAGGCGCTTAAACTTTTTGAGCTTGTACATCACACGTGAATGTGTGTCCCTAAATTTTTTCAGATTTTTTCAACATGTTTTTTATCTTCAAAAAATCTGATTCCACTTATCTCACCTAAGGACAGATCATATACAAGTCTTCCCCAGAGATACGTACCTCCTACTTAGACTCAGCGGTTGGCTCGGTCCGTTTAGACTAGATTAGGGACTGAAGTGTTTTTTTCTCTTGTTCTGTAATCATGCTTTGGCGGATGAACAACACAGAATCGTGTGTCAGATTATGATGAAGAATATCAACTAAGTAAAGAAAATAAAGATGACAGTAGGTCAGGCGCACTTCAAAAAAAAGATAGATTACGACCGACGGAAGAGGGGCTTGGAATGTTAGGCTTTGCTGACTAAATCACAGGCAGCAGCGTGCCAGATTAAAACAGATGATGGAACTTAATGTGACAGTGACACGAACACCAAGCATCGAATAAATCATGTGCATCTTTCTGCTTAGTGCTCCTCAGTTTGTAGGGTCGTCGAGGATTTGTCGTCCAGGAGCGACCGAGAAAATTAAGCACGGCATGACGAGATAATGGCGGCAGCAAAGTAGGAGAAAAGCCTACTACTGAGAGACTGACAGATGAACTCGAGTGCTCACACCATCCACTTTTATCAGTTACCGTACGTGGATTCAGGGTGCACCATCCGATCAATACGTGTGTGATATTTCTGTCTCGGGAGCATCGACAGCAACGTCCTGCTGCATGCGTCTTCCTACCTCATGATTTCTTTTTGTTCCAAAAGGGGAAAGAAGAAAGAATATCCACGTTTTACTAGTTCACCACTACCTCCGGTCCAAAATAAATGTCGCAGCTTTGACTAATCTTACTTCAAAGCTGTGTCACTTTGTTTTAGATCGAGGAGAGTATCATCTAATTTCTCCATCATGAGCATAAATCATACTCCCTCAGTCCTAAAAAGCATGTCTTAGATTTGTCGACATCCGTATCTACACAAATCTGAGACAAGCTTTTTGGGACGGAGGTAATACTATTCACCACGTGCTCTGCTGACTATCTTGTCTTCGTTTCCCACTCTTCCCGGCTCCGAATGGATTCATGAACTTGGCCATATGTTATTTGCACGATATAAGTCCTATTCACCTCACTACGGATGAAAACGTCTAAAATGATACATCGCTTTCACGAGATATAAATAGCGTCAAACCCAGAGTTAGGTCGTTGGCGGTTAACTGTCTCTTGATATGTTATGGTTTTTCAGCACTATACATATAAAGTTTGTTTCTATTTGAAAAGCCTCATGTTGGCACAACATGGAACGCAAATAACTGGTACCGTGGTTCCTTCGGGTTCCAGTATCCAAATTGGACCATGTTTCCTATGAAAGGGTGATACAGATTGCTTCAGCTCATATTTTACATTCACAAAAGGGTTTAAAATAGAGAGAAGTACATATTTCAACCCCAAACTCTTGCCCTAGTTTAATTTATAACCCCGAACTTTAATACCGTCTAAATTACAACCCCCAATTCTCAAAATCGGTCAGGATTCAACCCTTCACTACCTCTTGACCGGTTTTGACCAAGTTGACCGGTTTTGACCCGTTGACTAGGTGAACAGTAAATTAAAAAAAAATCTATTTCTTATTTTTTTCACATGGTGAATAGTATTTTTTTAAGTTACAATTTTTTAGCTTGTTTGGACATTTGAGTAGCTCTCAGAAAAAAGACAAATGTGGAGTCTGTGAAACAGTTAACTGTCGTGCACTCTTCGGGCTGATTTTGTTTTTTTGGCTGAGAGGTACTCAGATGTCCGAACACGATGAAAATTGGCACGGACCTCACACATTGATACATCTTCCATGCAAAAAATATTCTTTTTTTAGTTTTTTAGTTTTTTGAATTTACTGTTCAGACGGTGAAAAAATCAAAATTACTTTTTGAATTTTTTTAATTTTTAAAATTTACTGTTCACCTTGTGAAAAAAAAATATTTGTGATTTTTATATTTTTATTTTTAAAAATTTACTGTTGACTAGTCAACAGGTCAAAACCCGGTCAACTAGGTCAAAATCGGTCAACAGGGAGAGAAGGGTTGAATTCTGACCGGTTTTGAGAGTTGGGGGTTGTAATTTAGATGGTATTGAAGTTCGGGGTTGTAAATTAGACTAGGGCAAGAGTTCGGGGTTGAAATATGCACTTCTCTCTTTAAAATATTCAATTTAAGTGAGCTTGGGCATGAATTATCAAAGTTGTGCTTGGATTTCCAAGCCCGTTAAGATCACACTTAATTTACTCACTGTTGTCTTGATTAGTCTTCTGTGAAAAAGAGATACGAACTGAAGGAAATATGCCCTAGAGGCAATATAAAGTTATTATTTATTTCCTTATATCATGATAAATGTTTATTATTCATGCTAGAATTGTATTAACCGGAAACATAATACTTGTGTCAATACATAGATAAACAAAGTGTCACTAGTATGCCTCTACTTGACTAGTTCGTTAATCGAAGATGGTTATGTTTCCTAACCATAGACATGAGTTGTCATTTGATTAACGGGATCACATCATTAGGAGAATGATGTGATTGACATGACCCATTCCATTAGCTTAGCACCCGATGGTTTTAATATGTTGCTATTGCTTTCTTCATGACTTATACATGTTCCTATGACTATGAGATTATGCAACTCCCGTTTACCGGAGGAACACTTTGTGTGCTATCAAACATCACAACGTAACTGGGTGATTATAAAGGTGCTCTACAGGTGTCTCCAAAGGTACATGTTAGGTTGGCATATTTCGAGATTAGGATTTGTCACTCCGATTGTCGGAGAGGTATCTCTGGGCCCTCTCGGTAATGCACATCACTTAAGCCTTGCAAGCAATGCAACTAATAAGTTAGTTGCAAGATGATGTATTATAGAACGAGTAAAGGGACTTGCCGGTAACGAGATTGAACTAGGTATTGAGATACCGACGATCGAATCTCGGGCAAGTAACATACCGATGACAAAGGGAACAAACGTATGTTGTTATGCGGTCTGACCGATGAAGATCTTCGTAGAATATGTAGGAGCCAATATGAGCATCCAGGTTCCGCTATTGGTTATTGACCGGAGACGTGTCTCGGTCATGTCTACATTGTTCTCGAACCCGTAGGGTCCGCACGCTTAACGTTACGATGACAGTTTCATTATGAGTTTATATATTTTGATGTACCGAAGGTTGTTCGGAGTCCCGGATGTGATCACGGACTTGACGAGGAGTCTCGAAATGGTCGAGACATAAAGATCGATATATTGGACGACTATATTTGGACACCGGAAAGGTTCCGGGTGAGATTGGGACAATACCGGATCACCGGGAGGTTATCGGAACCCCCCGGGAGGTATATGGGCCTTATTGGGCCTTAGTGGAAAGGAGGGGAAAGGAGCAAGGGAGGGGGCGGCCCCCCAAGCCCAATCCGAATTGGGAAGGGGGCCGCCCCCCCCCCTTTCCTTCCTCTCTCCTTCCTCTTCCTTCCCTCTCCTACTCCTAATAGGAAAAAGGGGAGTCCTACTCCGTGTAGGAGTTGGACTCCCCCTTAGGGCGCGCCACCCTCCTTGGTCGGCCCCCTCCTCCACTCCTTTATATACGGGGACAGGGGGCACCCCATAGACACAACAATTGATCATTGATCTCTTAGCCGTGTGCAGTGCCCCCTTTCACCATAATCCTCGATAATATTGTAGCAGTGCTTAGGTGAAGCCCTGCGACGGTAGAACATCAAGATCGTCACCACCCCATCGTGCTCACGGAACTCATCCCAAACACTTTGCTGGATCGGAGTCCGGGGATCGTCATCGAGCTGAACGTGTGCTAGAACTCGGAGGTGCCGTAGTTTCGGTGCTTGATCGGTCGGGCCGTGAAGACGTACGACTACATCAACCGCG
This sequence comes from Triticum dicoccoides, assembly GCF_002162155.2. Taxonomy (NCBI): domain Eukaryota; kingdom Viridiplantae; phylum Streptophyta; class Magnoliopsida; order Poales; family Poaceae; genus Triticum; species Triticum dicoccoides. The sequence goes on from NC_041388.1 coordinate 8,739,370, forward strand.
TTGTGCTAACGCTTCTGCTTTCGGTCTACGAGGGTACGTAGACAACACTCTCCCCTCTCGTTGCTATGCATCACCATGATCTTGCGTGTGCGTAGGAATTTTTTTGAAATTACTACGTTCCCCAACAGTGGCATCCGAGCCTAGGTTTTTGTGTTGATGTTATGCACGAGTAGAACACAAGTGAGTTGTGGGTGATATAAGTCATACTGCTTACCAGCATGTCATACTTTGGTTCGGCGGTATTGTTGGATGAAGCGGCCCGAACCGACATTATGCGTACGCTTACGCGAGACTGGTTCTACCGACGTGCTTTGCACACAGGTGGCTGGCGGGTGTCAGTTTCTCCAACTTTAGTTGAACCGAATGTGACTACGCCCGGTCCTTGTGAAGGTTAAAACAGCACTAACTTGACAAACTATCGTTGTGGTTTTGATGCGTAGGTAAGAACGGTTCTTGCTAAGCCCGTAGCAGCCACGTAAAACTTGCAACAACAAAGTAGAGGACGTCTAACTTGCTTTTGTAGGGCATGTTGTGATGTGATATGGTCAAGACATGATGCTAAATTTTATTGTATGAGATGATCATGTTTTGTAACCGAGTTATCAACAACTAGCAAGAGCCATATGGTTGTCGCTTTATTGTATGCAATGCAATCGCGCTGTAATGCTTTACTTTATCACTAAGCGGTAGCGATAGTCGTGGAAGCATAAGATTGGCGAGACGACAACGATGCTACGATGGAGATCAAGGTGTCGCGCCGGTGACGATGGTGATCATGACGATGCTTCGGAGATGGAGATCACAAGCACAAGATGATGATGGCCATATCATATCACTTATATTGATTGCATGTGATGTTTATCTTTTATGCATCTTATCTTGCTTTGATTGACAGTAGCATTATAAGATAATCTCTCACTAAATTTCAAGATAAAAATGTTCTCCCTGGGTATGCACCGTTGCCAAAGTTCGTCGTGCCCAGACACCACGTGATGATCGGGTGTGATAAGCTCTACGTCCATCTACAACGGGTGCAAGCCAATTTTGCACACGCAGAATACTCAGGTTAAACTTGACGAGCCTAGCATATGCAGATATGGCCTCGGAACACTGAGACCGAAAGGTCAAGCGTGAATCATATAGTAGATATGATCAACATAGTGATGTTCACCATTGAAAACTACTCCATTTCACGTGATGATCGGTTATGGTTTAGTTGATTTGGATCACGTGATCACTTAGAAGATTAGAGGGATGTCTTTCTAAGTGGGAGTTCTTAAGTAATATGATTAATTGAACTTAAATTTATCATGAACTTAGTACCTGATAGTATCTTGCTTGTTTATGTCTGATTGTAGATAGATGGCCCGTGCTGTTGTTCCATTGAATTTTAATGCGTTCCTTGAGAAAGCAAAGTTGAAAGATGATGGTAGCAATTATACGGACTGGGTCCGAACTTGAGGATTATCCTCATTGCTGCACAAAAGAATTACGTCCTGGAAGCACCGCTGGGTGACAGGCCTGCTGCTGGAGCAACACCAGATGTTATGAACGTCTGGCAGAGCAAAGCTGATGACTACTCGATAGTTCAGTGTGCCATGCTTTACGGCTTAGAATCAGGACTTCAACAATGTTTTGAACGTCATGGAGCATATGAGATGTTCCAGGAGTTGAAGCTAATATTTCAAGCAAATGCTCGGATTGAGAGATATGAAGTCTCCAATAAGTTCTATAGCTGCAAGATGGAGGAGAACAGTTCTGTCAGTGAGCATATACTCAAAATGTCTGGGTATAATAATCACTTAATTCAATTGGGAGTTAATCTTCCGGATGATTGCGTCATTGACAGAATTCTCCAATCACTTCCACCTAGCTACAAGAGCTTCGTGTTGAACTATAATATGCAAGGGATGAATAAGACAATTCCCGAGCTCTTCGCAATGCTAAAAGCTGCGGAGGTAGAAATCAAGAAGGAGCATCAAGTGTTCATGGTCAACAAGACCACTAGTTTCAAGAAAAAGGGCAAGGGGAAGAAGAAGGGGAACTTCAAGAAGAAGAGCAAGCAAGTTGCTGCTCAGGAGAAGAATGAAGGAAATATGCCCTAGAGGCAATAATAAGTTATTATTTATTTCCTTATATCATGATAAATGTTTATTATTCACGCTAGAATTGTATTAACCGGAAACATAGTACATGTGTGAATACATAGACAAACAGAGTGTCACTAGTATGCCTCTACTTGACTAGCTCGTTAATCAAAGATGGTTATGTTTCCTAACCATGAACAAAGAGTTGTTATTTTATTAACGAGGTCACATCATTAGTTGAATGATCTGATTGACATGACCCATTCCATTAGCTTAGCACCCGATCATTTAGTATATTGCTATTGCTTTCTTCATGACTTATACATGTTCCTATGACTATGAGATTATGCAACTCCCGTTTGCCGGAGGAACACTTTGTGTGCTACCAAACATCACAACGTAAATGGGTGATTATAAAGGAGCTCTACAGGTGTCTCCAATGGTAGATGTTGGGTTGGCGTATTTTGAGAATAGGATTTGTCACTCCGATTGTCGGAGAGGTATCTCTGGGCCCTCTCGGTAATGCACATCACATAAGCCTTGCAAGCATTGCAACTAATGAGTTAGTTGCGGGATGATGTATTACAGAACGAGTAAAGAGACTTGCCGGTAACGAGATTGAACTAGGTATTGGATACCGACGATCGAATCTCGGGCAAGTAACATACCGATGACAAAGGGAACAACGTATGTTGTTATGCGGTCTGACCGATAAAGATCTTCGTAGAATATGTAGGAGCCAATATGGGCATCCAGGTCCCGCTATTGGTTATTGACCGGAGATATGTCTCAGTCATGTCTGCATTGTTCTCGAACCGTAGGGTCCGCACGCTTAACGTTACGATGACAGTTATTATGAGTTTATGCATTTTGATGTACCGAAGTTAGTTCGGAGTCCCGGATGTGATCACGGACATGACGAGGAGTCTCGAAATGGTCGAGACATAAATATTGATATATTGGAAGCCTATGTTTGGATATCGGGAGTGTTCCGGGTGAAATCGGGATTTTACCGGAGTACCGGGAGGTTACCGGAACCCCCCGGGAGCCATATGGGCCTTAATGGGCTTTAGTGGAAAGGAGAAAGGGGCAGCCCAAGGTGGCCGCGTGCCTCCCCCCTCCCCTAGTCCTATTAGGACTAGGAAAGGTGGCCGGCCCCCCTCTCTCTCTTTCCCCCTCGGGGAATCCTAGTCCAACTAGGATTGGGGGGGGAGTCCTACTCCCGGTAGGAGTAGGACTCCTCCTGGCCGGCGGCCCCCGCCCCCTTGGCTCCTTTATGTACGGAGGCAAGGGGGCACCTCTAGACACACAAGTTGATCATTGAGATCGTTCCTTAGCCGTGTGCGGTGCCCCCTGCCACCATATTCTACCCCAATCATATTGTAGCGGTGCTTAGGCGAAGCCCTGCGACAGTAGAACATCAAGATCGTCACCACGCCGTCGTGCTGACGGAACTCTTCCCCGACGCTTTGCTGGATCGGAGCCCGGGGATCGTCATCGAGCTGTACGTGTGCTAAAGAACTCGTAGGTGCCGGAGTAACGGTGCTTGGATCGGTCGGATCGGGGAGACGTACGACTACTTCCTCTATGTTGCGTCAACGCTTCCGCAGTCGGTCTGCATGGGTACGTAGACAACACTCTCCCCTCTCGTTGCTATGCATCACCATGATCTTGCGTGTGCGTAGGAAATTTTTTGAAATTACTGCGTTCTCCAACAAAGAAACCCAAGTCTGGACCTAAGCCTGAAACTGAGTGCTTCTACTGCAAGCAGACTGGTCACTGGAAGCGGAACTGCCCCAAGTATTTGGCGGATAAGAAGGATGGCAAGGTGAACTAAGGTATATGTGATATATATGTTATTGATGTGTACCTTACTAGAGCTCGCAGTAGCACCAGAGTATTTGATACTGGTTCTGTTGCTAATATTTGCAACTCGAAACAGGGACTACAGATTAAGCGAACACTAGCAAAGGACGAGGTGATGATGCGCGTGGGAAATGGTTCCAAAGTCGATGTGATCACGGTCGGCACACTACCTCTACATCTACCATCGGGATTAGTATTAGACCTAAATAATTGTTATTTGGTGCCAGCATTGAGCATGAACATTATATCTGGATCTTGTTTGATGCAAGACGGTTATTCATTTAAATCAGAGAATGATGATTGTTCTATTTATATGAGTAATATCTTTTATGGTCATGCACCCTTGAAGAGTGGTCTATTCTTGATGAATCTCGATAGTAGTGATACACATATTCATAATGTTGAAGCCAAAACATGCAGAGTTAATAATGATAGTGCAACTTATTTGTGGCACTGCCGTTTAGGTCATATCGGTGTAAAGTGCATGAAGAAACTCCATACTGATGAACTTTTGGAACCACTTGATTATGAATCATTTGGTACTTGCGAACCGTGCCTCATGGGCAAGATGACTAAAACGCCGTTCTCCGGTACTATGGAGAGAGCAACAGATTTGTTAGAAATCATACATACAGATGTATGTGGTCCAATGAATGTTGAAGCTCGTGGCGGATATCGTTATTTTCTCACCTTCACAAATGATTTAAGCAGATATGGGTATATCTACTTAATGAAACATAAGTCTGAAACATTTGAAAAGTTTAAAGAATTTCAGAGTGAAGGTGATAATCATCGTAACAAGAAAATAAAGTTTCTACGATCTGATCGTGGAGGAGAATATTTGAGTTACGAGTTTGGTTTACATTTGAAACAATGCGGAATAGTTTCGCAACTCACGCCACCCGGAACACCACAGCGTAATGGTGTGTCCGAACGTCGTAATCGTACTTTACTTGATATGGTGCGATCTATGATGTTTCTTACAGATTTACCGCTATCGTTTTGGGGTTATGCTTTAGAGACGGCGCATTCACGTTAAATAGGGCACCATCAAAATCCGTTGAGACGACGCCTTATGAACTATGGTTTGGCAAGAAACCAAAGTTGTCGTTTCTGAAAGTTTGGGGCTGCGATGCTTATGTTAAAAAACTTCAACCTGATAAGCTCGAACCCAAATCAGAGAAATGTGTCTTCATAGGATACCCGAAGGAGACTGTTGGGTACACCTTCTCTCACAGATCCGAAGGCAAGACATTTGTTGCTAAGAATGGATCCTTTCTAGAGAAGGAGTTTCTCTTGAAAGAAGTGAGTGGGAGGAAAGTAGAACTTGATGAGGTAACTGTACCTGCTCCCTTATTGGAAAGTAGTACATCACAGAAACCGGTTTCTGTGACACCTACACCAATTAGTGAGGAAGCTAATGATGATGATCATGAAACTTCAGAACAAGTTACTACTGAACCTCGTAGATCAAGCAGAGTAAGATTCGCACCAGAGTGGTACGGTAATCCTGTTCTGAAAGTCATGCTACTAGATCATGATGAACCTACGAACTATGAAGAAGCGATGGTGAGCCCAGATTCCGCAAAATGGCTTGAATCCATGAAATCTGAGATAGGATCCATGTATGGGAACAAAGTGTGGACTTTGGCTGACTTGCCCAATGATCGGCAAGCAATTGAGAATAAATGGATCTTCAAGAAGAAGACTGACGCTGACGGTAATGTTACTGTCTACAAAGCTTGACTTGTCGCAAAAGGTTTTCGACAAGTTCAAGGGATTGACTACGATGAGACCTTCTCACCCGTAGCGATGCTTAAGTCTGTCCGAATCATATTAGCAATTGCCGCATTTTATGATTATGAAATTTGGCAGATGGATGTCAAAACTGCATTCCTGAATGGATTTCTAGAAGAAGAGTTGTATATGATGTAGCCGGAAGGTTTTCTCGATCCAAAGGGAGCTAACAAAGTGTGCAAGCTCCAGCGATCCATTTATGGACTGGTGCAAGCATCTCGGAGTTGGAATAAACACTTTGATAGTGTGATCAAAGCATTTGGTTTTATACAGACTTTTGGAGAAGCCTGTATTTATAAGAAAGTGAGTGGGAGCTCTGTAGCATTTCTGATATTATATGTGGATGACATATTACTAATCGGAAATAATATAGAATTTTTGGGTAGCATAAAGGGATACTTGAATAAGAGTTTTTCAATGAAAGACCTCGGTGAAGCTGCTTACATATTGGGCATTAAGATCTATAGAGATAGATCAAGACGCTTAATTGGACTTTCACAAAGCACATACCTTGACAAAGTTTTGAAGAAATTCAAAATGGATCAAGCAAAGAAAGGATTCTTGCCTGTGTTACAAGGTGTGAAGTTGAGTAAGACTCAATGCCCGACCACTTCAGAAGATAGAGAGAAAATGAAAGATGTTTCATATGCTTCAGCCATAGGCTCTATCATGTATGTAATGCTGTGTACCAGACCTGATGTGTGCCTTTCTATAAGTCTAGCAGGGAGGTACCAACGTAATCCAGGAGTGGATCACTGGACAGCGGTCAAGAACATCCTGAAATACCTGAAAAGGACTAAGGATATGTTGCTCGTATATGGAGGTGACAAAGAGCTCATCGTAAATGGTTACGTTGATGCAAGCTTTGACACTGATCCGGACGATTGTAAATCGCAAACCAGATACGTATTTACATTAAACGGTGGAGCTGTCAGTTGGTGCAGTTTTAAACAAAGCATCGTGGCGGGATCTACATGTGAAGCGGAGTACATAGCTGCTTCGGAAGCAGCAAACGAAGGAGTCTAGATGAAGGAGTTCATATCCGATCTAGGTGTCATACCTAGTGCATCGGGTCCAATGAATTTTTTTTGTGACAATACTGGTGCAATTGCCTTGGCAAAGGAATCCAGATTTCACAAGAGAACTAAGCACGTCAAGAGACGCTTTAATTCCATCCGGGATCTAGTCCATGTGGGAGACATAGAGATTTGCAAGACACATACGAATCTAACTGTAGCAGACCCATTGACTAAGCCTCTTCCATGAGCAAAACATGATCAGCACCAAGGCTCCATGGGTGTTAGAATCATTACTGTGTAATCTAGATTATTGACTCTAGTGCAAGTGGGAGACTGAAGGAAATATGACCTAGAGGCAATAATAAAGTTATTATTTATTTCCTTATATCATGATAAATGTTTATTATTCATGCTAGAATTGTATTAACCGGAAACATAATACTTGTGTGAATATATAGACAAACAAAGTGTCACTAGTATGCCTCTACTTGACTAGCTCGTTAATCGAAGATGGTTATGTTTCCTAACCATAGACATGAGTTGTCATTTGATTAACGGGATCACATCATTAGGAGAATGATGTGATTGACATGACCCATTCCATTAGCTTAGCACCCGATCGTTTAGTATGTTGCTATTGCTTTCTTCATGACTTACACATGTTCCTATGACTATGAGATTATGCAACTCCCGTTTATTGGAGGAACACTTGGTGTGCTACCAAACGTCACAACGTAACTGTGTGATTATAAAGATGCTCTACAGGTGTCTCCAAAGGTACATGTTGGGTTGGCGTATTTCGAGATTAGGATTTGTCACTCCGATTGTCGGAGAGGTATCTCTGGGCCCTCTCGGTAATGCACATCACTTAAGCCTTGCAAGCAATGCAACTAATAAGTTAGTTGCAAGATGATGTATTACGGAACGAGTAAAGAGACTTGGCGGTAACGAGATTGAACTAGGTATTGAGATACTGACGATCGAATCTCGGGCAAATAACATACCGATGACAAAGGGAACAAACGTATGTTGTTATGCGGTCTGACCGATAAAGATCTTCGTAGAATATGTAGGAGCCAATATGAGCATCCAGGTTCCGCTATTGTTTATTGACCGGAGACGTGTCTCGGTCATGTCTACATTGTTCTCGAACCCGTAGGGTCCGCACGCTTAACGTTACGATGATAGTTTCATTATGAGTTTATATATTTTGATGTACCGAACGTTGTTCGGAGTCCGGGATATGATCACGGACTTGACGAGGAGTCTCAAAATGGTCGAGACATAAAGATCGATATATTGGACGACTATATTTGGACACCGGAAAGGTTCCGAGTGAGATTGGGACAATACCGGATCACCGGGAGGTTATCGAAACCCCCGGGAGGTATATGGGCCTTATTGGGCCTTAGTGGAAAGGAGGGGAAAGGAGCAAGGGAGGGGGCGGCCCCCCAAGCCCAATCCGAATTGGGAAGGGGGCCGGCCCCCCCTTTCCTTCCTCCCTCCTTCCTCTTCCTTCCCTCTCCTACTCCTAATAGGAAAAAGGGGAGTCCTACTCCGTGTAGGAGTTGGACTCCCCCTTAGGGCGTGCCACCCTCCTTGGCCGGCCCCCTCCTCCACTCTTTTATATACGGGGCAGGGGGGCACCCCATAGACACAACAATTGATCATTGATCTCTTAGCCGTGTGCGGTGCCCCCTTCCACCATAATCCTCGATAATATTGTAGCGGTGCTTAGGCGAAGCCCTGCGACGGTAGAACATCAAGATCGTCACTACGTCGTCGTGCTGACGGAACTCATCCCCGACACTTTGCTAGATCGGAGTCCGGTGATCGTCATCGAGCTGAACGTGTGCTAGAACTCGGAGGTGCCGTAGTTTCGGTGCTTGATCGGTCGGGCCGTGAAGACGTACGACTACATCAACCGCGTTGTGCTAACGCTTCCGCTTCCGGTCTACGAGGGTACGTAGACAATACTCTCCCCTCTCGTTGCTATGCATCACCATGATCTTGCGTGTGCGTAGGAATCTTTTTAAAATTACTACGTTTTCCAACACGTACCACAACAAACGGTATGTAAATAAAGGGGAAATGATTTGAAAATGTGCGTGACTAAAGTTAGGAAGCCATTGTTTTGGGGACAATCATGCATGGAGCACAGTTTGCACGCTTGCTTGGAGAGGTCCGTCCACACCACCAACTTCAATTGTTTGCTTGTTTACCGCCGTTCCTTTGGGGACTTCCGATCGACTCCTTGTTTGCTTCCACATGATGGAGTACATGCATGTATTGCCTCAACATCGCAAGTTCTGTGCCAACATGTGGTTGGTTGGGTTGTTACGAGGATAGTGGTATCCCCAGCCTATCAGGGTTTAGTTCTAAATTTGACATTGATGCTCGCATTATTTTTGAATTTATTTTAGGCTTCCGACGATGTTCGTTCGGTGAGAGGAGAGGTTCCCGTCAACTGTGAAGCGCATGTGGTGATTCGTAAAATCTCAAGATGCTATGCCGCCCAGTCTCTCGGAGGTGCTCATAGCGGTGGAACATGCATATGTTTGTTCATAGGGGTGACTGTATGCTCCTCCTTGATGGCGAGGCGGTGGCGGCGGTGCGGCGACAACGGCGTGTCGATGCGGCTGTACCGGCTGCATGGAGGGGGTCCCCTCCTTCACGTGGCTTCCAATCTGAACGTCGCGGTGGTGCAGGGGCGAGGTCGGCACCTCCGTCAAGCGGCGTATGATCTGGACTCAGGGTTGTGCCTGGGCGAGGCCGGCTCCTCCTTCACCGGTAGAAGCATGGATGCCGACTCGGGCTAGACGCGGTGGCGCAGCAGGAACCGCAACTCCTCCTTCACACGCGTCGGCGATGGCAACGACGGCCCCATGTAACGGAGCGACCGCTCTGTCATTATCTCAATCTAACGGATGAAATCTTCGTCCATCAAAGCGGCCTCCTTGCGGAGTCGAGGCGGCTGCTGCGGTGTCTCCTGGCGGCTCCGGCGACGGCGCCTGGTCCTCGTCACCGGAGGAGATGACGATCCCCTCCTTGACGGAGGAGCCGATTGTCGTGGACGCTGACGGGCCTGGAGAGCGTTTGTGCCAAGAACCGCCTGAGGGGGGGCTTCCGCCGGCTGGCGCGGAGCACCACAATTTCGGCATCGCTGGAGCTTGGGTCGAAGATAGGCTAGGGCACAGAGACGGGGGAAGGGAGGGGGCCAGTACTCGGGGAGGGCGGTGGTGCATCTCTGTGCAACTCTGGCGTACGGTTTAAATAGCCGTGGCGAGGCCCATGCAAAGGGCCGGTCAGCCGCTTCAATGCGGCACATTGACCAGAGTTAGTTGGTTCCTTGGGAACCTGCGCCCGCGTTGAAGCAACGGTTGCCAAGAGGTCACATCTGTCAGCGCCGCCCTCCAACCTTCCCCGGTCATATCATGGCATCAATGCCGGCCTCCGCGTGCTCTAGGCTGACATGAAGGCGAGGTGATAAGCAGCGCGTGCATCGGAAGGAAAGCGCGGGAGGGGCGGGTGACAGGTTTCCGATATGTCAGGACGGTCAAAAGTGGGCATGAGATCGGTCCGGACTCCAGCAAACCTCCGCATGTTTGTCTCCGGTTTACACGAGAAATCTTGTACGGACCGTCCCGCAGACTGATACAGTACTGGATTGGATGACTTCGATGGTCCAGACAATACAGATCAAATGATTGAGGGAGATTTATGGATCCGCCTTAAAAATGTCTTAGATATATACAAATAATTAAGACACATAGCACGTGTCCCGGATCGGTGCAACCGCGCGTGTGCGTCGTGTTGCAGGTGCTTGGTCAATAAGGTTTCTCGCCTCCTGTTCACTTGAGGCCTACCTGCGATCGCTCGCGTACGTGTGTCGTTGCTCGTCACGACACATCTATCTGATCATCAATTGCCCATGCGTGTGGGTGCGGCTAGCAACCTGGCTGCCGCCGACGCGCTCACCGCGGCCGAATTCCATCCACACCACACTCCCATCTTCTAATCTAAATGAAATATGGATGGACATATGTCGCTCTCTAATAGAGGAAACACTGCCGGTCGGTCGTAAAGCTGCACGTCATTGCAAAAAATGTAAACCTGGCACCAAAAATAGGCTGGCCATTGTTTTAGGGTCTGGCGTTGTGTGATGAATGGATGGAGTACGTACGATTTGCATGCATGTCCACACCACACCACCCTAAATTGCCTTTTTTACTGCCTCCCATTTGACAAAACGGGTTGTTGCCGCATGACCGATCGAGCCCATGGCATCGCAACTGCCCTTTGCAAATCCTAATCACGTGACACGGCGGTCGGCACCGACCTCTATTTGGATTCTATTTCACTTATCCGATCGTTTTTCTAATCGCACACCATGCGTACCGGTCGGATAATGTGATATCATTATTTGGCCATTGGCGGACGTTAGTTATTCAAAGTGCACTGCGCCAGCACGCACGTACGTACAGCGCTATAGGCGGTTGCCTCTTGACCTGTGACCCCTTCTAGCTAGATCCGGCTCCGTCTGTCTGTTTTTCTTTTTTCTTTTCTTTTTTTATTAGGTGACTTCGTCAGTCTGTTAGGCGATACTCCCTCCGTTCGGAATTATTTGTCGTAGAAATGGATGTATCTAGATGTATTTTAGTTCTAGATACATCTATTTACAAGACAAGTAATTCCGAACGGATCTAGATACATCCATTTCTAAGACAAATAATTCCGAACGGAGGGAGTACTAACTAGGGACAGAGATATGTGATAAAACGGCTTTAGCTGCTGCCTACACAACTTGTCAAAACATCCATGAGTCCATGACCATGGATGTGTGCCTAGGTATGACCCAAGCAGAAAAAGACATGACGGCACTGAACTATATAGTTAAATTTTTCCTTTTCTTCTTCTTCTTATCGAAATCACGCGTTGAATGAATGGACAACATGAAAGCCGTGCGCCAATCGCCCATACCAAATTGGGGCACTCTCTAAGCATGCATAGAATTTTCGTTATCATTGGATGCAGACAAATCATCTTATAAAGTTAGTGCTCTTGAGCTAGCCGGGTGCACAGGACACCGGCTGCAAGATGTTTTCTTTGTAAGTTTCATGCAAAATATAGTGTATGACACCCCATCTTTAGATGAGAAATATGAGTGATCATATGCTAGGACACCTGGTCATTTTCTCTCTAGGTCCGCCCCTGATCGAAATATATAGTCGGCTAAAATCAACCATACCCCGGACCAGCGATTAGGATTACTAGAAGGTTTAGAATCCAACTGTATCATATGTCCTGCAAATCATTTTGTGAAAGATCCAAGACAGCATGTAAAAAGTGGTTCGTGATCAACATACCGGCGTGACTCTTACTATCAGAATATAGTAGTAGGTATTCTCCTCAAGTTAGGGTTTGCTTCTCCCGGTGGCGATCTTTTCGCTGCCGTCGAGGTTATAGGCAGGCTGGCATTTGGTATTGGCATTCCAATGAGATGATGAGGAGGAGACTGAACCATATGAAATAAAAAGATCCAATTTAATTATAGAGATGTTGCTGCTGATGGGGAGGAGACGATTGAATCCCTGCTGCTGCTGCTGCTGCTGCTGATTAACTTGTTATATACTCTGCTCTTGTGTTCATCCTGAGGGGAATTTACTTCTTTTTTCGCAACCGGTGTTTTTTCTTTTCTTATTGCACATCTCCTTGGTTGATTCAGTTCAGTGGGTGACATCTGAGCTGAAAACCTCTCAACATGTTTGTTTGCCTTAACAACAAGTTGATTTCAATGTGGGTGGCATTCGTAGAAATTAACCAGTATGCGATCCCTGTCTGCGAGTTAGGAGGACGGTGTTGGCTGACAGCAACTGATGAACAAAGCAGAGAGTCGCAGCCGCACATGTTGAGAGTGGCATACATATGCATTCATCCTTTGGATTAGGCTGAGCTCGGATCAGTCTGTGATCCCCTACCATGCTCGTTCTACATGCGTGGCGCCCGTGTGTGTCGCGTTGCAGCAGGTGCTTCGTCGACAAGGTTTCTCTCCTCCCCTGCTCTTGAGAGGAGAGGACCTACCCCGCGCTCGCGTGTGCTGTGCCGTCGCCTAATACGATTAATTGTGTGTCTATGCGTGTGGGTCCGGCCAGGCTAGCTAACGAACCTACCGGCCAATATGTCATTATTTGGATATATGTACATGATTCACAGTCCCGTCTATATGGAATTTGGATATATGTCAGCTCTCTCATAGGGCAAAATTAAGATGATGGCATCACCTCCACTGCATGTTGGTCGGTCAGTCGTAAATCTAAGATCATACTAGAATCGTTCAAATTTATATCGTCAAAAGAATATGGACACTGAAACGATCGATGGCAAAGTTAGAACCGCTAAAAATGAACCAGGGACTTTTTTCCAATACGATGTCACAACTCTGAACCTAGGTTTCATCAAAACGGTATTCAACTTGTACAACTCAAAAAAATCTACTCCCTCCGTTCTAAAATAGATGACTCAACTTTATATTAAAGTTAGTACAAAGTTGGGTCATCTATTTTGAAACGGAGGGAGTAGTACTCAGTTTGTAGCTAGGATCGTGTGTCATATGACCGTATCAGAATCGTATATGACCCATACCACGGATTGGTGATTGAGACTTGCACGAGGTTATGATCCCATCATCTTGGACGAGGGTGACCGGCGCCGTCCAAGGCGACAGAGAAATTACATTAAATCACGGCACGGCGAAATAAATAGCACCGGCTCAATCACCAAAAGTTGATTGGCGGGTCGACGACGCATATAGTACCACGAAAGAAGGAGACAAACGTCGACGACGACGATCGGGTGCCACATACGCCAGCCTAAAGTCTACTACTACTACCGAGAGATTGACAGATGAAGACGAGCTCTCACGTCATTCACTTTATTCAGTTATAGGTGGACTCAGCGTGCACCGTCCGTTCCGTTCCGTCGTAATCAACTTCAACTTTGGAGTCGTCGTCGTCGTTGGAGCGGAACGGAACGGCCGGAGAGCCAGAATGGAAAGATCCATCCATGTGCGGATGCACGACAGCACGAGCCAGGGAATCGGAAGATCCATCCATGTGTTTATACATAAATTTCAGAAGTACTATTATTACTTAGCAGACTTTTCCAGATGACTTCCTAGTTGAAGTCTAAAATGAACCCTGAACTTCAAATCCTTGAAATTAGCACCCTGTCTTACATAATCCCGGTCTATCCCGACCCTTCTTGGCTGAGAAGGTGTTTGTCTCCGCTGGGATTACACGAATGGTAGAGGGGGGGAGCAAGGCCAGCTGGTCTGAACATGGTGATGATCTGTACAAACGTTGCTAGTGTTTTTACGCACAAGCACACCATACCACTTCTTTGCTTGCCGCTCTAAACGTGTTGATTTGTTCTACACTTGCACAAATGGTAGCGATCGGAAGTTTTTTTGCAAAAATAAAGGTACATAGAAAACACATTTGGACTTGTACGTGTGACATGATAGGAAAAACTCATTAAAAAAAATTGGGCGCTTATAGACGCCGGCGCGCCGGCCGAAAGTTTCGGTCGATCGAGCCCAAGCCGTTGGACGTGAGTCGTGTAGCCGTTAGATCCAGACAAGCAAAAAAACAAATCGTCCCTAGCTTCTTCTTCTTCGGGTTGTCAGGCTGGATCCCCATGTCCCGCTCAGGGAGCGTGCCTCCTGTCCGGGTCGCAGCCCGGGAGGAGAAGGGAGGGGATGCGCGTGCATGAAGGCTAGAGGTAGGGGATGGAGGCGTATAGGAAAGAGGGGGGGGGAGGGGGGGAGCCAGGCCAGCTGGTCTGAACATGGTGATGATCTGTACAAAAGTTGCTGGTGTTTTTACACACAAGCACACCATACCACTTCTTTGCTTGCCGCTCTAAACATGTTGATTTGTTCTACACTTGCACAAAATGGTAGCGATCGGAAGTTTTTTGCAAAAATAAAGGTACATAGAAAACACATTTGGACTTGTACGTGTGACATGATAGGAAAAACTCATTAAAAAATTGGGCCCTTATAGATGCCGGCGCGCCGGCCGAAAGTTTCGGTCGGCCCAAGCCGTTGGACGTGAGTCGTGCAGCCGTTAGTCCAGACAAGCAAAAAAACAAATCGTCCCTAGCTTCTTCTTCTTCGGGTTGTCAGGCTGGATCCCCATGTCCCGCTCAGGGAGCGTGCCTCCTGTCCGGGTCGCAGCTCGGGAGAAGGGAGGGGATGCGCGTGCATAAAGGCTAGAGGTAGGGGATGGAGGCGTATAGGAAAGAACGCGTGTCACGCAGGGCCACTGCGTATTGCACGTTGGGCCAGCGTGGTGTGCGAGCGCCCAACGTTTACCTAAAAAATGTCTTTAATTTCAACTAAAACTAGCTTCCTCAATTTTACTCACGACTAACACACACACATGCATTAATGCTCACCCGTCAGAGCTGTCAAACCAGCATCGGGAGACGATGACCGCGGTCGCCATGGACCGGAGCCATCACGAACCGGAGCAAATCAAGTCAGAGACGACGCTTCCCATGGAGCTCCGGCAGGCAGCAAGGAGCCGCCGCAGCGCCGCCGCCCACGCAGTCGTGGAAGGGCGCCCACCTTTATCCCTTGGTGCCGACTGCCACACAGGCCACACCGCATGCCACCAACCGATCAAGGTCGCTGCCCCGAGACCCGATCCGCCAGCCGCCGCCCCGTCGTGTGAGCTCGCGCCCGCAATGCCACGTCTGCTCACCACACATGCTACGCGCATTGTACACGCTCGCCCACACCCGGCGCCAACTCGCCACGGCGACCACTCTCCTTCACGGCAGAGCGCCCCGCAACACCGTAGCCTCGTGAGAGGGAAGAAACAGAGTGCCTCGCCGCCACTGGTACCGTGTGGGCTTTGCCTGGCGGCGCCTACTGACGGCGGTGAGGAGAGGGAGATCTGGGTTGGAGGTAGTTCCCTCGGCGGCTAGGGTTCTGCCCGGGTCGCCCGCGGGGTCCTGTTCTCGATTACACCCCATTTGTTTGCCAGTTCCGAGATATATCAGTCTAGCAGGAGATGAACTATACAGAAGATTGAGAAATTTTACACCAGTATTGATTAACGATGAAACATGGTGAAACATGCACGTTCCTTCACACAACTACGTATTTGGCTTGGCTAGCTAGCTAGCAACAATGGAGCTTGCGTGCACAGGGCAGAAGACTGAACGGCCAGTGATTGAGCACACGTACTCGGTACTCACGCCTGCAAGCACTAAAGATTGAACGGCCACTTCGGTAAGTCTCCATCAATCCCACAGCAAAACTATTCGGTTTTCCCTAATCTCTGTTACGTGTGCAATCCTGGCGTGGACAAACGCCTCCTCAGCCAAAAAGGGTCGGGATAAACCGGGATCAGATAAGACGGGGTGCTAATTTCAGGGATTTGGAGTTTAAGGTTCATTTCGGACTTCCACTACGAAATCAAGGTTTTTTTTAGACTTCTCCCTTTTTCTTTTGGCAGATTTAGCCTGGAACTAGTTTGAGTGTGGCATGGATGCATTCATCCTTTGGGTTCGCCCGAGTCTGCCTGCCTGTGGCCCCCTACCATGCCCGGTGTCATGTCTGAAGAAGTCTCGAGTGGTGACATGCCATCCTGACTGCATCCACATTGCCTCTGTGTCTGCGGAGAGCACCGCGACAAGTTTTCTCTCTCTCAATGGTGGAGTTGTTAAAGCTGAACACGTCCAACTGCCCCGGAGCTGCATGGAGACTGATTGTCAGGAGTTGTTAACGCGTGACACCAGTGTCTTCGTGTGATTTGTGGGCTGGTTTATTTTTATTTTTTGTTGGTTAAACAAGGTAGTAGTAGTAGATAGATAGGCAAACCGCGTGCGTCGTGTTGCACAAGGTGATCAATCGATGATTATGCATCTGACTATTAATTGTGTGTCTATGTGTGTGGGCCAATTCAGCTGGCCACGAGTGTCATGGACAACGCGGAGAAAGATGATATGTTATGTTTCTTTTGACCGATGCTCTGGAAAACTTAATAAACAAAGAAAAGAACATTTGGATATGTTTCTGTGGACGGCCGGTCATCCATGAGCAAGATTTGCATGTTTGTTTGGAGGGATCCGTCCACACTATCGCCATCCTAAATTTGTTTCTCTGTTGCCGTCCTTCTTCCATGGACATCTCATCGATTCCTTGTTTATTGTCACATGATCGAGTTCATGCATGTATTGCCACAAATTTCATTCCAATTAACAAGTGCGGAAGCCCTAACAAGTGTCATCCTAGGAGAGTTGACCATGTGGACGCCTTACTTTGGAGCTGGGCCGAAATCATGTTCTCTAAAATAATCTGAATTCCGCCATCCCCAAAGAAAATAATACTCCCTCCTTTCCGGTTTATAAGGCTCAATTCAAAAATCTCACCAACCAAGGTAGATGATGAATGCTGGAATATTTTTTGTAGTTTACAAAAGCACCCAATTAATGCTCTTGTTTTCCTAAAAAAAATGTGTTTACGAATGCATTAATTGCAATGCATGCATGCATAAAGTGTATGCATTGGTCAATTTTCTCTTAATACTTGCATGCAATGATTTAATGCACCTTGAAATCTGAACATGTGATGGGGAGCAACCAAATTGAGCCTTATAAAATGAAAAAACTAAAATTTTGAGATAAGTCATATAAACCGGAAAGGAGGGAGTAATAATAATAATAGTACTTACTTGCCGAGAAAGTCAATGTTTTCGCTCTTTCGTGTGCTTGAGAGTTTTTGGGTTTTCCTCGATGGCAGGCTCCTTTTCTTTTAAAATGAGATTAAGCATCGACCTCTGCATCATTGTTATATGCATGTAACTATGGTTTGTTAGACTTCATTAATTATGTGTGTGATATTTCTCTCGGCATCCAGCAGTTCACTCGCTCGTGGTACACGAGCATCGACGTCGACGTCCTGCTCCATGCGTCCTCCTGCCTCATGATTTCTTTTTGATTCATTTCAAAAAGGGGAAGAAAAAATAACATCCACACGTCTTACTGTACTAGTCTAATATATATCTGGCCAAACCTCGGGCCAGGCCGGGCTTCGGGCCGGGCCTAGCCAAGCCCGAGGCAAAAAGCCCGGCCCAAACACGTAAAAGCCCGCCAGGCCTTGGGCTGGGCCCCTTCAGAAAAGCATAAAACGTCGGGCCTGACCCAGCCATCGGGCTCAAAATCTAGGCCCGAGCTCGGCCCGGAAGCAGCGTCGGGCCGGGCCGGGTCGGGCTTCCCATGGCCAGGACTAGTCTAATACTTTTTCCGTCCCACAAGTGTCAAAAGCACTCTTATATTATAGGACGAAGGGAGTAGCATCTAATTTTTCAATCATGAGCATAAATCATGTACTATTCATCACGTGCTCTGCTACCTATCTTATCTTTGTTTCCGTATCTTCCCCCCCGAATGGATTGATGAACATGGCCATAAATAATTTGCACGATAAAGTCGTATCACCTCACTATCAATGAACACCTCTGAAATGATAGTTCTCTTTCACGAGACATAAATAACATCAAACTCAGAGTTAGGTCATCGATGGTTAATTGTCTGTCGTTAATCCTCTGTCATTTAATCTCCATGTGTAAATCCTTGCGTTAATCTCCACACAAGGATTTACGCATGGGGGTGGTCCTTTGCTTCTTCAGTTCAGCCCAACATGGAGTACAAACAACATCAAATTTGGCGTGGACATCACACACTCGAGACCTGCTTTATGGCCCTTATTTTAACGTTTCATCTTTGAATAGGTGTACGATCAATGTCAGGCCTCTGTCATACATTCTTGATTATATATGTGAAGCCTTTCTGATGCAACTATTCAAGTTGAAACTTGAAAAGGCGACGGGCAGATGAGACCGTAGAGTTAGAATCTAGAATGATGTTGCATGATTATAATTTTGAAGAGAATTTCATTTCCCGGCCTCCGCACCAACTTTTTTTTAGAAAAGAAGGAGGACTCCCGGCCTCTGCATCTGGGCGATGCGTACGATCACTTTATTAATTATTCTCATAAAACCTTACAGAGTCATACAATAGTAAAACTAAAGCCACCGTCCAAGCAACAACTGTCGCTACTCCTATCCAATTGATGAAGGGCGCTGATAGTCTGGGTCTAATACCAAACAGACATCGCAGCCAAACCTAAACATCTAAGACCTGAGGTCCCAACCAGGACGCCTGCCGGGTATGGGGCACCTACCAGTCCGCCGCACTCCTCAACCAGGACGCCTGCCGGGTATGAGGTCGTCGCAACCACCTGCCACCAATCCATCTTCAGTGTTGTACTGCTGCACCACCTTGCCCGGCCTCTCTGCCATCGACGCCACTACGACGCCTGATAACGTCACCCTCCTGCGCGAGTCCATCGCCACAGATCGGGCGCCGAGTCTTCACTGCGCCACACCGTCCAGAAACGCCACCATTAATGTGCAGGATGAATCACCACTCCACCAAGTATTCCGTCCACTGGTCCCTTGAAGCCGTGTACACCTCCAAGAATGACACCACAAGAGGGAAACGACACAATAATGTCGCCGTCATCCGATCTACTGATCTAGGGTTTCCCCCGGAGGTAGCAGATAATGGCCTGAAACTTCTCAACAGCAATACCTTCAACAAGGGAACGACACCGCATAGTGCCGCCATCGCCGGCCTCGGCAGCAGCCGCGAGTGGGTCTTCACCCATATCTGTTCCAATGGCCTCCATCAAGCGTCTTGTGCATGGATCGTCCACCACCGCGGCCGCCGCGTCGCCCGTCGCGAGTCCACAGCCGCCGACACATCCTCCACCGTCCGGGGCCGCTGCCCCGGGATCCAGCCATCGCTGGCCGCCGGAACAAAGCCACCGAGCCCCATCGAGGGCGGCCAACGGGGGCGGAGAAGCTAGATCCGGCCAAGCCCGGCCAGGATCCGGCCTCTCCCCGCGCTGGTGCCGAGGTTGCGACCGCAGGGCCAGATCAGAGCCAGACCGTGCCTGTGCCGCCGCCCCTGCGCCAGCCCCGACCCGCCGCCACGCCATGGCCTTGCACCGTGAAGCCACCACGGCCTGGAAGCCCGCCCGCACCGCACGGCCGAGAGCCCCGCCGCCGCCACGCCCCGCACCAGCGTCACGCCCCCGCCTCGCCGCCGCATCTCGCGCTGCCGCCACACACCGGGAGGGGAAGAGAACCCCGCCGCCGCCGATGCCCACGGGCTTCTCCCGGCGGCACCCTCCGGCGGCGGCAGGGGAAGGGAGGTTGGAGGAGGCGGCCGCGGAGTTGAGGCCTCCACACCAACTAGATGTGCACATAATCTTTTTAGCATGAGTATCAAGATTTTTATCTTGAAGTGTAGTCTCACCACACATTTAGGCTTGGTCCTCAACTGTTTTTATGAGTACCAAGATTTTACCTTGCCGAGTGGTCACACCAGACATCAAACTTGATTCTCAATAAAGGGAAATAATCCCTGTGCATCACATGTCATTTCTAAGAATTGAATCCGAGTGTTTAGGCTGCACAATCGCATGTCTTACTAATGAGCCAAAACTATGTTTGCAGGAGGAGACTGCTATACACAAAAGAAAAAACAACAACTCAATTTAATTGTAGAAATCGGCATACATATGCAGGGGAAGCAACGATCCGATCGAACCGCTGCTGCTGCTGATTAACTTGTTATCCTCTGTTCTTGTGTTGATGGCAAGGGAACTTTTCTTCCTTCTTACTTCTTCTTGCACACCTTGTTGATTCACTCGAGTCGGTGACATCTCAGCTGGAAAGAAAACGTCTCGACCTGTTTGTCTGCCTAAACAAGTTGATTTCAGTGTGACATCTTTCATCAGATTACTACTAGTATGCGATCCGTGTCGGTCAGTTAGGACGCTATTTACATAGCAGCAGCCGATGAACAAACCAGCAGCGCATGTTGTCCTCTACTAGCTACGGTTCAAAGTGGGCTTTGGATTGGGGCGAGTCTAGGCGGTGCTCGAGTGGCGCCATGCCGCTTCGTCATCCTCTACTAGCTACGGTTCAAGTGTGCCTATACTAGTAGAGGATGACCAAGCACAATCAGATGAACCGTAGCTAGTAGAGGATGACAAAATTGTGTGCCTATACTAGTAGCTTGTCAACTGCTAAAACTGTCATTCACTACGGTCCAACTGCTAAAACTTAGTACAAGTGAATGACAAAATCGCAAATTTCAGAAACTGAAACTTAAAAATTGGTGTGCCCTCATGTGGAATCCATCGACTTTGTTGACCGCGAGACAAATCGGGAGGCCCGACAAGTTTCAACTATTAAAAGTTGATAGGAACAATGATAAATTTCAGAAACTAAGTCAATATTCAAAACATGAAAAAAAATTAAGTTGTCAAAATTTATTCAAGATTGGTCTTGTTCAAAAGTTTTCGTCACTACAAACGCGAGCCAAACTTAATTTGAACTTTCGATTCAAAAAATATAGTAGAATGAAATTAGAAGATGAAATCAAAAAGGCATACGAGGTAGGGGAATGGCACATAAACCTACAAAATCTGTCAAAATCATGCATGGATGGACCCCGGCCTATAGTAATCATCAAGTGACTAAGACTTGCAAATTTACGGATCTTAAAGCAATTGGACAGCCAAACACCATGAATTGAGCAGGTGAGTGCTCCTGCGAATTGCCGCGTATAGTAGGAAAACCAGAACTGGGAAATTGAGGAATAAAAAGGAGCATATGTTGTTGGTGTCTAAAAGAAGATTGATTGTGTGATGCTCTACCAGCATAACTATATTGCTTTTAAGTCGTCTTTTGAGAAAGGGACTGGGTGCACCTGGAAAAACTAGCGCAGACTCCGATCGACTAAAGAGCAGTAGAGCACGAGCAGCCGGAATATTAGGTTTGCTGACGACAAAAGCATAGGCAACAGATCATGTCGCAATCTAAGCATACCTAGAATTTTCGTTATCATTGGACGCACACAAAGCATCTAATAAAGCATACATGCATCTTTCTAGTTAGTGCTCTTGAGATCAACTAGAATGTGCTAGATTAGTGAGGTAGTCCTAGGATCATTGTGTCGGTAATGTAAGATCGCATCGTAGAATAGTATCCATATTCTAGGACCATACAAATATCGAAATAGTCTACTCTCTCTAATCCATGTTTATTGCTCAGTACAACTTCTGAACCATATTAATTGTCGCTGAGTCGTACAACTTTCATATAAAATTGTACTAAAATCAACCATACCTCACACTGAGGATTAGGAGTTGTAGAAGGTCAGTAACCAATTCAATCATTTGTCCCGCTGATCATTTTGTGAGAAATCCAGGACAGCATGTAAAAAGTGGTTCATGATCAACACACCAACACGACTCTTACTATGAAAATATAGTTGTTGATCTAACAACATGGTATCGTCGACTCTGGTGGAGAGAACTAGAGCAACACATTGCGGTGTGATTTCCTCTACTCACGCTCATCGTGGCCACGTAAAACTGCACAAAATATGAAATATATTTAGGTGGCAAGCTGCGGTGATAGTTTTTCATTTAGAAAAGCCAAGCCGCCAATCGATCAGTCAGTTGTCCAAGAGCGAGCGAGAAAATTAAGCACAACACAACGGAGTAATAGCTGCAGCGACATGGGGGAAAGTTAATTAGCAGGTGGACGACGACGTCTGCCAAGGAAGATCACAGACGTCGAAGACGACGAGTTCTACTTGGAGGAAATGAAATGCTCCTTCGCATCACGAAGGTGACCCTTTCTCTCTCTTTTTTTGCGGGTAAGACGGTGACACTTTCTCGATTAGATGGCTTCAAGGTGCACCACCTGTTCCGTTCCGTCCTGATCAAATTCATCGGAACGGCCGGAGAGTCGCAATGGAAAAATCATTCAAAACAGCTGGAGTGCCTGCTGCACTAGCCAGGGAACCAATCAAATAAGCTAATTGCCAGATTTTCTAGTAAAATAAGACAGATTTTAAGTTGGCAGATTTGACAGAAACTTAACTAGCTAAAATTTAAATTCAAATATTCACACTGGAAGGAGATTGTCTCATGCTTGTATATATGCGTGATATTTCTACAGTCATGTACTTATGTAGCAGTTAGGTTGCTCGTGGAACACGACCATCGACAACGAAGTCCTCCTTAGCTCTTTCCTTCCACCAAACCCTATATGGCGCCTTACGCGCGCACAGTTTCATTCTGTAAACTAGCGCACACCCTTGTTCGTACTTGACCTCGGACCATTTAGTTTTCTTTTTCATTTCTCCCAGTATGCGCACGTCATGTACCATTGTTTGATCGGTACATGCAGTTTTTTCTCTCCCTCACTGATTTAAGGAACCTTCCAGAAGTTTCTACTGGTTTTTAGGGATGGTTATTTCCTGGTTTTCCAGGACGAGTTTTGTTTGCTTTTTCTTGTTTTATGTTTTCTATTTTCTGTGAACAATTATTAAATTCAATAAAAAAATTAAACCCGCGAACTTTTTTATAAATTAATGAATTTTTTAGCCATGAACCTTTTCAAATTCATAAACTATTTTCAATTTTCTTGATATTTCAAATTTATTTTTGTTAATTTGTGAATTAGTTTTCAAATCCGTGAACATTTTCAATTTATGAGTTTTTTAGCACTGTGTTGGAATATTAGAAAACATACTTATCTCAGTCTAGTGGTTATTCCTCCAAGTTTTTGGTTGTCAATGTTGGTGTCCGGGTTCAAATCCCACACCTCCCAGACTAACGTTGAAAATATATTCTGTCGCGTTTGTTTCCTGAGGAGGTTGCTGAGCCTGCCCGCCACGGATCGCGTTCGAGTGCCCGCAGGCCTAAGCAGCGCTGTGAGCACCAAATAGGAGCTCTCCTTTCTTGCTGGATGCGTCTGACCGCAGGTCCTATCTGGTGCAGAGGTCGCCAAATAGCCACCTAGCGCGTACACATCTCCATTACATAGGCTCCGGCCGCCCCATTTAGATTCTTCTCGGTTTTTGGGAAGGTTCTAGAACCTTTCCAGACCAGTTTTTTTTAATCTTTCGGTTATTTCTGCTTTTTTTTTCATTTTCATTCTTTACCTTTTTATTTCCCTTTTTATTTTCTTACTTTTTACATGTTAATTTTTCTTTTACTTTTTATTTACCTTTAATTTTTATGAATATCTTTCAAGTTCGTGATATTTTTTTCTAAATCATGAATTTTATTCAGATTCACGAAAATTATTGTAAAATTCCTGAATATATTTTTAAATCATTAACTTTTTTGAATTAGTGAATATATCTGGAATTTTTTGAAAAACAATTGGGGGCTTATGAACATCTTTTGAAATGACAAATTTTTTCTGAAATATCGATTTTGTTTTTTTAATCACAAGCCTTTTTTGTTTTGACGAATTTTTTTAAATTTAAAAAATGATTTCTGAAATTTTGAAACACTTGGTTTAAATTTTCATTAACATTTTTGAATTTGCAAACATTTTGTTCAAATGAAGGAATATATCTTGAATATATGAACAGTTTTTATTTCTCAAACATTGTGTTTCAAAATAATGAACATTTTTAGAGTATGCGAATATATTTTTCAAAACGAGAAACATTTTTTGAATCTATTAATATTTTTTGACTTCTCAAACTTTTTAAATCATGAACATTGTTTAAATTCACAATTTTTTATGATTTATCAATTTTATGTTTTGAAATTCACATGTTTTTTAAATCTTGAATTAATTTTAAAGAATAAAAAGCAAAAAGAAAAAAACGAGATGAAAAAAACAGGGGGCTTCCCGCCCCGTACACTACTAGGGAAAAGCCTAGCAGTAGCGCAGGTAAAATGATTATCAGTAGCGCGGGCAGCTGCGCTACTAATACGGCGCTACAGCTAACGTTTAGCAGTAGCGCGTGCTGACCCGCGCTACTGCTATCTAGGGATAGCAGCAGCGGTCATCGTAAAAACGCGTTGCTACTAATATCTATAGCGCCCTAGTATAAAAGGCGCTACTGCTAAGACCTCGCTGCTACTAAAGCCATACCCCGCGTTACTGTTATTAGTTTCTGAAAAAAAAAATCTGCTCCATATTTTATGCTGCTGAATTTTGTTTAGTGTTTTATACAATAGTCTGTAGCATATCATACACATACAAATCTGATCATATCATACACATACAAATAGCCTCATCAAATCGATCATGTCATCACCATAATCATCATCCAACACAAAATGACGTCTCTCTCGAAATAGCGATACAAGTTATGAGATGCCTCAAATACTTGCAACTACATCGTCATCCATCTAAACAATGATATAGACAAGAAGAGCTATCACTATGAGTGAGAGCAGAACTATGCAGTACATGAGGCGGCGGTTATGAGTCCTCTCTTGCGTTAGCGTGAATCCAAGTAACTAGCTTCTGCTTCATGTCTGCTTTTGAACCATTTATGGCTGGCGCCCGAGAACCGCTCGGATCATTTACCCTGCACATAATCATCATTTTCCGAATATAACATGTCCAAAACATCACATGTACAAATATGACATGTCCAAATTCCAAATGTGACATGTCCAAATCACATGTCCACATATCACATGTCCACTTCAAATTTGCATATAGCAGGAAGAAAAATATAGAACTTGAAGAAAATGCAAGAAGTTTTTTTAAATAGCAACAATTGCTTTAACTAAAAAATAATAAATAGCAACAATTGCTTTAATTCAAAAATAGCAATAGTTTGAAACCTAGGGTTCATAGTAAGTACCACTAAAAAATAGCCAATAATCTGTCCTAGGTTTTTTAACTAGGGTTCATACTAATTGTAATTAACTAACTAGCACTAAAAAAAGCCTAGGGTTCATACTAACTAGCACTAAATAGCTAGGGTTCAT
>NC_041388.1:8765295-8781447 GCF_002162155.2 Triticum dicoccoides
GAGAGAGAGATGGGGTCGGGGGAGACGGCGGCGAGGCAGGGTCGAGGGAGACGGCGGCGAGGCGGGGTTGAGGGAGACGGCGGCGGAGAGCGAGGGCAGGGGCTCCGGCAAGGTCGAGGTCGAGGGGGAGGAGCACAGGCGCACAACGACATCGAGGGCAGACTCCGACGAAGAGCGAGGGAAGGGGCTCCGGCGAGGGCGAGGGAAGTGGCTACGACGGAGGCGACGAGGGGAGAAGAGAGAGTGGGGAATTGGGGGAGAAAGCAGAGGAGGGAAGCCCGCGTGGGGGTTATGTCAAAATAGCTTTAGCAGTAGTGTGGGAAAAGAAAACGCGCTGCTATTAAAATCCGTAGCAGTAGCGCGCTCCTCACAAACTCGCTACTGCTAAGCTCGGCCCGTCCTGTGGACAAGTTCAAACTTAGCAGTAGCGCCCTACCCTAAAAGCGCGCTACTACTAATTGATAGCAGTAGTGCGGTTTGTCGAAGGGCGCTACTACTATACCTAGCATGTCGGCAATGGTGTGGGAATTATAGTAGTAGCGTGTTTTATTCCTGCCGCGCTACTGCTAAGTGGATAGCAGTAGCGCCCTTTCTGACCACGCGCTACTGCTAAGTAGCAGTAGCGCCTCATTTTAACACGCGCTACTGGTAAGATTCTGTGTATAAGGTTTTTCCTAGTAGTGGTACATGGATTGGCCCAAAAGGGATAAGAAACTATATCCAAATATATGGTATCGGAATAGAAATCGATAAAGTCAAGGTACATCGCAAACACAGGGAACAGAAATAGACATACTTGCATATATTCATCAGACTTGCAAACATAGGGAATAGGTAAAGGTATTGCAATTCATCACACTTGCATATATTCATACATACAATTTCATCAAATTATTTTTGTATGTGTTCTCCATATTGTCCTATTTGCTCAAAGAGAGGTGGCACAGAAGAAGACAATTGTGAGAAGGGCACCATGATTTCTTTAAGCTGACAAAAAGAACCACACTGTCCAACTCGATTTGGTCATGTCCACATCCACCATGCTAACAATTTAGATGCGGTTATATGAGTTCATCACTATCAGTACATAAGAAAGATGCAATATCAATACATATGCATTCACCATCCACTATCAATCTACCATCTATTGAGTACACATTGAATTCATTTTAACATATTATCTCATACAATTTATTCATCCATAAACATTGGAAAAAAATAAAGTACCACATATCCATACATTCATCCACACGACTCTACTACTACATCATATCAAACTGAACTACTTAAACATCACTAAATTTCAAAATAGTTGTTGGAGAGATTGGAGGAGCTTACCTTCCTTTTTGATTTGCCCCCAAGATCCACCAAAACGGTTGAGAGAGGAAGTAGATTAAAGGTGTGCTTTGGGAGGAGGAAAGAGAGGTGTTCAGCCTCTGTTCATCGATGAGAGGAGGAAGAAAGGGGTTGTGTGGTGGGTGGGCCCTGCCCGCAGCCCCACGCGTGGACTTATCTGTTCAGTACCCCACCGCCAAGGTCTCTGTCAGTAGGGTATAACATCCTACCTGATATAAATTGAACTTCGTAGCAAGATTCGATCTGTTGTTGCGGCCCGATCTTTCACGATACTCCACCTTCAGCAGCAGTAACCTCTCACCTGCGCATGTGATGTACATGAAGTAGAGGGTTTGAACCTTGCGGTCCAGCACGAGAGAACCAATCTCAACGACAGAACTCAGATGCAAAACAATTTCCTCATAGAAATCGCAACACATAGGTTTTCTAAAGCTTCCTTGAAAACTTAGGGATTTTTAGACGGCTTCCCCCAAAACTAAATGCGGGTGTCTACCCTAAAACACACATCGTGTTTATTATCAAGATATAACCTGAATTTTACAAAGAACTAGATTTGCCTTATACAATAGCCATGGCCGGGCCTGGGGAGGGGCAAGGGGGGCGGCCGCCCTGGGCCCCAAAATCTAGGGGGGCCTCCTAGGTTCATAGGTAGGCCAGGGCCCAAGGACACAACAGGTAAATCTTAGATCATTAACGTCCAGAGGCAACTGTAAAGACCCACGACCTTTCCTCTTCGGAAATGTTAACGCCCACACGTGTGGGCGTTCACCACCCCGACCACACGCAAGCATCACCGTTGGCAGGTGTGTGCACGAATCTTGGAACAAACCAGGTGGTTTTTTGTGCCACGTAGGATGAGGCGCGTGTGCGGTGTGCGAGTAGGTTCGCCTGCACGTTGGTTGCCACCCCGCGGTCAGCGGTTGCCATCTGAGTCGTGCGGTGGAACTGCAATGCGCCCGCACGCCACGCTTCGACTGCGGTTGACGTCGCACGCCTCTGCCCCCTCTCCCTCACGCTTCCATTTACTCACGTGCACCGCAGTTACCGGCAGAACCCACTCGCATTTCAAACCATCGAAGGAGAAGGCGAGGGGAGAAGGCGACGGCGGAGGCGGAAGAATCGACGGTGTTCGGGACCGTCGGTGGTGCTCGCCGGAATGGAGCGGCTCGCCGGAGCGCCTGCGGGTTGAAGGTACTGCTCGCTGCAACCCTCGCAATCCCTTCCTACATTTCCTCCCCTTCCCTCCCTGTTTGATTCCTCGATCGAGATTCATAGAAATTCAGGCGATTCGTCGATGCGTCGGTGTTCCTGCCGGCGCCGAAGTCGTCTGCTAGCCGCTTTTGGTTGCACTGGTCAGTTTCGTCGCGGGCGCGGCGGCGGCATCGTCGGCGTGGTTCTGCCTATTCGGAGGCACGCACTAGTATTGCCTATGGATTGAGCAGGTGTCTTCCGGGGTTGTTTTTGATGTGCGTTGGTTCGATTTTGTGTTTGCAGTTAGTTCATGGGAGAATTTTGAGGGTGAATTTGAAGTCGAGGTAGTTGCCATTGAACCCTAGATCTAGTTAGTTTGGTTTTGAAAATGCAGTATGAGGCGAACTTGATAGTTACATTAACTATCATGTTTGTGCGACCACTAACTCCCTGAACAAATTTGATAGTTGCCACAAACGTGTTTCCCCTTGCGGCAACAAATTACCGAAATGATTGTGTTAGTTGCCACGTGTAAGCTTTCTCACATGGCAACTATTTTTCATTCAATGACTGTGATAGTTGCCACACACACGCTCTTCCATGTGGCAAATAATTTTGCTGAAGTAATGTGATAGTTGCCACGCACACGCTCTTTCTCCGTGTGGCAACTAAGATTTGCTGAATTCCTGTGTTAGGTGCCACAATCATGCTATTTTCATTGCGGCCAGTGTTTTTCCGAATGATATGTGATAGTAACCACACTGTGATAGTTGCCACAATCGGTAGTCAATGTACATTCACGAGCCAACTGCACTTGATGGCAACCACTGTGCACATAAAGTGTGCCTGTTGCCACCTGGATAGTATATTCATGTGGCAAATAGAGTGTGAACACACTGTCTGTTGCCATTCTGCATATAAGACAATGTGGCAAATTGATTGCATAATGTGGCAACCGACTTTGCATATCAAATGTATCAGATGCCATACATATGCTTTGCATGTGGCAAGTTTTTGCTGACCTCTTTGCATTTACATTTCCACCATGACAATTTGGTCTGTTCCCATCTCAGCAGAATGGCTCGTAGTGATTGTCAAAACGACGATGATGATTTCATGGATCCACCACAGCGTAATCGGGCAACTAGGTGAAGAAAAGAGGGTGATGAGGTAAATGTTCATACATCCCCCCTTCCTCCTGCTGTATGTTAATGGTTGACACCTTGAGCTTGCAGTCGTCTGACACGAACTAAAATTTCTTTACATTGCAAAACGCGGCAACAACTGATCTCTTTTTTGCAAAAATATGGCAACAACTGATCACTTTATGTCTGTTTTTTGCAGAAGAAGAAAGATATTCGTAACAGAGCCTCCCAAGAATGACTGACTGCATTGACTGACAAATTCAGCGACGATCAGAAGGGGGCTGCTGCTGAGATGGGTATGCAGTCTATGATGGCTGTCCGGTGCACGAACCTTGTCAACCCTGTATGCGATTGGCTTGGTGAGATCTACGACCCCGCCTCCAGAGAATTCGTGATTCCGGGACGCGGAAGACTACCGCTGAATGAGGAATCCGTGTTCTGCACGTTGGGTGTGCCCCGTGGACATATCAAAGTCCCGTACGAGGTCAACAACGAGATCGAGGAAGCGCTGTTCCCCCGTTTGTTTCCTGGGTTGGAATCCATGCCAAACACGACTGCAGTGGCAGATTCGTTGGAGGCCATGACGACGCACGAAGATGTTTTCAAGATGAAGCTACTCATGTACCTCATCTCAGCCGTTTTCGCGCCGACCACTTCTCTTCGCCCAAGCAACAAATGCTTCCCCATCCTGGTGAATGATCTATCTTTACTACATTATTTTTCCTTCAATTTTTTTGCTCCGATGTCATGTGCAAGCTAGTCACTGACAGTTTTTTTGTTGTTTTTTCCATTGGAATTCTGACGCGGCAACTCCTTGTCCTGAATTTTATGCGGTGCAGGCGAAACTAAAAGATGTGAAGAACATGAACTGGTGTAAGTTCATTGCCGACTTCCTGCATGATGCATTTGCAAGCAAGGTGTACCAGAAGGGTTGTCGACTGCATTTAATGGTATTTTTTACCGGTCCTTTATGTGAATACTATTTTTTAACACATCTTTATTCATGCATGTCAACATGATCATAACAAGATGGCAACTGCCATGTTGATTATGTGGCAACTGCCATCATGACTATATGGCAACTGCCATCATACTGTGATGGCAACTGCCAACATGACAACATGGCAACTGCCATCATACTATGATGGCAACTGCCATCATACTATGATGGCAACTGCCATCACTCTATGATGGCAACTAGCACATGCAGATGGCATATTCTTCGTAAAATACCATATATTTTATCCTGTTATTTGTCGCAAAATACCATGACCGCAACTGATTTTTCTTTCTTTTTAAAATTGTTGTACATCAGCTCATGTACGTCGACTGCCTTGATCTGTCCACCGTGGACTTCACTGGGACAGGAGGCCCGCCGCCTGCGCACAAGTTTGCTGTTTCTGCATGGACTATCGATGATGTCAAGGCTGTGCTTGCTGCAGACAAGGTAACTGATAGCAAATATGGTAAACTGTAGGTTAGTTCTGCTTTTTTTTTGCAACACATGAACTGCTAGTCAGTGTTCATCATTCTCTCTCTTATATCGTTTGCTACTTTTTTTTTTCTCCCCAGCTGATGGCCAAGCATTCTATAGACTACAACGTGTTTGGGGGGCCTCAAAACTTTGAAAAGTGGATGGACGTGCACTCAGCTCCGTCTTGTCCTTCAGAGGTAATCAAAAGATCTACATATATGGTTTGCCGTGGAGTATTTTTCGATGTCGTGCAAGTGATTGCAATACGGGGTTGTCATTGATGCCTCTTTGTTTTGTGTACAGGCGAGGGCACCTGTTGAGCAGCTAATAGGGCAGTTTGCATCTGGAATGACTGGCTTACTCAGGAAGTTGGTTGAGGGGTGGACGTCCCTCAGTGGCTCTGATGGCGACGCGGTTGCGAGGCAATTCACTTCATTCGTCCCAGAACGTACACACCGGCCAACCGGTTGCCGTGGTCGGTATGACTACAACAGTTCCCAGGACCCCGTTGACACACAAGATGAACTAGGTGGAGACGCTGGTCTCAGCAAGGATGACGATGATGTCATGGATAATGTGCAAGAGGACACCGATGATGATGAACACGCTGAAGTTCGCGCAGGTGGTAACAAGGGCAAGGATGCAACAGATGTCCCCCAACCGGATAAAGTCAAACAACACACGGCTGTGAGAGGCGAAGGGGTTTTGCCATCAAAGAGGGGGATGGCTCCAGAGGGTGCTGGGCAAGTTTCTGCTGGCAAGAGGTCTAGGACCGACCTTGTAGCTGCCAGGAAGAGGTTCGACTTTCATCTTAGCTTTTTTGCTTTGTCTATTTTCTTCGAACAGACTCATCCTCTTTTTTGCACTTGTGTTCTGTCAAACGCGGCAACGAGATTGCTGTCTGACAATTGCCACCTCTTTTTTTTGACCTCCATCTCATACGTGCAGCGAGCCGACAGCTGGTGGACGAGCAATTACGAAGAAACAGGCGCCAACGCCAACCCGTGTTTCTGCTCGGTTGAACAAAGGTGCCCCCATTGCTAGTGATACCACTTCCACCAGGACATCTCCTCGCACGACGACAACCAACACCGGGGATCCTGTCGTGTTGCCAGACCTGAGGAAGGCAGTCAGGAAGTAGGTTTCTTCATCCGCTTTCATTGACATAGCGCTATATTTTTTTATTTTCCAATGCATTCATTTAGCTTGTCACATTGTCTTCTGTCATCGCCCCCCCACGTGGCAACCGCTGTTTTACCAAATGATATTTTATTTACTTTCTAAACGTGTGGCAACTTCTATTTTTGTTTTTCATATGGCAAGTGGAATGTAGGCCAAATGGTAACTTTAATGTACCTTATGGCAACTGCCATCTTTTTACCGTTGTCTTGTGAGCTCATCCCACGCCTAGGTTTGAAATTGCATTCATGGCAGATCAGACATTTTTATCATTCTTTCAAGGTTGCTAACATGGCAACTGCTGCTGGATGGCAACTGCTAGTTATGACACATGGCAACTGACGTTCCCCTTACATGGCAACTGCCAGCTTTTCCACCTGTTTTTTCCATTTTCTTAAGATTTCTACCAAGGCAAACATAATTTTGTTTCATTTTTAAATACCTTTTTCATGCGCTTCATGTTTTTTGCAGGGTGAAGAAGACTACTATGCGTGGGTCCAAGCATATCAGTAAGGACCCGCTCGAACGCATGCATTCAAAGTTGTCAACAGGGGGCAACTCAGATGTACAGGAGGCACCAGTCGACAATACTGCTGCTGCACCATTGACCGCTCCCACCAACTCTGATGCAAGTGGCAGACCATCTCCGCCGGCTGCAGATGTGCAGCCTACAACAACAGGCATCCGTACATCGGGGAGTGACGAGTCGGTATCTGCCAGGACAGCTGAAATACTGCCAACCTTTCTGGCAATGAAGGATGCTGCTGTGAGTCATGCCACCCCATCAGCAAGCGTTGAAGTGGATGCTCCCAAGACGAACCTAGGCAAGGAAGATTCCCGCTCATCTGACACTGATTCCAAGCGCGTGCGCGGTGGCACTCCTGTGTCCATGACAGAAGCGGCCGAGGCGGCAGTTCACAAGGACATGCCATCTACAGGTGAGAGTCCTGGCACAACAGCTCCAGCTCCTGGCGGTGCAGATACTGCTAAGGTGACTGTTTCGCGTGTTGGTCTACCACCTAGGCGTCGTAGCCCCCGCAAGCAACCAACAGACATACCGAACGCACCGACAGTAGCCAAGAGCAGGAGAGACGAGTCTGGTTTTGTTCCTGCGTCCACACTATTCCCGCCACCTGCCAAAAGCAATGTGACGGAGAAACCTGAAGACCGAAGCACAACTGATGCAGGTGTCAAGCCGGGCACGAGCGATGCAGGTGAACACCCGGAGCAGACTGCGCCTTTTCCTGCAGTGGAAATCCCCAGCATAAATCTGCGCACTTCCAGGCTCCCAGTCAACATCGGTGTCCCCTACAGCCCAAACAAGAAGATTGTCATGAAAGCTACGGTTGATACCACTGACAACACGCCCCGCCCTGCAAATAAGGACGATCATTCTGCAGCTGCCGATTCAGATATGTTTGTTGATCTTTCACCCTTGGATTCTGCCCCGCAAGTCGTTCATGGTCCGGCCAGCAGGAATGAGAGGCACCCAATGGCCTTTACCCCACCGTGTTTCAACCTTGGCATCAGTCAAGATCAACCGGTTGTGAAAAATCCTATGTCAGTTGCCTTTGCATTCCCAGGAGGCATGCCTGCAATGATGGCGCAGCCAATGGTCGAGGGCAGGAAGGCTGTCAAGTTCGCAGAGCCGATTGTGGCAGGTACACTTGCCATGTCCATATGATTTTTCTTGCACACGTCTGTGTAGTTTCACTGTTGTCCCAATCATATTTTTTGTTTTGGGGGGTTCTCACTTGTGATGGCAACTGACATGCGATGACATGGCAACTGGATTTGATACACCGTGTCACCTACTTTTTTTCTGCCATGCTGCATTTTACATTTGGGCAACCATGTGGAAACTGAAGTTGATTCAATATGGCAACCGTAGTCTCCGTAACATGGCAAACACAGTGCATCACACATGGCAACTGGAATTGATTCAACACCATGTCACCTGCATTTTTTTCTTTCCATGCTGCATTTTTTCATAAAGCAATCACATGGCAAGTGCAGTTGACACAACATGGCAACTGTAGTTGTTGTGACATGGCAACTATATTCCAACTAGATGGCAACTACATCCCAACTACATGGCAACTGTAGTTTCTATGACATGGTCACTACAGCTGGACCACACATGGCAACTGCCCCACTTTTTCCTACCTACAACTCACATCATGCACCCCATCTTTTCTCACAATCCATCTGCTTTTGATTTCCTAGGTATCCTAACCCACTTTTTTTATCACTGCAGCCACACCCGAGGAGATTTCATCGTCTCTTGAAGAAACTTACCGCGTGCTTGAGGAGGCAGCATTGCAGAGGAAGTCCTCACGAGGGCAAGGGCAATCAAGTTCCAACGTGCTTGCAGACACGGTATCTGAGGATACCATTAGGAGTGCCACTCCTGGTTCTGTGAGGCAGCAGAGGGTAGTGCACCCACCTCCCGCGGAAGACTACGAGCCCGAATTCAGGGCCACTAAAGAACAGACCCAGTTGTACGATATCGTCAAGCGGTTTGGAAATGCGAAGTCCAGTGGCAAGTACATGAAGGAGCTGAAAGCGTAAACGACCACACCCCATAACATCTCATTTTGCTTTGCTCCTTTTTACCATTCACATCCTTCGTACTTTCTATGTTATATTGTTTTAGTTCTTTCATCAATTTTTGTTACTTAGTAGGCATGATCCTTCCATGTTATATTGTTTTCATACAGCTCATGTTTAGACAGAACCAAAGTCATTCAATGCGGAGCGACGTACGTCGATCTTGGTGATCTTGCTGAGTCCGTGAGGCCAAACGGCAAAATGTCGACGAACGTAGTTGCATGCGGGATTGACTACATCAACAACCACACCGATGTGTGCGCCGACAAGACAATCATGCATTACAGTGTGACCTCCAAAATATGGGACGGTGACTTCCACCACAAAATCCTGAGGAAGAACTTTGCCCAACACGGTGATTTGAAGCTCACAATGAAGAAATATGTGAGTACTCCTTCAATGTCTGCACTTTTTTTCACAAGGTGTGCTTTTTGTTGCCATCATCTGCAGTTGTGTTTTACGTGGCAGCTGTTTTCATGTGGCAACAGCTGCCGTGCACACTGACTTATTTGATTTTTGCATGCCGCGCAAACTATGTGGCAACTTGACAGTAAAATACATGGCATACTTTTGTTCACACATGGACGGCAACTTTATTTCAACTACCCCCACCCATAACCAGAGTTTTTCTACGTGATTCTAATTCCTTTGTCCCTCTGCTGTTCTTTACGCGAATGCTGATTCTCATTTTCCTCACTTTTTTAAATGCAGGTCATGTTCCATGTTCCAGGAGTTTTCACCACATGACCCACACGACAAGTGTGGTCACCACTACGTGATCTGTCTTGACCTGAAGAACCAACGTGTTAAGGTGCTTGATTCAATCCGTTCAGAAGATGATGCAGACCTCACCACGCATGCTGAATTCTTCATTAAGAACCTCAAAGAGACATGACACCGTTACTATGAACACTCAAAGGTCCATATCAGTCATTTTCCGACTGAGTATGTGGCGACTACAAAGCAAGGGAACACATAATTCCTTCCTCCCTTTTCGTCTGCCATTTTACATCAATCCAATTCCTGTTTTGTTTGTCAGATCTGAAATTGAAGTCTGTCTTTTGTTATATCTGAGCTCTTTGCGTGGTCACGTTACTCTTTTCCTCGTGCAGGACGGACTGTGGACTTCACGCGCTGGAGTACCTTGCGAAGTGGGAAGGCAGAATTGTCCCCGCTATCACAGCTGCAACGGTCGTTGAGCTCCAGAAAATCCACACATCGAACTGGTTGACGAATGAAGATTTCAACAAGCGGTTGGGAGCACGCGAGTTTGTGCAGGAAGCTATCAAGAAAGTCACCAATAAGTACAAGTGATCACGTGGCGTTACAGACCGGACGCACACCTTATATTCTGTTGCCGAGGAATGTAAGGTATTATCTCGTTGTTTATGGTTGAAAAGTATGTTTGTGTGCTATGTTGTGGCTACAACCCCGCGTAGGCTACTATGTAGTGGTGGTGTGCGAGTGACATTTGAATAGTTTCATGTAATATATGTGTGGACGTGAACCTACTTTTAGGCGTAATTATTACAATGGTTTCGTCGTTTCTAGCACCGGTTTGATGCTTTGAACACGTCTACGATGTTTTAAAAACGATGGCAAATGTAGTTCATCAGACATGGGTAGTGGAAGTCATTGTCGTTTTACATTTTTGGCTATTTTGCTTCTTCATTTTCATCGGTAACTGCACGGGGGTAGGTTGATCATGCAGCCACATCGTTTTTGCTGGGGTTTATGCACGTTACGCTGTTTTCCAACTTGTTTCCCATACACTTGCACACAACACACTACGTGCCCGTAAACCGCGTCGTTTTTGTCATGTGAATACATGCCATGCAGAGTCATCAGGAATACCATGGCATATGTCCAGTACATCTAACATGGCAGATACAGTACAAACAACATGGCAGCTCCAGCATAATTAACATGGCAACTACAGCACAACTAAGCTGGCAGATCCAGTACAATTAACATGGCAGATCCACTACAACTAGCATGGCATATTCAATACAAAACAGCATGGCATATTTAGCATAAATTAGCATGGCATGTTTAGTATCAAAAATCATGGCAGACTAACTACACATAACATGGCAAATTAAATGCATACATCATGGCAGATTAAGTACCCATAACATGGCAACTGCATTTAACCATTCAATGAATTTTCCCTTGCACTTCTGATGCCCCTGAAGAGTTATTCCCCCAATTGTTTTAAAATAGAATTCTCAACATCTAGGGTACAAAACAAAATGTCCATAACGCCACAATTTTTGCTCATGGATTGGCCGCCCCTTTCTTCGTTTTCTTGTGTTTTGCTTGGATCTCCAATCCCGACTTGTACCTTATCTCTCTTGGACGACCCTTTGTGATGGAACGGGGTGGGTTCCTGACCTGGGTCTGTGTGCTTGCTGTTCCAGATCCTATCTCCGAGTTTTCGGACGACGGCCCCGTGGATGAAGGCACGCTTGATGTGCGGGGGAACCGGTGTAAGGCTTCCTCGGCTTTCCTCTTCTTGATCTCATCAAGCTCTCTTTTTAGTGCTTTTCTGTGTTTTTCTGCGACTCTCGCTGTGTCATCACTCTTGCACGCTTCATCAATTAGCTCAGCATAGTTCTTTGTCAGCACAACGTGCCTCACGGCTTCCATGGTTGACTCTGGTCTCTCCTCATGCACAGCCAGAACTGCGTGTGTTGTTTGCGGCGCCAACGCATCGTCAGCGTCCCAAGTCCATCGCCGCCTTATGAAATGTCGGGGCATCCGTGTCACAGCGTTCACGTCCATTACTTTTAGTATGTGACAGCACACAATGTCGTCCCGTTCGAACTTGCAGCATTGGCAGTAGAACTCGCCTTCGCCTATCGAGGCTGTGACGAAGTAGTTCCTTCCTTTGTCCGGGTCTTCATGTTCTGAATCTGACATGCCCAAAATAGAACACACCTTGAACGTACGTTCGTCCACCTGGAAAGCCGTGAACATGCTGACACGCTTTATTTCTTCCTGGAATCTGCATTTTTTGTGTGTTTTCTGTTAAACTATTGTGGGCTTTTTTCTTGTAGCACCTTATGTTGTCATGGAAAATAGATATACATTTTGTTTGAACATGGCAAACGTAATTCATTGAACATGGCAAATATAGTATGTTGAACATGGCAAATGCAGTACGCTATACATGGCAAATGCAGTACAATAGACATGGCAACTGTATTTTCAACAAACATGGCAGATGCATCTTATTTAAACATGGCAACTGCATTTTGTTAAACATGGCAACTAGAGTTTATTAAACATGGCAATTGCATTTCAGCAAACATGGCAGTTGCATTTTAGTAAACATGGCAATTGCATTTTAATAGACATGGCAACAACATAACATTTTCCATTTGACACTAGCATTTGCACACCAACATGTCCAGTGGAAGTACATTGCATTAAACATGGCAACTGCATTTCATTGAACATTGAAACTGTATCCGGGTAAGCATGACAAACAGAATTTCTATTGAATATGACAACTGCATCTGAGTAAGCATGGCAAACAGTACTTTATTAAACATGGCAACCGCAAAATCATGGCAACTGCATCGCACTCTATAAGGCACATACTGACTTGGTGCTTTTTCTGCAAATAATACTGTAACGCAACTGACTTACTTGTTAAAGATCTTGTTGGTGTATATCTTGCTCATTTGCCTCTCCATCGGTAAGTACGTTAGCAATTTTGGCTGCTTTAGCGCGGTGTTCGCTTCTTGCTGCAGCTCAGATCTCAGAATTTTTTGTTGCAAAGCTGTGTACTGCTTGGCAAACTGTAGCAATGAGTTGCCAGGACTGACATACCGCTTCAAAACAGCATTGAATCCCTCGCTGCGCTGCGTAGTCTGCAGAAAGGGGAAGAAGCACTGCATGAAGTAGGCCGGCACCCAGTACATTTGCTTCTCCCACGGGCTTACAAGAGTCCCGTTGTCTTGGACTTGATGTGTTTTAGTCATGGCCATCCAGCTCCTTTCAAACTCCTCCACCGTCAAGCTGTGGTCCACGCACAGTTCGAATGCCTTGTGCAGCTCTGGACGGTCAGCAAAGAACGGTCCTAGCATCTCCTCAGCCTTCTTTATAATGTGCCACCTACAGTGCCTGTGCACTGCCAACGGAAAGACCTCCTCTATGCCTGCACGCATGCTGAAATCCTGGTCCGTTATTATGTTCATCGGAGCAAGTCCATCCATGCACTCCAAGAAGGTCTTGAACAGCCAAACATACCCATCCGTGTCTTCGTTCCGGACGAGCCCGCAGCCGAACTGCAATGACTGATTGTGGTTATTTATCCCTATGAACGGAGCGCATGGCATCTTGTACATGTTGGTGAGGTATGTCGCGTCGAATGAAATGCAATCTCGGAAATGTTTGTAGGCTCTCCTTGCAGCAACATCCACCCAATACATGTTCCTGACACGGTCCTCATCGTCCAACCTTAACCTGTAGAAGAAATCTGCATCTTCTTTGGCTTTCTCATCGAAGTAGGCAATTGTGGCCTCTATGTCTGCCAACTTGCTCTCTCTACGGTACCTTGCCCGTAGGTTTGTGACGTCAGCTGGTATGTACGGCATGCTACTTAGAGTCCCCTTTTTGCTGTGGATGAGAGATAGTATCTGCACCATTCTCGATGGACCGACGTTACAATCATGTAGCAGCTTTATGAATTGCCTTTCGACGGGGGTGAACCCTCTGTGGGCGGTCAGAAATTTCACCAGGTCGAACTTCTTTATCAGTTGGTGGTTGTGCTCGTCAAAATACTCATTGACCACCCACTGTGCTCCATCTACGTTTAGCTTACACCGGACAGGGCACTCAGTCTTCTGAATGATACCTCTCTTTCGTTCCGGAACGACAGGCGCATCGCCTTTCCCCTTCTTGTTCCTGCGTGCCTTGTGGCACCTCATCTCATCTCTGCTGTACTCGTTAGTTTTCTTAATTTTCCTACGGTACTCGGTGTTGACCGCAAACCCATGGAACTTTGCATATGTCTGGTAGTATTCCTTTGCTGCTTCGAATGACTCAAATCTCTGCCCAATGTACGGTGGCTGAGGCACCACGATCTCTGATTGCCCACCATCTTCATCCCCTTGCGCGTCGTCGTCAGTTTCATCGTTCACTTCAGTATGGGTGGCAGTCCCATCTACCTGAGAGTTGCCAGTGCTTGTGTTCAAAGGGGTGCTTGCCGGCATTGCTGGAATGATTGTCATTCCCGACTCTGACTCGAAATTGTTTGCGGCATGTTTGTCTGCTGTCTGGTGGAACGCGTCTTCCGTGCGCTCAGAGCTCCCCGCAGTAGATGTGCCGGTGCCGCTGTGCATTGTAGTTGTAGGTTCTGTAACAGGGAAAAACAGGTACAAGATTAAGAATTTTGTGTTGGATAACATGTGGATCGCAACGGATCACACCATCTTCGAGTGATTTTCCATGACATCTTTTACAGACAGCAATCCGTCAGTCTCTGGGTGGTCATTTTTATGGCAGCTGTAGGTGTGCAGACATGGCACCTACTGTTCAACAAACATGGCAACCATTGTTTTGCCTACAAATAACTACAAATAGCAAATGTAGCATTGTTTTTTGTGGTTCAGATATTTTCCCTCTACCTTGTTGTGCTGTATTTGACCATCGTGTGTGGTCTGTTACACCATAATGACGTGATCCACCAGGAATTTGCGAAGCTTGCCAGGAGACGTTTGCCGGGTCACCGCCAGCGTAATAACCTGCAATCATAGTAGTGGTTGGTCAAGTCGCGGCAAACGCATTTCGTGCTAGCATGGCAACTGCAGTTGCCCTTATGTGGCAAATGCATTTTTGCTTGCATGGCAACTGAAGTTGCATCGGTAGGGCAATCGCAGTTTGTTATTAGATGGCAATTGCAGTTGTCATGAAATGGCAACTACAGCTTTTCCTACATGGCAACTGCAGGTGTGCAGAGATGGCAAATGTTGTTTTTAATACATGGCAACCGTAGAAGACCAGTCATGGCAATTTTTGTAGTTGTCAACTATGCTCCTTGTGCTGACTGAGCATCCGCATCTTCACTATGTTTATGGACTCACCTGTGTACGACGCCGATGGCAGGTACATGGGTGCTGCCCGATTCCACGTGCTGCACGAAGGCTCTGCATTTTACACCCGTGATAACTCGTGAGTCCTTTTGCCATCTTTTTTTCATGTTCATTTGTCATGTCCACAACATTATGTGCTCTTTTTTCGTTTTTGCATTACCTTGATTAGCCATACTAGCTAGTTGGAGTTGGCTGCCCGTACATTTGTCAGCGTTAGCGCCTTGTGAGTGCACTTGCCACGGGGCCCCCCTAAGAGTGTTCTGGTCATAAGAACCTGCAAGACAAATGACAGTGCACGACATAAGTAGAATGTCATGTCCATCGTCGCGAAGATGGCAAATGTTTCTCTTCATTTTTTAGCACGCATCGTACCTACGCCTGCATACTGTTCTAGCAGCGGCAGCAACGGCTCTGCAGAGATGAGCTGACTGTACTCTGATGCATCGAAAGGTGGCGGCGTTTCTGGCCTTTGAGAACCCCAATCATCTGCACCATCTTCATGATTCATTCTTTTCTGTGTCTCGCTTCTGTTCTGATGTGCTCTCAATCACTGAATGAACAAGAAGGCATCAACAATCCAATTTTTTTATCATTGTGCTGCTTGCATGTAGAAGTTAACACGTCAGTGCTATCACATTTTCATGTATTGGCAACCAACATATCATGGCTAGTAGGACATGCACATCCACTATCCTTTTCTAAAATCTGGTGCTAGCTATCCGTTTGATTCGATGGCATCAGGCTCTACAATAGGATGGCAAGCAATAAGTTGACATGGTGGCAGTTGACGATAATGACAGGTGGCAACTGACGTTATACACCAATGGCAATTAATTTTCACACCCCCCATTATTCCAAATTTATCAATTCTCTCTCCCTTTTTATGGATTCCTGCACATCCATTCATTCACCAACTAGGAGCATCAACCTACTGAGAACTCACAGTTATCTCTAGCGTACTACATGGCAGATCTAGTGTATTCTTCTTGGCAACTGCGAAGTCACACAACGTATGTAGTGTTTTAACCCTATAGGATGGATCTAGTTGCCAACTTCGTCGGTAATTTTGCAATTTTCTGCCCAGAAGGAGGATGAG
>NC_041388.1:8782051-8786039 GCF_002162155.2 Triticum dicoccoides
CAGTAGGGAGATCGGGAGATTCACCTGCTTTTAGCTGGTCGTCTCTGGAGGGCCTTGTTGGAGTGGGGGTTGGGGGGGTGGGATGGGATGGGGGGAGATAAGGGGCGTGGTTTGCGGTGGGAGCGCCCTACAGATCCTCCCTGGTTGCCATGGCAACCGGAGATGGCCGGCGACGGAGGTCGGGGTTCGACAGGCGGGGGGCGAGGGTGCAGACGAGAGAGGGGACGGATCGGAGGCCGGGAACGGCTGGGTCGTGCGGGCAGCGGCTCGTCTGGCCCGGACGAGGCAGTGCGGGCGGGGTTGCCACGCACCGGACGTGCGGGCGCGCTTTTGTGCGCGCGGACGGGGTCGTGCGGGGCGATTCCCGTCCATGCCACACGATGCGTGCGGGCGGGTTGCCCTCCACGCCACACGTGTGGCAGTTATCGGCTTCCTTCCTCTTTTTCCTTGAGATCGCAAAGGAGTACTGAACATCAACACGTCAAGATACTAGGCCTTGCCCAGCGGCATGACCATGATTGACGGATAGTAGCGCAGGACACCCACGCCTCGTTTTTTCCGCCGTACACACCTGCCGCCAACACCCAATTCCAGTCCCTACACGGCGAGATCATGGCCTCCGATGCCGCAGTGGCGACGATGGAGGAGCATGCCTGTAGATTCATGGGCGGACTCTGGTAAGTAACAACGCGGCCTTTTTTGATCGAATCCTTTGGGGTTGCATGTATTTTCTATTTTGAGATTTCTACACTTCCTTGCTCCGGCCGGAGAAATTGTAGTCACCATAATCAGGAGGATTCTTCACTTATAGCATTACAAAACCAACAGTTTCGACTCTGAATTATTAATTCTGGGAATTTTTGACTCTAGTAGCAAGTCAAGTACATACCCTAGTCAATATACGATGTGTTTACACAAGATACAATTTATTGTTGTAATCCGGCTATGATGGACACTTAGGTGTAGTGTAACAAATGTTAGTAGTACAAAATTGGCCGAACACACATGCTTGATTCTGAGTAATAGGCCATATGTACACTTTGTAATTCAGAAACTAAAGAAATGGTAAATGAAGAAAACATGGTAGGATATAACACCTACCAAATCTAAAGAAAGATAGATAGTTTA
Source organism: Triticum dicoccoides (assembly GCF_002162155.2). Classification (NCBI taxonomy): domain Eukaryota; kingdom Viridiplantae; phylum Streptophyta; class Magnoliopsida; order Poales; family Poaceae; genus Triticum; species Triticum dicoccoides. Next base: position 8,783,180 of record NC_041388.1, read on the forward strand.
CATAGTTGTGTTCCTTGACTATGAGACGAAGTCTACTGAAACAGGATTAACCACTAAGTTGCGTCAAGTTCTTTATGAACTCGTCAATTTAACTCAATGATCAATTTTATTGTATTATAGTGACGTTGCAAAAGCATTATCTTAAATTAATTCAGATGTTTCCTTTGCTGTAGACGATTTCAACTTAGACAACTATCAAAGCAAATCAAAAATATGTATATTGAGCATTATCTTGATCTTTATATTAAGGCCCCTCAGATTTTAGTTTTGGCCTGGACCCCCCAAATTTCAGGACGGGCCCTCACAATAGCCGCACCCTAACTATCTTGGAAAGCAAGACTTGCTACGTACCTGAAACAAAAGGTAACACGTAAGCATATCTAAACCGACTTGATAGATTGAAAGAAAATAAAACTAGTACTAGCTTTCGTGCATGAGCTGGTTTGTGCATGCGTTGGGTCAATCTGGGTGGGCCCCAGACAATATCCTTCAAGCTCAATGACTACTTTCTCTGTCCCATAATGTAAGAGTATTTTTAACACTAGCGTAGTGTTAAAAGCGCTCTTATATTATAGAACGGAGGGAGTACCAAATAAACGGCCTTCTCACGTAGGGACCTTCCTTGATCGGCAGGAAAAGAAAGAATAATATGAATTTTTTAAAAAGAAAAATACGCTTCTTGTTTTGATCCTCGCGTAGCAAATAATCCTTGCAATACCGAAGACCTCTGGCAAAAATATATTAAAAGCATGCACGGGTGGGCCCCAGCCTATGGCAATCAAATGGGTAAGACTTACAAATTTATAGATCTTAAAGCAATTGGACGGCCGGACACCACCCCCCACTTAAAATCAGTTGTGGAATAAAAGGAGTTTATTGTTTGTGTCTAAAAGAAGATTTTGATTGTTTGATGCTCTACCAGCATAATCATATTACTTTAGTAAGCCGTCTTTTAAGAAAGGAACTAGGTGCATCTGGAAAAGCTAGCGCAGACTCCGATCGACTAAGGAGCACGAGCAGCCGGAATTTGCTGACAAAAGCATAGATAATAGACGAGGGCACTATCTAAGCATACATATAATTTTCTTTTTCGTTGGACGCACACAAAGCATCTAGTAAAGCATACATGCATCTTTCTAGTTAGTGCTCTTGAGCTTGTCATTGGAGTGCCCTGGATTAGTGAGGCAGTCCTAGGACATCATGTTGGTACTTTAAGATCATGTCATAGAATAGTATCAGCATCCTCGGACCATACCAGAATCGGAATACCAAGTTGTATTAACTCAGCAACCATTAATATGAATTAGATGGAGTACTAAAATCAACTATACCCCAGACTGGCGATTAACACTGCGGGCTCGCTAGGAACAGGGTTAGAACCCAATTCTATCATTTGTCCTGCTGATCATTTTGTGAAAGATCCAAGACAACATGTAAAAAGTGGTTCGTGATCAACACGCCGACGCGACTCTTATGATCAAAATATAGTTGTTGATCTAACGGCATGGTACCGTCGACTCAAGTGGCGAGAACTAGAGCAACACATTGCGGTGTGATTTCCTCTACTCACTCGTCGTGACCCTGTAAAACTGCTCAAAATATGAAATTTGGGTCACAGGTTGCGCTGATAGTTTTTCATTTAGAAAACCCAAGCCGGCCGATCAATAATCGTTGTCCAAGAGCGACCGAGAAAATTAAGCACGGCACGACGGAATAAAAGCTGCAGCGACATGGGGGAAAGTTAATTAGTAGGTGGACGACGACATCTGCCAAGGAAGGGGCTCACAGACGGCGGCGACGACGAGTGCTACTTGGAGACTAATGAAATGCTCCTTCACATCACAACATTCACATCAGTCACACGGTGACCCCTTCTCTCTGTATTTTTTTTGTTGTTTTTACCCAAAAAGGGTTTCCCCGCTTTGTATTCCAAAGCAAACCATCATGATACATATTGCAATGTTGGGGCGAGCAGCACATCAAGCCCAAAGAAAAAGAAAAGGAAATAAATGCCAACAACGGCAGCTCGACAAAGCATGGCAACCCACGACCGCTGCGCCCTTCGGATACAAACCACCAGAGCCCGAGGCTTCGATCTACCGCGAACTAAGCAGCACCTCCAAGAAGGGATGCGAAGCCGACGACGCTGCTGCCCGGACAAGTCCTAGGGTTTCCCCCAGTACGCGGAGGGAGGTGGGGGATAGGTACTCCCGACACCCTCCAAGAAGGGATAGTGGCACCTGCCGGTGTCATCGCATCGGAGCCGGACGAACCGGCAAGGATTTCTCCCGCATGCCAAACCCCACCGGCCAATCGGAGCCGACCAGCCAAACCACCGCCCAACCATGCGCCATCACGGTTGCGCCGCCACCAACGCCGTCTCGCTGCGAGCACCACCACGAGGCCAAGAAGACCGGAGAGAAGATCCAAGCGACGGGAGCAGCAGCACCGAGGCCGAGCGGGAGGGAACCACCTCCACCACCATCGTGCGGGAGGCTCGCGCCTCCGGCATCGTCGCGGTAGCCGTCCGGACACGGCAGCGGGGCATACCATGCCACCCCTGGCCCGGCCAGGCCTGAAATGGGCCCGCTAAGCCCCGCCGGCCATGCTGCAGCAGGCTGGCGTCGACGCCACCAGCCCCCGCCGATCATCGCCGCTCGCCACCGCTTCCTGATGGCCACGCCAACGCCACGCCAGGCGCCGGCCTGCCCAGGCCCAGATGGGGCCCGAAGGGCCCAGATCTGGGCCGGGCGGGCGCCGCCAGCCCGCATCGCCGCACAGCCCCGCCGCCAACGGCGCCGCCGCCGCCGCCCAGAGCTCGCCCCAGCCGCCGCACAGGACCGCCGCCGCCTGAAGACAC
>NC_041388.1:8786692-8789947 GCF_002162155.2 Triticum dicoccoides
GCCAACGTCGCCCGGGCCAGGCCCGCGGCGGGCGCCGGCGACGGCGGCAGGGAGGAGGTGGAGAGGGGGGAGGGCTCGCGGGGAAGGGGGGAGGCGCGGCCGGCCGCCCGCGGGGGCGGCACGGTCGCGGTCGAGAGGAGAGGGGCTTCAATATTTTTACCTCTTGTTGTTTTTTGGGGAAGACGGTGACCCTTTCAAGATGACGATAGGGTTTCCCCATTATATATCATAAAGCAACCACCCAATACAACAAGCTCGCTGGGGCCACAACACAATGAAGTCCAAAGGAAAAACAAGAGATAAATAAAAAAAGAAAACAAATCACAACACCGGCAGATCAACGAAATGAAGATGACTGGCAACCACTGCATCCTCCGGAGATGTCCCACCGTGCTCCTAGCACTCCGAAGCGTCGCATACCGAGCAACACCATCAATAAGGAATGCGACGACGACGCCACTGCTGCCCGGACTAGTCCTAGGGTCTCCCCCAGTACGTGGAGGGCGGTTTTGAAGGGGTATACTCAACGCCCGCAGGAGTCACCACGTCGGTGAGGGACAAGCTGCCGGGGATTTCTCCGACCCAAATAACCACTACCACCACCCATCAGCATGCGCCACCATGGTCTTGGAGTCATCCTCGTCGTCTCACCGAGTTCACCAACACAAGGCCAAGAGGAAGGAGAAGAGGACACCGGAGTCGGGGGTAGCAGGACCGCAACCATGCGGGAGGGAACATCCTCCACCGCCACAGCAGGAACCGACCGGACGCATTAACCGGGGCAAACTAGGACCCTACTGGTCCGGCCGGGCCCGCGAAGCCCCGTCGCCGCGCTGCAGCACGCCGGCTAAGAACACCGCCGCCGCCCGCAGACTGCTGGCACCCAACCTCCACCACTTTAGGGGCCATCTAGGTTGGTGCGGGCCGGTAGGCTAGGACCATTTAGTCATTTTTTTTCGTTTCTCACAGTACGCGCCCATTCTGTACAACCTGATTTTGGGAACCTTCTAGAGGATCTCACCACTTTATTGGGGGCCCTTTTCCACCTCGAGTTTTGTTTCATTATTTCTTTATTATTATTATTTTGTCTATTATTTTGTGAACAATTTTTAAATTCATTAACATTTCTCAAATCCGTGACTATTTTCAAAATTCAACATTTTATTAGCCGTGAACATTTTTCAAATTTCGTGAACTTCTCCCAAATTTCATGAACTTTTTTTCAATCCATGAACTTTTTCAAAGTTATGAATTTTTTGGCCATGACCTTTTTTTTCAAATGCATGAACTTTTAGCTCATGATTTTTTTTAAATTTGCTAATTTTTTTCATTTTTTTGATTTTTCCCCAATTATTATGAACTTTATTTTCCAAATTCTTGTACTTTTTTCGAATTAATGATTTTTTTTTCAGTTTAGTGAACCTTTTCACTTGCGCAAACTTTTGTCCATTTGTACAAACCTTTTCAAATTTGTGATTTTTTTCTCAAATTCGTGAAGATGTTTCATTTTGTACGAACATGTAGAAATCTGAACTTTTTTAAAATTCGTGTTTTATTTCAATTTGTTGTGATTTTTTCATATTTACGTTTTCTGTTTTCAAATAATTTATATTGCGTGCCTAATATATGTTAATATTATACAAAAAAAGTTCAAATAACACTGTTTTCAAATAGTAGACAACAAACTGATCTCAATCTAGCTGTTGCTCCAAGTTTTTGGTCGTCAATGTTGGCGTGGAGGTTTGAATCCCACATATCCCAGAATAACGCTAAAAATATTTTCGTTCACGTTGGTTTTCTGAAGAGGTTGTTGGCCCGGCCCGCATATCCCAGACCGCTGACAGAAGGCAAGAGGCTGCCCACGCAGGTATTTGCTCTGGATGATGTCAAGCCAGAGACCACCTTGCCCTTGCGCAATACGCCAAAGCCAGTGGGATAGAAGGGTGATGTTCATGCGCTTAGAGCACATGATCCCAAGGCCTCCTTGCTCCTGAGGCTTGCAAATGTCTGGCCAGCTAACCATATGGTATCTATGTTTATTGTTGTCACCCGCCCAGAAGAATCGTGCCTGGACTTCAGCGATCTCATGGTGCAAAGTCTCGTGCAGGCTGTAGAAGCTCATGAGGAACATGAGGAGGTTGGAGAGGGAAGAGTTGATGAGAATCGTCCGGGCCGCCTTAGACAGCCACCGACCCTGTCAAGGCTCAATGCGCAGCTGTAGTTTGGCCATGGTTGGCTGCAAGTCTGGAACGGAGAGCCGAGAGTCACTAATAGGAGTCCCCAAATAGGTTGTGGGGAAGGAACCCAAATGGTAGTTAAGCCGGTTGGCGATGCTCCGGCATTCGTTCGGAGAGTAGCCCATCACCATCACATCACTCTTGTCGAAGTTGACTTTAAGACCTGACATCTATTGGAAGCAGAGGAGGAGGAACTTCAGATTGGAGATGTTCGCATCTGAGCCTTCCACCATAGTAATGGTGTCATCGGCGTACTGGAGGAGGGAGATCCCAACACCGTCGGCCAGGTGGGGAGTGATCCCATGAATATGGCCTGCCGCCTTCACCTTGTCCAGGATGGCGGCAAGTGCGTCCACCACCATGTTGAACAAAAACGGGAGAAGGGGTCGCCTTGTCTAACCCCATAGAGAGTGGGGAAGTAGGGCCCAATCTACCCATTGATGTTAACGGCAGTGCGACCACAGGAGACCATCTGCATCACACTGGTGACCCAACATTTTTTAATATTGATTTTTTTTCAAATTCACGAACATTTTGATAAATCATGAACATTTTGAATTCATTACTATTTTTTGATATTGCAAAAAACAATTGGGGACTTATGAACAATTTTTGAAACGACGTAGAAGTTTGAAAAATTGTGGAAAATCTTTGGAATTCACGAGTTTTTTTGGGGAACATCTTTCGATATGCATGAACATTTTTTAATCAACAAATTAATTTTTATCGAATTGTTTTTGATATTTTAAGAATAATTATGTTTCTAAATTGTGAACATTTTTATGAATATGCAAACATATTTTAGAAAATCACAAACACTTTTTGTAACTGTTAATATTTTATGAGTCCGCGGACATTTTTTAATTCATGAACATTTTATTAATTTCTCGATTTCGTTGCTTCAAAATTGCATTTTTAAATCCTGACTTATTTTAAAGAAGAAAAAACATAAAAGAAAACGCAAAAAGCAAACAAAAGACGAGATGAAAAGAAGAGGGGACTTCCTGCACCGCACATG
>NC_041388.1:8790278-8827952 GCF_002162155.2 Triticum dicoccoides
GGGAGCGTTGGCCGGTTTTCCAGCGTGTGACACGCCAAATAGGAGCTCCCGCGTCTGATCAGGAAAAAAAAGAACATGTCAGTTCGAGACAATTGTATCATGGAGACATAGCTCGATTCAATACACCATGGCTAGGTGTGTTTGCGTACTGGTTGACTCGCTTCTATTAGAGCATCTGATTGCAACCTCATAACCATCCGTAAAGAATTGACTATTTCGTATAATGGAGACTCTACCGCATGAGGAACTTGCAAGGATAACAAAAACTTTGTGGGCAATTTTGGCGACAAGGAGGAAGCTCATTCATGAGGATATTCATCAAGGTCCACTGTCCACTCATCTTTTTATCACAACATTTATTGCGGAGCTCATTGAACTGAATAACCCGTCACCATCACATGTGGCCGCAACACCCAGGGAACAGAGTGGGAGATTGCTTCCACTATCGATGGGATGAGTTAAAACAAATGTATATGCCGATGTCTCTGTGGACCATAATACAGGAGCTGCAGCAGCGATCTGTTGTGACAGTGATGGCACATATTTGGGATCATAAATTTTGGCTATTCATGATCTTGTTGAGCCTTCCATGCTGGAGGCATAAATTTTGGCTATTCATGATCTTGTTGAGCCTTCCATGCTGGAGGCATTCGCTTGCAGAGAAACTCTATCCTTGGCGAAAGATCTTGGTATGCAACATCTTCATTTAGCATCAAACTACAAGGAAGTGGTGAATCATATTCGTGAAGGCATTACATCAAGAGAAGCAGCTTCAGCGTAATACACTTCTCCCACAACACAAACTTCTATTGCATTCAATAGTTGCATGATATTAGTCTGACGATGCCTACTTCGTCATGCACCACATGGATGAGTACACACGACACTACACAAGCTTCAAAAAAAGGAGGGCATCACTAATTGGGGTATAAGGCTAGAGGTAATCGCACCCAATGATTGTAGATTTGAGTTCACATGAATCCAACACACCCTTGCCAAAGATCATCAACAAGGTCGTTGACAAGCCCGTGATCTTCTACAGTAGCGCAGAAATCGAAGAGGAGCGATGGTATCAGCAAAAGGGACAGGTTGGTGACATCCTAGAGCTAATCCCTGCCTACACGCGACAATATCGCCTTCTTCATACTAGCACAAACCGTGAAGTGAACTAACTCACAGTCACAGTGGAGTCATAGTGTTGTGTATAACAAGACTGGTCGTTTTTAAAACGTTGTTCCAAATTTGACTGTTATCATACCTTTTGTGTAGTAGCTACTTAAGTTTTTAAGATGCATGCTAAAATTGATGTACTATGTTTATTCGAGGTAACCAAACATGAAAAATTCTCGCATGCAAAATGAGGCTTCGGTCATAAATGCTGCCATGGTAGTAACAATAAACAAAAAATGCATCCATGACGGCAAATACGAGCCACAAGGGTCAAAAAATTTACGTGGCGGCAAAACAAGCCCTTTGACACAAAAATTTGCCATTACAACAAAAATGAACACAAAATGCTGCCACGGTAACATTTCTGAGCCAAAGTATTCATTTTTTCCCCATGGCAAAAAAATGAGGCCATTAGCTCGTATTGCTGTCATGCCAGCAAAAATAAACACAAATTGCTGCCATGGTAGCTAAAATGAACACATAATTTAGCGAGTAGCCTAAAAAGTTCTGCCATGGCTTGGTTCGGTATGTGCTAATGTTGCTATGTGTTGTCATGTGCTATGTTTGGTATCTAAGTTGATAGAGAAGACTTTTTTTATGTATGTTGCTATATGTTTGATATGATCTTTAGTTCTTTACTGATATTTGTTCTCTTAATTACAACGTCTCACATGCTTGTTGACCGCAACTTCAACAGTTCTGCCTCCTACCCGCCGCCCCACAACCGAGCCGCCACCCTATAGCCAAACATGTATTGCTAGTATGTGTCTTATCAGCGGTATGCAGCTGACACGCCACTAGTAAGTAACTTAATAGTGGCATGCCGCCCACACACCGCTAGTAACCACTTACTAGCGGAGTGTGGGCGGCACACCGCTAGTGGGCGGGGTTCATGTACTAGTGTACAATGCTAATAAAAATATCTGCAGGCGCTTCCTGAATGTGTGGTGGCTATGACGCATCCTCCTCCTCCGCAACAGTAGAGGTCATGTCTACGGAGTTGATCTTATGTGATCGTGCCTAGTGTTGGCAAACTACTTGTGAACTTTCTATTTTGCTTATGAACTTTCCCTATGTGACTTGTATGATGCTTGTGAACTTTATATGTTGCTACGGAGATTGTTATGTGTAAATGTTGTTATGAACTATATGTGATCCTTATGATAATTGACTTGTTGCTAGCTTGTATGGAATACATTTGATGTATACTATATGGTGCTTCCATACATACATGATTTGAATTGCAGGGCTATTTCAATATGCAAACAAAAACACTATTTGCCAATGTGTGATGGGGTGGTCGGAGTTCGTCTGGTGGCGGTGCGTTGGCGCTCTGCCGCCTATGTGCTCAGCCTCGAAGTCCTTCTTCCACGATGCTTGGTCTTCAGTAGCCCTGCCGGACTAGGCGGAGCGGTGCTTCATCCTACTCATTGATGGCGGCGTATCTCGGCGGCGTGGCGCAGTGGAGATTCGGCGTCCGATGTGTGGCGATGGACTCGCGCAGGAGGACGAAGCTGTCTGGTGTCGTGGTGACGTCGATGGCTGAGTGGCCAGACAAGGTAGAAGCCTCAATATTTGCTCTAAAGACGGACCTGTGAAAGATGGCGGCGACGACACACGAGTGCGTCGGAGCGGTTTGTACCCTAGAACCGGTATGTGGCTCGGCTGGGGCTGCTGGCTTTTGATGTTAGGCTTAGGTGAGTGGTCTGGGTAGTGACCCAGCTAGCACCCCTTTATCATTTTGATGTTAGGCTTAGATGAGTGGCTGGGTAGTGGCCCAGCTAGCACGCCTTCATCATTTGGATAGGAGAGTAGCGGCAAATGTTACCAAGATGGCGGATTCAGGCATATTGTTGTAATACTTTGTAAGGTCCCCGAAAATAATTAATAAAGTGGCCGCATGCATTTTCCAGATGCAGAGGCCGGGGGTCATCCTTCTTTTCTAAAAAGAAAAACAAAGCCAATTTTGCTGAGCGCCCCATAGAGACAACTTGGCAAGGGTACCACGTGGCACACGCTAGTAACTCCTGCTAGCCTTTGCTAAGTTCCTACTCCCTCCGTTCCTAAATACTTATCTTTCTAGGCATTTGAACAAGTAACTACATATGAAGCAAAATGAGTGAATCTACATTCTAAAATATGTCTACATACATCCGTATGTAGTAGTCATTTGAAATGTCTAGAAAGACAAATATTTAGGAACGGAGGGAGTACATGCCACGCTTAGCAAAAAGCGCCACACTAGTGATTTCTGGAGGATAGGTCTGCAGAGTCCTTATGGGCTAAACTCGGCAAAGAGTGCCATGTGGCGACTGCTAGTGACTCCTGAATTTCTGCATTTAAAAACAGATAATGATAAAAAATTTGACGAGTTTTCGTTAGGGGGCATTCAGCAAAGGGAGCCTCGCCATCACTGTGCCATCGTCTGTTTCGTGTGGGGCCACTTGGTCGGGTCTTTGTCGAGTTTTTATTTATCCAGCACTCGGCAAAGATTAGACTTTGCCAAGTTTCTTGTCGTTATCGAGTAACTTTTTTCATGCACCGGGAAAACGGTTTTCATTGCCGAGTTTGGTGGAGTTGCCGAGTTTTTTCTGCCTCGCACTCGGCAAACTGTTCTTATTGCTGAGGTCCTGATAAAAAGCACTTGGCAAACGTCCGGCACTGGCAAAGTTGCCGATTCCAGTAGTGTGTGCTCAAAAAAAAAAAAATATGCTACTTGCAATGTGACAAGAAAAACTAGCGAGAGGAACAAATCATTGTTTCTCTTTCCGAGTTGGTTGGAGTCACTACCAGAATATATAAACACTACATACTGATTGGTGGTCCTGGATTCTCTAATCACCAAGCAATGACATCCAATTCTACTAACTGATTGGTGGGAGTCGAGTCACTACCAGAATATAAACACTACATACGTACGTAAGTAATCCTGGATTCTCTAATCACCAAGCAATGGCATCCAATACTTCTAACCGATTGGCGATCACATTAGTGTTAGTACTAATGTTCGTGATTGGCGTGTGTCTGGACTGGGTACCGATAGAACCTGTATAAATGATCATGCCTCCCAGGCTCCTAAACAGCATAACATCAAGTTAGCCACAAAAGCCTAGAGTTACACACACATCAAAACCATAGCGGCAAATTAGGAGGCACCAGAATACTCCTAAACTGCCTCCCAGCAGCATGCTGCTGCTGCTGCTGCCCATGCATCCAGAAATGCCCAGAGGCAAAAATGGCATGCGGATGCTGCCCGAGTATACACTACACGCCATGCCCAGAGAACATTAACATCAACTGCAATCCCCAGGTCCCAAAGTGCCCTTCGTGCTGTGGTGGAGGAGGCGCCGATGCGAAGGAACAGAAGACTTGAAAGAGGGCCACAAGACGCTTGGGAAAAACGTAGCGGCCATCGCCTTCCTGCGCTATCAGACTCATGTGCATTCATGGCATGTCAAGGGTAGTTTTTCCCATGTATATGCTGTGAAGTGGTTAACTGTTTGGGTCTTGTTGGAGCCGGCCTGCTTTTGTTCATTAGAAGTGATGAATGTCTGTGTATACTTCTTGAAAAACAGAAGTACAGCTGTTGTTACCTGGAATCCTTCATGGAACGTACTAGCAAATCGACTTCGTAGTTCTTTAATCTTTATGTAGCTGTTGAAATAGCAAAAAAAAGAAAATATAATTGTCAAGTGTGGCTTGCAATGGGAGTCATACCCAGACAAACTAATTTTAACAAAAATATATATAGTGAGTGCGTACACATATGGGTTTTGTGTTTGAAAAATTGTAAGATTATACATAATATATTTACATAAAAATCGAGATGACAATGAAACTATCTTATTCTCCAACAAAGATTGTGCAGTTTGACTTGAGGAGGATCAAATGTTACAATTCTTGTACTTTAAATGCAACTTTTCACCATCTTGTACAATCCATCTGTTGCAATGTGTTGTATAAACCAGTGTTCACTCTGGTTGGACAAGAGGTTCACTCGGGGTAGGCAATCCGACTGATTCTTCAGTCGGATGGAGTTTGGTACTCGGACATGGGTAGCACGTCTAGTGACCAACCTGACTGAATGTGTTCCACGCGATCCAGGTCCCATTAGTCTAGATGTAGATATTTTGGGTTGATGCGTAGTACCCTCGATCTTATCTGTATTCCGTCTATAAGGAGATGAATAGAAAGAGAAAAGTGAGAGTCTCACGACACCAAAATATCTTCTTCATGTCTGTGTGTACTGGTCCTCCGACTGTTCATCATCTCCCTCCCCATCTCAGATCTAGCTGGAGATAGAGGCAGGCCATGCCGGTGCTTTGCTCGGAAGGCAGTCGGAGACAAAGCAGAGGCTCACGCGGTGAGCAGGGATACCTGTGATAGCTCACACAATATACATATCCAAACATCAGAAGACTCTGTTTCACAATATTTGTCCTCAGGTGGAAATTGAAGTGTTGTTATTGCCAACTTTTCACTTCATGCCCCTACTTAAATGTTCTGACATAGATAAAATAGTTGTAGTCTGTATTTCATAGAGGTACTCATGGTCGTTTCTCTAGATTTTGTATTACGGTGATACACATGGTGGACTTAAGGCGCATATAGTGAAACAGAGGAAGTATTCAATCTACATGTTTTATAGGATAGACATTTGAGGAAAGGTTTCTTTCAGACTAGAACGAGCCACTAAAATAATCTTGGTATCATAGTTGAACTTTCCATTTCCGGTAGCTAGTGGGAGGAGTAGATCAAAATAAATACCAAAAAAGAAGGTTGAGAACTATTTTGAAACAAAAAGTTGTTGGTAGTATTGAGAGTGAGATATGAATTATTTACGACTTCAAAACGGTGGAGGCAAAGCCCTATGATCTATCAACTGGCCTAAAGCTATGTTGTTTCAATGGTTCGTCACATGGAGATATGAGTTTTGATTTAACTGTACTAGTTCGTAGAGGTAATCTAAGCCACCTCGAAATAGTTCCGACGACTGACAGATTTTAAGGAAAATATTTATAATCTTGCTTTTATAATAAATGTTGGTATATTAACTAACTTGCGCAGAGATAGCTAGGATCTTATTCTTCCTTCTTAGGGCATCTCCAGCCACGCCCCAGGAAGGCCTTCCCAGGCGTTTTTTTTGCGCCGGCGTCGAAAAATCGGCCCAGTCGCGTCCCTAGGAGCCTGATTTTCGCCGGCTTGGGCCGAAAACAGCGCCGGCGGACCCAGGCCGAACCCGGCGCGCTGGGGGGCGCCCGGGGGCGCCGGGGCAAACTGTTTTGGCACAAAACAGCCGCGGGCCCGCCACGTCAGCGACTCTACCCTCTTCTCGCCTCTTCGTCGTCCTCATCGCCTCGTTTCCCGCGGCGAATCAATGCCAAAGCTGCCGCGCCGGTCAGCCTGCGCCATTGATGCCTCACGGGCTGCGCAGTGAAGAGCGGATGACGCGCGTCCCTCGCCCTCCCTCGCCCGCCACGCGTACTCACGGCGGCTCGCGCACGGGCGACACCTCGGCCTATATAAGACGCGCCCCAGCGCACTCGGCGACTCGTACTCTCTCGCCGTCGTCGTTCCTCCCTCTCCTCTCTCTCGCCGTCGTCGTTCCTCCCTCTCCTCTCTCTCGCCGTCGTCGTTCCTCCCTCTCCTCTCTCTCGCCGTCGTTCTTCCTCCCTCTCCTCTCTCTCGCTGTCTCCAACACCCATGGCCGAGCGCTTCCCAGGCGACGGCGCGGCGGCAAACGGCTTCGGCCGCCGCCATCTTCACGAGAGCGAGGCTCGCCTCCTTTTCGAGGCCGAGTACCCGGTCCCGCCGGACATGCGGGTACCCGGGGCGTGGAGGATCAGCGCCGGCGGCGTGCCGGTGCCCCCGATACCCACCGGCGCGGCGCGGCGTGCGGAGATCGCACGCATCCGCTCGTCCCTTCCGCGTGCGGCAAGGGAGGGGCCACGTACGTCCCCGACAGCCCGCTCTGGGAGCCCTACTTCCGCCGCCGTCACGGCGAGCAGCTCGAGGCCACCAACGGTGTCGAGCCCTCCGGCAGGCTCAACGCCGTCGGCCGACGTGCGGACAACGCCTCCCCCACGGCCGCTTCGTCCTCGTCGAGCCCAAGCCGGAGCCCGACCTCCCCGTGGAGTACGAGGAGATAGCCTGGCGTGGCTTCTCCGACGAGGACGCCCTGCGGTGGGCGCGGGACGACTACCTCCGCGACGAGATGGTCCGGCAGTGCTGGGCCCTGGAGGAGATCGCCGCCCGCAAGCGTGGGCGCGAGGACGAGCACGACGTCGTGGTCCTCGACAGCGACGACGACGACGACGCCCCTGGACTGTCCAACCTGCCAGGCCAACCGTGGGAGGGATGCAGCAGGGACGGCGGAGGCGTCGGCGGGGGCGACGACGACGACGACGACGACGACGGTGACTACACGCGGTTCTACCGCCTCCTCGGCATATAGAACCGCGTGGGCGGGCGGCGAGGCGGGCGGCGAGGGAGACGGCGGGGGTAGCCCGCGGTAGTTTTTCCCTTTTTTTGTAAAGTATGTTTAAATTTGAACGAACTCGCCGATGTTTGCGTTAAATTTGAGTCGTGTTTGCGCCATGGTTTTAAATAGCCCGCTATAGCTCCGCTATAGCACGCTATAGCGTTTACAAAAGGTCTTGCGCTAAAAGACTTTGGTCCAAACAAATGAACAAACATTTTAAATAGCGCATTATAGCTCCGCTATAGCACGCTATAGCGTTTAGAAGAGGTCCGCCGCTAAGAGGCTTAGCGCGCTATTTAAAACTTTGGTTTGTGCTGTATTTGACTTTTTTTAAAACCCGTGGGGGCCGCGACTGGGGGGCATCACGCCCCAGTGCGCGGTTTAGCGCCGGTGCGCCTTCAGGGGGCGATTTTTTGCCCCTCCTGAAAGGCCAACGGTTGGAGATGCCCTTAAGTATGCTAATATGGGGATGTATACCTTCTCATCCCTAATCTCCATAGAAAAAACAGTCGGTGATTGAGAACCTTCAAACTTTTTCCTTCTCGCATGAAAGTCTAAGAGGGTGTTTGGATCACTAGAGAATAGAGACTAGAGACTAGTAGTAGTCACCTTTAGTCAGTAAACCTCCAAACACCCCTGACTAGTGGGTGACTAAAACTAGTTTAGTCCCTAGTCACCCCACCCCCAACTTTTACTGACTAGAGACTAGTAGTAGTCATCTTTAGTCAGTAAACCTCCAAACACCCCTGACTTTTACTGACTAAAGTCTCCCTCTCTCTCCTCTAATTGGTATTGCACAAGAGACATTTAATACTGAGACATTTAATGCTGACTAGTAGTAGTCACCTTCCAAACAAGACCTGACTAAAAACTTCTAGTCTGACTACTACTAGTCACATGACTAAAGAGTATCCAAACACCCTCTAACGATAATTCATGATGTAATCATGGCATCAAATCTTTCTTACTGCAGCACTAGTTCCAAAGGTTCTACATGTGAGTTAGGAAGCTAGCTAGCTAGTGAAATCAATGTGATGTGTACGGAACCTCACATAAAATATACAATACTTATGAAGACGAAGACCAGGCCATAGGGCATTGTTATGCTGTCGGATTTTGACAGAAAGGTGAAAAGGCATGCGAGGGCATAATCTCTGTTGGTTGCGTATCGATTCAGCATACCATTAAACAATAAAAAATTGAACCATAAGCATATATACCATTAAGCTAAATTATCTTACCGACCATAAGCATACCATTAAACCAAGTTATCTTAACGTCACTACAACAAGACCCGCGGCCCCCTTTCTAGTCAGTTTACCAATGGATCTGGACGCGTTGCATTTTGAGACATCAGTCTATCGCAACATATATACATATCCTATATACTTAAGAAGTTCACTCCCACTACTTGATTTATCTCAACATGCAGCATAGTCACCTCAGCATGCAATCACATCCAGCCACATCGTATCAATCTGCCACCTCAGCATTTTTTTCAACTAATCACATGATTTAATTTTTCTTTGTACTAAGCACCCACCTCCGTGGTCAATGAAGCAAGCAATCGTTTTCTATTCTGCCCTTTCCGTAACTGACAGGTTAGTAAACGATTTGCTCTTCCACATTCCACGGTGACTCCCTAACCACAATGACCCACTCTTTTCTCCCTGAGATTGCGTCTCATCTATCCTTTGATCTCTCCATCCCCTTCTCTCTCACGCCGCCGGCTACCTCGCGGCCCACCGCGCCTCTAGCCTCACATCCTCCTGCCGCCACCGTGCGCCTTGCCGCGGGGTCACGAACGACCTACCAGCGCACTAAGCCGTCGGCCTACCTCCGCGGCGAAGTTGCCGTGTGGCCGGCTGGCGGCTGCCCTACGCAATTCGGATCTTGAGAGATTGGAGTGAAGTGAGGAAATCAGATTGGAGTTTTTATTTTCTTCCTTCCTGGGGTCAAAATTATACAGGTGAACATGAACCTTGCAGAAATTTTTGTTTGGTGACTATGGCGATTTGTTCTGTGCCGATTCATTTGGTAATAATCACCCAATGACAAATTAGTCGGAACACCATGACTAGCCTCTGAACTCTGGTCATCAAGCTGTTGGTCATCTAATTATCTTCTTTATCAAGATGGATGTTCCGCCAAAAATATGCATGGCTGCCGGTGATTACGAGGTGTTTCCTCACTTCTCCATTTCAGTTACGTGGCATAGGGACTAATCCAAGGCATGCATAGCCAAACCAAGATCAATCTTCCATGCTCAAGGTCATATGTAATTAGAATCACCATTTTGGTACCCGAATACCTGAAACCTGAGGTATATAATGATAAGATATGGTCATTATGCTTGATTTTCTTCAGAGACATGGATCTGTTATTTTTATTTCCCATGATGTATTTTTCCTTCCTGAAATATGAAAATGCATTCAGGGGAGACCATGTGTTGTCATTATTCCGCATCCCATGATCTGATGAGATTAAATGAGAAGTATGAAATGCTAGCTGTAGCATTAGAAAAACAAAACTTGATGATGTTCAGCTGTATGGAAAGATTTTGTATGTCCAGGACTACAATCATGAGAAGATTGTTTCTAGAGAACCAAAGATGGTTTAGTATAAATCCTTACGACGGATTTACATACTTCATATTATCTAGCATTTGACCTTTGCTATGTTGCACCTAGATATTGAAAGTGGTTCTTCAGATGTTGAAACAAAGTACAGGCATGTCATAAATCCTTTTGGTGCCTTTTCAAGGAAGGCAGATATATGTGAACATATCGTCAGCAACCTGTGTTATTTATGGTAAGTATTCAGTTAAAGTTTCAACCTTTCTTAATTTTTAAGGTCCACTCACCTCTGTTCACTAAGCATAGTTGGTTCGTAGATCTACCTTTCTTCCTCTGTTTCAGTTAAATCTAAACAAATAAATCCCTACTGATTGCATTTTTGTGCTCAGGTGTTCTGCAATTGCAAATGATGAACTGACCAAGTGGTTATCTTCTAGGTGTAAAATATTGGCATTTATCGAACAAGTCGATACGATTGTAGTATTTCATAGTACTTCTTAATTAGCTGGATATGCTCTACTCCAGCTTGCTCGCGGGACACATCTAAATGTCAGTACGCCTTTTTTATTGGCTAATCATGTTTCTGGGATACTATCTATGAAGTTTATTAATGAGAGTAGAGAGTATATTTGTATCATTCTTAACGCTCTTTCATTGTAGCCTCCATCTCCTCGGACCTCTGTTGTCACGACGTCCTATTTTTGTTATTTATATGAAGAACATGTGGCACTCGACCTGAATATTGGGATGTTCATCACTGGTCCTTCGACACATTGCTTCGATGCCGATAATATTTCCAGCTAGATTTGATGACCTTTCCATTTACATGGTGTTATTTCAGGTAAATGCCTTTGCTGCCACAAATAGAGAGATATGGATCATGTGAATCAGTTAATATTATGTTGTCCTACAATATTGTAAGGATAAACTTCCTCTTGTATGCCATTGAGGACAATGATACATGATAGATGGGAAGTTAAAAGCCACAGCTCAAATCCGTTAATTTTTGTGTACTATATGATTGTCTCAGTCCATGCCATTTGTGTTCTGTTTTGACTCGCTGAAATGGAAAAAATAATCAGAATAATCTTATTGTCCGAGGTCTAAAAAACGTCATGCTTGAGATCATAAACCTCAAGAATTGTCTTTTTTTTCATCTGTTTAATGTAGCTCTTCCATGTATAATTTCTTTTTGTTACATGCAAATTCAGGCAACAACGCGATTAATGTGGGTCTCAGTGATTATCTATGTATAGTTCTCATGCTCTTTACAGCATTGTGTCGTACTTACTTTGGCCAAAACACAGAAAATGACACAGTACTCTTTTGCTTTGATGAACATGACTGATTTCATTATTCATGATACTTGAGCTTACTCTCTGCCAAATATATCAAGATACTACAATGGACAATGTCCGTATTTAGTTTTCATTCTTTTTCATATTTGACAATCTTTTGATTTTGTCCATTGTATTGTTTATATCTTAAGATATAAAAAATACAATGCTGTGGGGTATTTTTTATATCTTTCTTGGCCAAGAAAGTTTAAATTTATCTATTATTATGTGAATCAAACCAAGAGTTACCGCAGCAACGCGCGGGGTATCATCTAGTGTTCATAAGTGACTCTGAAAAGCATTACCCACTTAGCAATAGATTCTAATAACAACTTCTATGCATTGGTGTATAATTAAATTTTAATATTTTAAAATGTTATAATTCTTTATAGAGGGCTGACAATACACGGTACATACAGAGGGCTGACAATACACGGTGGACCTCATAGCTAGGGAAATGCAAGTGTTAATTAGGGAAACAGCCATACGAGGCTCCAGGATGTGAATTTTGATTTATAATTCGTTCAATCTGTTAATTAGGGAACTAGCTAGCCATACGAGGCTGCAGGTTGTGAATTTTGATGACTGATTCGTTCGCCTGATTCAATGTGATTAATTTTTTTATTTCATTTTGGTGGTAGTGCTAGCTGGAGATGGTGGGGATGAGACTGAAGCAGTGAGCCATCGTAATTCCGTGGGTGGCACCGGCAAGCGTGCAATAGTCCAACGTCACGGCAGATCTTATCTTGCCTCATGGCCACCATGGGTGCTCCATAGGAGCCACGCTGCCCATGTTGAACAATCTTTGGCCGCTTCACGTCCTCAACTGAACTAGGTTATGATTCATCTCCTCAATTGACATACTTCATTGTCAATGATACCCTTGGCGAACGGTGCATCAATGGTACACCGTTAATCTGTTCATGCCGCTCACCATGTGGCGATAGAAGGAAGCATGGCTAACATCGAAAGGAGGCACGTACAACATCCTAAGGAAGCGTGGCAAACATCGGCCAGTGATGTCTGCATTGCGCCTAGATATGGCACAAACCTAACTCTATATGTCACATTTTGCTTTATGGAAGCAAACCTGATTTCTTTGTATGTATATTCTAGTTTCTTTGGAAGCAATAGTTCATTTTGTTTCAAACCAATGCAGTGTTTCAATGGTAAAAATAATCCTGCTTGGAAACACATATTTGTTTCCTTGGAAGCAATTTAATGGTACATTGGAAACAATTCTCTGGTCCTTTGAAATATATATTTTTAACGTGCCGCAAAAAAAAATACACAGGTGCACTGGACATAAAATTTCACCAAATCTAAACAATCTCTGATTAACATGGAAGCAAATTCTCTAGCCGACGGAAACAAAATGAATTGTTCAATTGCTAGCCCTTACTACCACGCAAGTACTTCTGTACGTAGTTTAAGTGATTTGCTTAGATTTTTTTTGAAGTTCAGATTTGCTTTAGGAATTTATTAAAGCATGTTTCCACCTATCACAAGACGTGCTTCCTTCGTAGCTCTCACCACCACACAAGTGCTTCACTATAGTACATATGTAATGCTTCAAGCACACGTTCATGTACATGGCAGACCATTGCATGAGCTTAGGCATATATTCCTACAAAGCCATCTATGATTAGGCAACCGGCCATCTTTGATGACGTCGTGGCAAACGTTCTTTGATGACGTCGTGGCAAACTTTTCTTTATAGTAGTAGTATAGTTAATCATTGGAAATCGACAGACTATTGCATGAGCTTAGGCATATATTCTGAAATTTTGAAGTGACAATTCTTTCGATAATGGTGACATGACTTGTTCCACCCTTTTTATATTCGCAGCCAAAGTTGTGACTTCTGAACTGCCTGCATCACTGGCTTGCATCCAATTCTCTCACCGGTACAGTGGTCCTTAATTTGAATTGACTAGCAAAAGCACATATACTCCATTAATTGGTACGACTATACTTGTTAATCATCTTGTTCTTTATGAGCATGTGTACCCCTCAGACCTGTATAAATGATCGAACTGCACCCACATAGAGAGACCGCAAACCCTAGCTCCTAGTGACAAAAGCCACCAACAAACTCGTGGAGACAGCTGATAACTGATGGGAAACTGCTGCCCATGCATCCCATCGTGCTGCTTCCCAGACAGCATCGCATCGTGCTGCTGCCCGTGCATCCCATCATGCTGCTGCCCGAAATGTGAGCCGAGCCTGGTGGCAGCGGTAAGGCACAAGCTAGATAGAAAAACGGCGTCCAAATAAGTGAAGAGCGCTCCCGGCCATCCACCGTCGCCACCACCTGTGCGATCATGCGCGGGTCTATACTCTGCTAATGGTGTAGGCATTCTGAATTTCGTTTTTTTAACTAGCAGAGTGCCCCGCGCAAATGCGCGGGTATCAAATTTGTTGTGTGTTAATATGTTTAAAGTGATTACTTAATATGATATATTATGTACTTTATTACTATTTATTTACTTCCTTTAGTTTACTATTTAGCTGCTGCGTACACAACTTGTCAAAACATCCATGTATGGCCCGAGGAGAAAAGGACATGGCGACACTGAACTATATAGTTTAATTTCGTTTTCCTCTACTTCTTCTCGAATCCATGTATAGACACTCTTACGACGACCTTTTCTTGATTAGGTGGATTCAACGTGCACCATCCGCATGATCAAGTTCATCGAACGCCGGAGAGTCGGGATGGAATGATCTGTCAATGTGCAGACACGCTAGAGTGCCTGCACTGCCCATGGAATCACTGAAATAAATTAATCCCAACTTTTCTACTCCCTCCAATCCATATTAATTGTCACTGATTTTATACAACATTGTATATGAAAAGTATGAATTGGAGATAATACTAAAATAAGACAGAGAAGTTGGCAGATTTAGACTGAAACTTAGCGAAATATTATGTACACACCAGAAGGATTCTTCTTTAGGCATGCAGCAGTTAGGTCGCTCCTGGAACACGACCATCGACAACGACGTCTTCATTAGCTCACGATTTGCTCTGTTCCTGGATGCGTCTGACCAGGGAAAAAGAAATAGAACATCCAAAATTTTCCAGCTTCAGAGTTTAGACTATTCCATTCTCAATCATGAAGCGTAACAAGTTATTACTCCCTTTGTTTTTTTAGTCTGCATATAACTTTTGTCTAAAGTTAAAGTATCTCCATTTTAACTAAACTTATAGAAAAAAATATCAACATTTACAAGGCCAAAGGAATATCTTTAGATTCATTATGGAATGTAGTTTCATATTATGTATATTTGGTATTGTAGATGTTGATATTTCTTTTGTATAATTTGGTCAAAGTTGTTAAATTTGACTCGACACAAATCTTATATGCGGAGTAAAAAAGAACGGAGGGAGTACTAGACGAGGAGGAGTCACGGTGTGCCTGCCTGGGCCGCGTACGAGCGAGTGAGATAGAAGAAAGACTCCCTGCTAGCTACATGGGCCGTGGGCTACCGGCCCCTTATCGATTCCAAGCATAAACCCCTAGAAGCCTCAGGCTCCGGCCATCGTGCTCCAGACAAGCAGCGCCTCCGTCCACCGCTGCAGCACGCACGCACCGGCACCGCCGCCATGTGCATGACCCTGGAGGAGCAGCAAGAAGATGAAGCTCGATCCGGGGACGGAGGAAGACGATGAGGACTTTGAGGTCTCGTCTCCGTTGTGAGTTGTGACTGTGAGCGCTACGTCCCAATTCCTAAATAATACACCCTATTCTCGCTCGGGTAACAGAACCCTATATATACTTATATACTTATAGTATAAAAAAACAGAACCATATTTCATTTTCTTGCTAGCACCCTAATTTTTTTTCTTTGGCTAGCGAATAACTGTTGGCCCGATCGAATTGATCATCACGTAGCGGCGGCCGGCTACTGCATCCTCCTCTCAAATCTCAATGGCGGCGGACACTGCGGTGACCCGATCGCCGGAGCGGTCCAAGGCGACCCGCGTTGACGACGACGTCGACCAGGAGGAGGATAGGGAGGCCAAGAAGATGAAGACGAATCTGGACACGGAGGAAGACGCCGACGATGACGACGAGGAGGAGCTGGAGGTCCCGTCTCCGATCCGCGTGCCCTACATCCCCGACCGGCTAAAAAACCGCTTCGGCATGGCTCATCCGACGATATCCGCCGCCTATCGGCGCGCCGAAACCAAATTTCTTGAAAAACGAGGTTATCTCCCTCTCACTTCCCGTGTCTTGTGTCCGTCTCAGTCTCTCATCATTGCCATCTTGCTCCAGATCGCACGGAGAGGCTGCTGCCCACGCGCCAATACTTCCGAACGGCTTGGCTCGTCCCCGTCCCTGACTCCGGGAGGAAGGCCGTGCTCTCCGCCGCCAGATCCCTCCTCCGCCTCTCCTCCTCTCTCGGTACGTGCCCCACACCTGCTATACATGCTGACTCTATCGCTAAGAATTGGGACAAAACCTTGCTGATACATAGCTGCTTGAATCCCAGGTGGCGAGCCACTGGCGCAGTCCGCCGGTTTTTGGATCGAGTGGGACGAGGGGAGCGGAACCGGCGTTGTTCTGACGACTGCGTATCTGATCCGCGCCAAAAAGCCGTTGCCCAAAGACCACTGGGGACGCAAGGACCGCTACCAGTATCATCCGGATGCTCTAGTGAGTACTAAATACTAATCAAGTAATCATGAGAAAAATGTTGTATGCGAGTGCTTTGTAGTTACTATAACAATCCCGCTTTACTTATGCAATGTTTTGTTTCAGGTTACGGTTCACTTAGTCGACGACACCACTGTGGATGGCCGCCTTTTCTATCACCAGCAGCATTATGACCTGGCAATCTTTAAGGTTGCAGTGGATGGACGCGTTCAATTAACCTCTTTTGGTGACATGGTCAATGTTGGTCAAGAGGCTTTGCGGCTCGGAAGAGAAGAAGATTTCAATCTAAGGATAACGCATGGCAAGGTGGAGCCAGACGGCGGACACCATTGCATGTGCTTTTCTCGAGATAAAAAATATGAGGTACAATATACTAAAATATTATTGTGACTTTGTGATATTTCACTCTTTTTCAACTATTTACTGTGAGACAAAAGCCCCGCCAATTATTTACTCAATAAAGCATGTGTACAGGAGGTGGAGACACAAAGAAGTGAGAGTGTGCGGAGGGGAAAGGGCGTGTACATACCTAGGGTAAGCGTGAGGTTTTGCGTTATACGCATCATTTCGCAAGTTTGAGTTATATGTAGGTTTGACCTTCATTTTGTAATTCGTTCACACTATTTTGTTTATTATAAGAACATTTTTATACATACATTTTAGTGTGACGATGGTGGAGAGCCGGTCATTGACTTTGATGGCAAGGTTGTAGGGATGATCAGCGGTTGTAAAAGTGGCTCCTTTGTTCCTTCTTTCATTTTGAATAGGTGCATGGATTTGTGGAGGAATTTCGGGTACACATTCTTCCTCAGTTTTATGACAATTCTTGCTAATGCATTCTTTGTCTTTTTTTGTGCATGTAGTATGTAGTTGGACTACATGTATGACCTCATCAATAGAGATTAAGCATATGTTTTGATAGTTCAAAAATGTGATTGTTGTCATGCTCTATCTTTATAATATTTGATAAGTTTATGTATTCATTTTACAAAATCATGTCTGAGTTACACTAGAACAGAGGTGGAACTTTGAATATGGGCGGTAGGGAACAATGTTGTAATACTATAAGATCTTTTTCACGACAATTGTTTTGTAGGGGAAAAATTGTTGATCATTGAGACGAATTCTGAGTGCTTTACTACTTTTTATATCGTTATTGAGCAAATAAAATTTCATTCAATGTTTCTTTTGTTGACTTAAATAACTCAGTTAATCAAAACAATAATATTTCGATGGCTAGAACTTAATTATGTTATCACTTTGTAGGTGCATCCCTCGGCCCCACCTTGGGTTGCAATTTAAGACCCTCAAGTATCTACATCCCACTCATGCCGAGTACATATGGCGCAAGCTAAACGTCGATTATGGTCTTGTTGTTCAACATGTATACAATTTTTTGTTTTGCCTATCTTTTGTCTTGCTATTATGTATGGGAGCCTTGGCGCAGCGGTAAAGTTGTTGCCTTGTGACCATGAGGTCACGGGTTTGAGTCCTGAAAATAGCCTCTTGCAGACATGTAAGAAAATGTTGCATACTATAGACCCAAGTGGTCGGACCCTTCCCTGGACCCGCGCAAGCGGGGGCAACATTCACCAGGCTGCCCTTTTTTCACTCCCCTCTCACTCACTGAATTTAAATCCAATGTTTGTTGTTTTTATTCCTCCTCCCAAAGCGGCGCTATTCTTCTGCCGCACCCCAACAAAAAAAGTTTATGCCTCCCCTCCGGTGTTATGTCTCTTGGCAAAATAGAATGAATTGGATTTTTTACCAGTTGCCTCGCGAATAGCACCTACAATTATATTTTCATCATCTATTCTCATACACATTATCAATTAATTAATTGTTACCAATTACATATTAGGTTTCAATGGGATCTCATGCTGAGAAAGTTGGAATCCGGGTAGGTGATATTATTGGACACATTGGTGGAGAACCCGTTTCGACCACAATTGAGGTATGTATATTATGATCTTATTAGATTTTAAATAAAACCAAGAAACTATTGGACTTCCTATTACCTTTGTTTTTCTTCTTGTAATTTCTATCTTTTTTGTTGCTATTATCAGTTGGAAAACAAGTTGCTAAGCATATCAATGAGCAGTTTTGATGTAGGAAATGGCACTAATGCCAAATTGGATGTTTCTGTAAGTTTGATTTCGTGTTTAAATTTATGCTTTGCTCAACCAGTGTTGTCCATCTCTTCATATGAAACAATATTTTTCCAAATATTAGCACTAAGAAATAGTCGCACTAACTCTATAGGTGCGTGTATTTCACACGGCCAACTGTCTCTGGAGGAAAAAGCATTTGACTGTAAATGTATCTGATCATCAAGAAGTAGTTGAACGAGGTATACATAGCTCTTTTAACAATGTAGTCCCATCTATATTTGATTTGGATTTTCAACTATGAATCTCAAGTTATCTGCACCCTGTTTTTTGTAGATACACTTTTACCTATTGTGCAATCATATTTTACATCCACAAGATGTTTTGAATATCGCACTATAAAAGTACAATGCAGTTCATGATTTTGGAGATGTCGAATGTACAACATTCATTGTTTTTAGGCCAATGGGTTGCCTTTTTACATGCCAAAGCATCCATGTTTGACTTCTTGTTTGCACTTAACGTTGCTTAGAGGTGCCTTATATTATGTCTGAATGTATATTGAACCATATTTGCATTTCTGCTGTTGACAATCTGAATGGATACACGACCTTCTCTTTGACAATGCTATTTTTTCTTTTGTAGCTTATTATCCTATCACTAATGGAGAACGGTTTTCTATTGTGTCGTCGCCTGACCAAGTTGACTCAGACTCGGACTCAGAATTGAACTCGGATGAGTGACTTTTCTTGCGCTTGCACTGGTTCATGTCTTTCAAGTCTTTTTTTATGCAATAGAAGGGAGAATGTCTAGAAAAAGAAGGACAAGGTTGTTTAGCCAAGTCCTATATTTCAAGGTCTACAAATGCCTAGATTTTTGGAGGATAGTGAGATCACGAGTCTCGGTGCTAAGAGGGGGCTTTTAGAAAGTTTAGGGCAGACCCGCACAACTAATATTATCGTTTTTCTATGAATATTATCGAAAAAGGCTTTCGCCCCGCTTTATATATAAAGCAGAGATCATCAACAACCTAGTACAATGCATGCCATCAAAACACTCGCACACACCCAAGGCAGGATACATAGGCGCTGAGCGCAGCAACATCACCCCTAGCACTACAAGAGCCACCGGGGGTCTCAATCGTGAAAACGCCAACACGAAGAGAATAAGCTACATACGACGCACCGTGGGCTCCAAGGCGGTGCCTTTAGGAAGGTTACGACATCGAAGCGCCACCACTGCCCGACCCAAGGATCAGAGTTTCCCCCAGAGCAACACGACGGGCGGTGAGAGCTGCGGTGACGCCTTCAAGAAGGGAACGAGCTTCGCCGCTGCCAGTTCGTCCGAAGATAGAGCATGTTTTCACCCCGGCCGATATTCCGTCACCAAACGCTACACCATGGCTACCACGCCGCCCACACGGCCATGGCCACCAGGCAGCACCAAGCCACGGGCTTTGCCCAGGAGCACCGCGACACCACCACCAGGGCCGCTGCCCCCGGCATCCAGGACCTTGACGCCACCTCACCCGCCATCCACCACTACCTCAACCAAAGAGACGAGTGGAAAGGAACCACCTTTTGCACCCCTGAGCTGTCCCCAACGTCAGAGCCAATAGGCGGGCCAAAACTGGCCACCATCGACCCGCCCTGCCGCCGGGCACGAGACGAGCTCGGTCCTACCGTCGGGAGCGAGACAAGTCAGGTCTTGCTGTCGGGCGCAAGACAAGCTTGGTCCTGCTGCCAGGCGCGAGACGAGACCGGTCCAGCTGCCGGGCGCGGGACGAGCTCTGACCCGCAGCCGGGCGCGGGACGAGCTCTGACCCGCAGCCGGGCGTGAGACAGGCGGTGGACGCCGCTGAGATAGGGCCAATCCTCCGATGAAAGTAGTGCCCGAACGACGGGGAGAGGAATCGAAGGTCAACAAGGGTGCTCACCGACAGGCAGACGCCGAAGAGCTCCAGCCGCCGCCGTGAAACAATCCAGACCACCGCCATGGGCCACCACCATGCCGTGGCAGCCCACATCCATGTCGGGACCACGAGGGGCAGTCCCGAGCCAGCGCCACCACCCTCCCCGCCAATGGCCGCCGCACGCATGGTTAGCCGAAGCCCACACCGCCGCCAACGCCACCACCGGCACGAACCACCACCACCACCACTGCGCCGCCGTCACCACCAACCACTGCAAGGCGGCCGCCCGCGGGCCGCTGACCCCGTCTCGCGCCGTCGGCCGGGATCCCAGCGCTGGATCCGGCCGGCACGCATCCACCCGGCGCCAACCACCACAGCGCGCAGCCGCTCGAGCCCGCCCGCCCGCAGCCCTCCACGCCACCGCCGTGACATCCAGCGCCGCCGCTGCACCCCGCATAGCGCCATGCGCTGGCCGAGCCAGACCGACCCGCGTCGACCTCACCACGCGAGGAGGAGAAGGCTCCCCGTCGCTGCCCACGCCAGGCAGGCTACGCCCGCCGGCGCGCCCGGGCGGCGGCGAGGGAAGAGGAGGAGGAGAGGGGGCCGGCGGCAGGGAGAAGCCTCCTCTGTCGCCCGCGGGAGTGCCCAAGGAGGGTTAGGGCGGGGGACTTCTATGAATATTTAGAGGCACCTCAAAGGACTTCTCTTTTTATTTCCTTATAAATAAGTTGTTGTAGGTACCATTTTTAGAAGGAATAGCACCAAATGTGCATTTATTACTTAGTTTGCGTGTGTTTTCCCTGGTGTGGACGGCCGCTGTTGCATGTGAGTCAACATGGCAAAACAGGATGTACTGTCAGAAAAGAAAACTGGGAGGATGGAAGAGATGAACCTTTCTTTGACACCTAAACACAACGTGAAAAATCATCTGAAAAATGCACTGTGAATCAAAACTAAGCATGTCAAGCTGGTGTTGGGCCTGGACCCATGTGTGTAACTACATAGCATGTTATGTGGGTCAGCGAGTTACGAGTGTGTGTAGCAGGTGTTTTTTTTAAGGTAACCATGCATTCCACTAAAACAAAGCAAGATTACAGGAGAACACATATACATGGAAATGATGAAACACACGGGAACATGACATCTTGCCTGGAACCATTGCACAACGGAGCCGAGAGAAATACAGACCCGAGGATTCCTAACACAAGCCGGAACCGTCAACCATCTCCAGCCTCCAACACCTTCGACACGCTCGCCGGAGAAAGAGAAAAAAGGCCTCCATCATTGCCATAGCCAGATAGGTACCATCACCATCAAAGCTTTGTGAACCGAAGACCAAGCCCTCCGCACGCGGCAGGGCACATAACGTTGTGACATGTTGGCCTGGGGTTGTCCTCATGCCATCCTGACCTCGGATCCGGAACTACCAGTCAACGTCGTCGAGGAAGACCAGCCATCCGCATACCTCTTCACTTGTTCCAGACAGGCCATCCTGTTACGCACACTAACGCCACCACCAAGGGTAGGAACTGCCAGTTACCTCCTGAACAAGGACACCTTGCTCCTCAACGGCGTTGGAGGGAACGCCACATCGACGAGGACGGAGAAGGAGGACACTGAAGGAAATATGCCCTAGAGGCAATAATAAAGATATTGTTTATTTCCTTATATCATGATAAATGTTTATTATTCATGCTAGAATTGTATTAACCGGAAACATAATACATGTGTGAATACATAGACAAACAAAGTGTCACTAGTATGCCTCTACTTGACTAGCTCGTTAATCAAAGATGGTTATGTTTCCTAACCATGGACAAAGAGTTGTCATTTGATTAACGGGATCACATCATTAGTTGAATGATCTGATTGACATGACCCATTCCACTAGCTTAGCACCCGATCGTTTAGTATGTTGCTATTGCTTTCTTCATGACTTATACATGTTCCTATGACTATGAGATTATGTAACTCCCGTGTGCCGGAGGAACACTTTATGTGCTACCAAACGTCACAACGTAACTGAGTGATTATAAAGGTGCTCTACAGGTGTCTCCAAAGGTACATGTTGGGTTGACGTATTTCGAGATTAGGATTTGTCACTCCGATAGTCGGAGAGGTATCTCTGGGCCCTCTCGGCAATGCACATCAGTTAAGCCTTGCAAGCATTGCAACTAATGAGTTAGTTGCGGGATGATGTATTACAGAACGAGTAAAGAGACTTGCCGGTAACGAGATTGAACTAGGTATTGGATACCGACGATCGAATCTCGGGCAAGTAACATACCGATGACAAAGGGAACAACGTATGTTGTTATGCGGTCTGACCGATAAAGATCTTCGTAGAATATGTAGGAGCCAATATGGGCATCCAGGTCCCGCTGTTGGTTATTGACCGGAGACGTGTCTCGGTCATGTCTACATTGTTCTCGAACCGTAGGGTCCGCACGCTTAAAGTTACGATGACAGTTTCATTATGAGTTTATGTATTTTGATGTACTGAAGGTTGTTTGGAGTCCCGGATGTGATCACGGACATGACGAGGAGTCTCGAAATGGTCGAGAAATAAAGATTGATATATTGGACGGCTATATTCGGACACCGGAAGTGTTCCGGGGAAGTTTCGGATAAAACTGGAGAACCGGGGGGTTACCGGAACCCCCCGGGGGGTTAATGGGCCTCATGGGCCTAAAGTGGAGAAGAGGAAAGGCAGCCAGGGCAGGCCGCGCGCCCCCTCTCCCCCTAGTCCGAATTGGACAAGGAGGGAGGGGCGGCGCCCCCCCCCCCCTTCCTTCCTCTCCTCTCTCCCTTCCTTCCCCCTCTCCTACTTGGACAAGGAAAGGGAGGGGGGTCCTACTCCCGGTAGGAGTAGGACTCCTCCTACGCGCCTCCTACTAGGGCCGGCCGCACCCCCCTTGGCTCCTTTATATACGGGGGCAGGGGGGCACCCTAGGACACACAAGTTGATCTTCGTGATCGTTCCTTAGCCGTGTGCGGTGCCCCCCTCCACGATATTACACCTCGATCATATTGTAGCGGTGCTTAGGCGAAGCCCTGCGACGGTTAAACATCAAGATCGTCACCACGCCGTCGTGCTGACGAAACTCCTCCCCGAAAGCTTTGCTGGATCGGAGCCCGGGGTGCGTCATCGAGCTGTACGTGTGTCAAGAACTCGGAGGTGCCGGAGTAACGGTGCTTGGATCGGTTGGACCGGGAAGACGTACGACTACTTCCTCTACGTTGCGTCAACGCTTCCGCTTTGGTCTACGAGGGTACGTAGACAACACTCTCCCCTCTCGTTGCTATGCATCACCATGATCTTGCGTGTGCGTAGGAAATTTTTTGAAATTACTACGTTTCCCAACAGTGGTATCAGAGCCAGGTTTTATGATTTGATGTTATATGCACAAGTAGAACACAAGTGAGTTGTGGGCGATATAAGTCATACTGCCTACCAGCATGTCATACTTTGGTTCGGCGGTATTGTTGGATGAAGCGGCCCGGACCGACATTACGCGTACGCTTACGCGAGACTGGTTCTACCGCCGTGCTTTGCACACAGGTGGCTGGCGGGTGTCAGTTTCTCCAACTTTAGTTGAACCGAGTGTGGCTACGTCCGGTCCTTGCGAAGGTTAAAACGGCATCAACTTGACAAACTATCGTTGTGGTTTTGATGCGTAGGTAAGATTGGTTCTTACTTAAGCCCGTAGCAGCCACGTAAAACTTGCAACAAACAAAGTAGAGGACGTCTAACTTGTTTTTGCAGGGCATGTTGTGATGTGATATGGTCAAGACATGATGCTAAATTTTATTGTATGAGATGATCATGTTTTGTAACTGAGTTATCGGCAACTGGCAGGAGCCATATGGTTGTCGCTTTATTGTATGCAATGCAATCGCCCTGTAATGCTTTACTTTATCACTAAGCGGTAGCGATAGTCGTAGAAGCATAAGATTGGCGAGACGACAACGATGCTACGATGGAGATCAAGGTGTCGCGCCGGTGACGATGGTGATCATGACGGTGCTTCGGAGATGGAGATCACAAGCACAAGATGATGATGGCCATATCATATCACTTATATTGATTGCATGTGATGTTTATCTTTTATGCATCTTATCTTGCTTTAATTGACGGTAGCATTATAAGATGATCTCTCACTAAATTATCAAGAAGTGTTCTCCCTGAGTATGCACCGTTGCCAAAGTTCGTCGTGCCCAGACACCACGTGATGATCGGGTGTGATAAGCTCTACGTCCATCTACAACGGGTGCAAGCCAGTTTTGCACACGCAGAATACTCAGGTTAAACTTGACGGGCCTAGCATATGCAGATATGGCCTCGGAACACGGAGACCGAAAGGTCGAGCGTGAATCATATAGTAGATATGATCAACATAATAATGTTCACCATTGAAAACTAATCCATTTCACGTGATGATCGGTTATGGTTTAGTTGATTTGGATCACGTGATCACTTAGAGGATTAGAGTGATGTCTATCTAAGTGGGAGTTCTTAAGTAATATGATTAATTGAACTTAAATTTATCATGAACTTAGTACCTGATAGTATCTTGCTTATGTATGTTTGATTGTAGATAGATGGCCCGTGCTGTTGTTCCGTTAAATTTTAATGCGTTCCTTGAGAAAGCAAAGTTGAAAGATGATGGTAGCAATTACACGGACTGTGTCCGTAACTTGAGGATTATCCTCATTGCTGCACAGAAGAATTACGTCCTGGAAGCACTGCTGGGTGTCAGGTCTGCTGCTGGAGCAACACCAGATGTTATGAACGTCTGGCAGAGCAAAGCTGATGACTACTCGATAGTTCAGTGTGCCATGCTTTACGGCATAGAATCGGGACTTCAACGACGTTTTGAACGTCATGGAGCATATGAGATGTTCCAGGAGTTGAAGTTAATATTTCAAGCAAATGCCCGGATTGAGAGATATGAAGTCTCCAATAAGTTCTATAGCTGCAAGATGGAGGAGAACAGTTCTGTCAGTGAGCATATACTCAAAATGTCTGGGTATAATAATCACTTGATTCAGATGGGAGTCAATCTTCCAGATGATTGCGTCATTGACAGAATTCTCCAATCACTGCCACCAAGCTACAAGAGCTTCGTGATGAACTATAATATGCAAGGGATGAATAAGACTATTCCTGAGCTCTTCGCAATGCTGAAAGCTGCGGAGGTAGAAATAAAAAAGGAGTATCAAGTGTTGATGGTCAACAAGACCACTAGTTTCAAGAAAAGGGACAAAGGGAAGAAGAAGGGGAACTTCAAGAAGAACAACAAGCAAGTTGCTGCTCAAGAGAAGAAACCCAAGTCTGGACCTAAGCCTGAAACTGAGTGCTTCTACTGCAAGCAGACTGGTCACTGGAAGCGGAACTGTCCCAAGTATTTGGAGGATAAGAAGGATGGCAAGGTGAACAAAGGTATATGTGATATACATGTTATTGATGTGTATCTTACTAGAGCTCGCAGTAGCACCTGGGTATTTGATACTGGTTCTGTTGCTAATATTTGCAACTCGAAACAGGGACTACGGATTAAGCGAACACTGGCAAAGGACGAGGTGACGATGCGCGTTGGAAATGGTTCCAAAGTCGATGTGATCGCAGTCGGCATGCTACCGCTACATCTACCTTCGGGATTAGTATTAGACCTAAATAATTATTATTTGGTGCCAGCGTTGAGCATGAACATTATATCTGGATCTTGTTTGATGCGAGACAGTTATTCATTTAAATCAGAGAATAATGGTTGTTCTATTTATATGAGTAATATCTTTTATGGTCATGCACCCTTAAAGAGTGGTCTATTTCTGATGAATCTCGATAGTAGTGAAACACATATTCATAATGTTGAAACCAAAAGATGCAGAATTGATAATGATAGTGCAACTTATTTGTGGCACTGCCGTTTAGGTCATATCGGTGTAAAGCGCATGAAGAAACTCCATACTGATGGACTTTTGGAACCACTTGATTATGAATCACTTGGTATTTGCGAACCGTGCCTCATGGGCAAGATGACTAAAACACCGTTCTCCGGTACTATGGAGAGAGCAACAGATTTGTTGGAAATCATACATACAGATGTATGTGGTCCAATGAATATTGAGGCTCGTGGCGGATATCGTTATTTTCTCACCTTCACAGGTGACTTAAGCAGATATGGTTATATCTACTTAATGAAACATAAGTCCGAAACATTTGAAAAGTTCAAAGAATTTCAGAGTGAAGTTGAAAATCATCGTAACAAGAAAATAAAGTTTCTACGATCTGATCGTGGAGGAGAATATTTGAGTTACAAGTTTGGTGTACATTTGAAACAATACGGAATAGTTTCGCAACTCACGCCACCCGGAACACCACAACGTAATGGTGTGTCCGAACGTCGTAATCGTACTTTACTAGATATGGTGCGATCTATGATGTCTCTTACTGATTTACCGCTATCGTTTTGGGGTTATGCTTTAGAGACGGCCGCATTCACGTTAAATAGGGCACCATCAAAATCCGTTGAGACGACGCCTTATGAACTATGGTTTGGCAAGAAACCAAAGTTGTCGTTTCTTAAAGTTTGGGGCTGCGATGCTTATGTGAAAAAGCTTCAACCTGATAAGCTCGAACCCAAATCGGAGAAATGTGTCTTCATAGGATACCCAAAGGAGACTGTTGGGTACACCTTCTATCACAGATCCGAAGGCAAGACATTCGTTGCTAAGAATGGATCCTTTCTAGAGAAGGAGTTTCTCTCGAAAGAAGTGAGTGGGAGGAAAGTAGAACTTGATGAGGTAACTGTACTTGCTCCCTTATTGGAAAGTAGTTCATCACAGAAATCGGTTTCTGCGACACCTACACCAATTGGTGAGGAATTTAATGATGATGATCATGAAATTTCAGATCAAGTTACTATTGAGCCTCGTAGGTCAACCAGAGTAAGATCCGCACCAGAGTGGTACGGTAATCCTGTTCTGGAAATCATGCTACTAGATCATGATGAACCTACGAACTATGAAGAAGCGATGGTGAGCCTAGATTCCGTGAAATGGCTTGAAGCCATGAAATCTAAGATGGGATCCATGTATGAAAACAAAGTATGGACTTTGGTTGACTTGCCCGATGATCGGCAAGCAATTGAGAATAAATGGATCTTCAAGAAGAAGACTGACGCTGACGGTAATATTACTGTCTTCAAAGCTCGACTTGTCGCAAAAGGTTTTCGACAAGTTCAAGGGGTTGACTACGATGAGACCTTCTCACCCGTAGCGATGCTTAAGTCTGTCCGAATCATGTTAGCGATTGCCGCATTTTATGATTATGAAATTTGGCAGATGGATGTCAAAACTGCATTCCTGAATGGATTTCTGGAAGAAGAGTTGTATATGATGCAACCGGAAGGTTTTGTCAATCCAAAGGGAGCTAAAAAAGTGTGCAAGCTCCAGCAATCCATTTATGGACTGGTGCAAACCTCTCGGAGTTGGAATAAACGCTTTGATAGTGTGATCAAAGCATTTGGTTTTATACAGACTTTCGGAGAAGCCTGTATTTACAAGAAAGTGAGTGGGAGCTATGTAGCATTTCTGATATTATATGTGGATGACATATTACTGATTGGAAATGATATAGAATTTCTAGATAGCATAAAGGGATACTTGAATAAGTGTTTTTCAATGAAAGACCTCGGTGAAGCTGCTTACATATTAGGAATAAAGATCTATAGAGATAGATCAAGACGCTTAATTGGACTTTCACAAAGCATATACCTTGACAAGATTTTGAAGAAGTTCAAAATGGATCAAGCAAAGAAAGGGTTCTTGCCTGTGTTACAAGGTGTGAAGTTGAGTCAGACTCAATGCCCGACCACTCCAGAAGATAGAGAGAAAATGAAAGATGTTCCCTATGCTTCAGCCATAGGCTCTATCATGTATGCAATGTTGTGTACCAGACCTGATGTGTGCCTTGCTATAAGTTTAGCAGGGAGGTACCAAAGTAATCCAGGAGTGGATCACTGGACAGCGGTCAAGAACATCCTGAAATACCTAAAAAGGACTAAGGATATGTTTCTCATATATGGAGGTGAGAAAGAGCTCATCATAAACGGTTACCTTGATGGAAGCTTTGACACTGATCCGGATGATTCTAAATCGCAAACCGGATACGTGTTTACATTAAACGATGGAGCTGTCAGTTGGTGCAGTTCTAAACAAAGCGTCGTGGCGGGATCTACATGCGAAGCGGAGTACATAGCTGCTTCCGAAGCAGCAAAAGAAGGAGTCTGGATGAAGGAGTTCATATCCGATCTAGGTGTCATACCTAGTGCATCGGGTCCAATGAAAATCTTTTGTGACAATACTGGTGCAATTGCCTTGGCAGAGGAATCCAGATTTCACAAAAGAACCAAGCACATCAAGAGACGCTTCAATTCCATCCGGGATCTAGTCAAGGTGGGAGACATAGAGATTTGCAAGATACATATGGATCTGAATGTGGCAGACCCGTTGACTAAGCCTCTTCCACGAGCAAAACATGATCAGCACCAAGGCTCCATGGGTGTTATAATCATTACTGTGTAATCTAGATTATTGACTCTAGTGCAAGTGGGAGACTGAAGGAAATATGCCCTAGAGGCAATAATAAAGATATTATTTATTTCATTATATCATGATAAATGTTTATTATTCATGCTAGAATTGTATTAACCGGAAACATAATACATGTGTGAATACATAGACAAAAAAAGTGTCACTAGTATGCCTCTACTTGACTAGCTCGTTAATCAAAGATGGTTATGTTTCCTAACCATGGACAAAGAGTTGTCATTTGATTAACGGGATCACATCATTAGTTGAATGATCTGATTGACATGACCCATTCCACTAGCTTAGCACCCGATCGTTTAGTATGTTGCTATTGCTTTCTTCATGACTTATACATGTTCCTATGACTATGAGATTATGTAACTCCCATGTGCCGGAGGAACACTTTGTGTGCTACCAAACGTCACAACCTAACTGGGTGATTGTAAAGGTGCTCTACAGGTGTCTCCAAAGGTACATGTTGGGTTGACGTATTTCGAGATTAGGATTTGTCACTCCGATCGTCGGAGAGGTATCTCTGGGCCCTCTCGGTAATGCACATCACTTAAGCCTTGCAAGCATTGCAACTAATGAGTTAGTTGCGGGATGATGTATTACGGAACGAGTAAAGAGACTTGCCGGTAACGAGATTGAACTAGTTATTGGATACCGACGATCGAATCTCGGGCAAGTAACATACCGATGACAAAGGGAACAACATATGTTGTTATGCGGTCTGACCGATAAAGATCTTCGTAGAATATGTAGGAGCCAATATGGGCATCCAGGTCCCGCTGTTGGTTATTGACCGGAGACGTGTCTCGATCATGTCTACATTGTTCTCGAACCGTAGGGTCCGCACGCTTAAAGTTACGATGACAGTTTCATTATGAGTTTATGTATTTTGATGTACCGAAGGTTGCACTACAGGAATCAGCTACTTTGCCGTCTGCCACGGCGGACGGCAAAGGCATGAACGCCGGACGGCAAAGGCCTTTGCCGTCAGCCGCGGACGGCAAAAGGCTCCGGCAAATTAGGCTACGGTAAACAGCTACTTTGCCGTCTGCTTCCTGGCGGCTGACGGCAAAGGCCCTTTGCCGTCTGCGGCGGACGGCAAAGAGAGCGGACGGCAATAATTGCGCTGTCAGTCCGTTAAGTGGCTAACGGCAGGTTCTTTACCGTCCGCCGCTGACGGCAAAATTTCTAGTGTCTTTGTCGTCCGCCTATGATGTCATCTACACGTCACTACATGGCAGGTTCTTTGCCGTCTGCCACTGATGGCAAAGTCTTTGCCGTCTGCCACTGTAGGCAAACTGACCAAATGGGTCAGCTCCGAGGAAGCACAGCTGGATGCCACGTGTCTTCTTTGCCGTCCGCGGCAGACGGCAAAGAGCCTGTTGCCGACGGTGGCAGACGGCAAAGAGCCTGCATATTGGCTCTTTTATCTGTTTTTTATTAAATCCAACAATTTTCATCACAAATATATATGACATATATAGATATATTTCAAAAGGCCATTACAGAGCAAACATATAAGATATCCAACACATAACTTCATCATCCAACCATATATATTACATGCATAGTTCCATCATACATAACAAGTTCAACATAGAGGCATCCAACCATATATATTACAATAGTTTCATCCAACGATACATGCATAGTTCAACGATACAAAAGAAACAGAGAAAGGGATAAGGAGCACTCCATCTATGCAAGCTTTCGTCAAGTGAATGAAATCTGCAAAATGAAAAATAAGAAAGTTAGAACAAGAAGAGTAGAACAAGAAGAAGAGTAGAACAAGAAGAAGACTAGAACAAGAAGAGTAGAACAAGAAGAAGACTAGAACAAGAAGAGTATGTCATTTATGAGCTAACTTACGTGAAATGGATCATATATGAGCTAACTAAGTTGAAATGGGTCGTTTATGAGCTAGCTAAGGTGAAATGGATCATTTATGAGCTAACTTAGTTGAAATGTGTCGTTTATGAGCTAACTAAGGTCAAATGGATCGTTTTTTAGGTAACTAAGGTGAAATGGATCGTTTTTTAGCTAACTTAGGTGAAATGGATCATTTATGAGCTAACTTAGTTGAAATGGATCGTTTTTGAGGTAACTAAGGTAAAATGGATCGTTTTTTACCTAACTTAGGTGAAATGGATCATTTATGAGCTAACTTAGTTGAAATGGATCGTTTTTGAGGTAACTAAGGTGAAATGGATCGTTTTTTAGCTAACTTAGGTGAAATGGATCATTTATGAGCTAACTTAGTTGAAATGGATCGTTTTTGAGCTAACTTAGGTGAAATGGATCATTTATGAGCTAATTTAGTTGAAATGGATCTTTTTGAGCTAACTTAGGTGAAATGGATCATTTAAGAGCTAATTTAGGTGAAATGGATCGTTTTTTAGCTAACTTGGTGAAATGGATCGTTTATGAGATAACCTAGGTAAGATGGGTCATTTTGGAGTTAACCTAGGTGAAATGGGTCATTTTAAAGCTAACGCAGGTAAAATGGATCATTTAGGAGCTAATCTAGGTAAAGTGGGTCATTTTTGAGCTAACTTGGATGAACTGGATCATTTATAAGCTAACTAAGGTAAAATGGGTCATTTTAGAGCTAACTTAGGTAAAATGGATCGTCTATGAGCTAACTAAGCTAATTATGCAATTTTTGACATAAGTAAGCTAAGTACAGATCATTTTAGAGCTAACTTAGGTAAAATGGATGGTTTTGGAGGTCAGTAAGCTTATTAAGTCATTTTGGAGGAGAAGAAGCTAAGTCTAGGTCATTATGGTAAGCATTGGAGGAAATAAAGCTAAGTCTAGGTCTTTATACATGTGTTAAGCAAAACACTAGATAAACTTACCAAGATCCAGGAGGTGTAGGAGCGGGGTGGCTCGTGTCGGTAGCTGGAGAAGGATCGTGCGATGCTTGTCTGGAGTTACGCTGCACCAAAGATCATTTCCAATGTCTTGTTAGCATGATGACACTCAAATGTTAAGACTAGCAAGTAATGTTCATTCAAATAAAACTCACCGTGGTCCCAGGAGCAATCACTGGCATCGGCGGAGCGGTCTGACCTGTCTTCTCGCACACAGACTGCACATTTGGTTTTGACGACTTAGTCATACTAGTTAGTAATGAGACAAACACTACATGAATGTTTTGGCTAATCTACAGAAGAAACTTACCACAAGGAGCTCGTACATGGCCCTTGCCTGCATGTCATTCCGTGCCCTCTCCTCCTCCATCATCTTTGTCATCCTCTCCTCCAACTCCCGCTGCCTCTCCGCCGCCTCCACCAGAAGTTTCTCCGTTCTATCTCTCTCACTCTGTATAGCAGCCTGCAACACCACTCACATGACCATTTGTAATCATTGATGGAAGCGCACACAATGTAATGGAGAAAGATAACTGAGTACGTATCACTAACCTTGATGGCGAGTTGCACTGGCCGTTCACGAGGCCTTATCTCAGGAGCGGAGCTCGACTGGCGCGCCTTGATCTCTGGGAGAGTGCTAGGAAAACGGATAAGTCCATCTCCAATGGCTATGGAGCCATGGGACCTCCCGCCACCAGATATCATCAACAGCTCTGGATCAATGGGACCCTGGCTCGGGTTAAAGTCCTCCCCTTTCCTCGCCTTCCCCTCATCTCTATATCTCACGAGCTTGTTGTGGGAGGAGATGTTGGTGAAGTTGTTTGCATCATCGAGGTCAGACTGAGAGAAAGCCTTGAGTTTCTTGAAAGAGGCAGTGTGGGCCATGGCATACAGGTTGTACACCTCTGGCACCTTATCCGCCTTATTGTAGCGTGCCTGAAAGAGAGAAACAATGAAAATTAGTAATTAAAGGGCTCAAGCTAGCATGATGAATGAATTGCATGAATCATGAAGCAAACCACATACCCAGTTGCGCCCGAACTGATATAAGTTGGAGCTGCCTTGATGGTGTGGCACACCTTCCATTTGGGCACGTTTGTCCTTGGCCTCGTTGTGGAGGGCTAGCCATTGTTTTGAGCACCACTCATCGACCAAAACCTCCCAACAATCCATCCGATCCGCACACCATCTCGGAGGCGCCTAAGTTAGCAAATAGAAACTTGAGCGCTACGGCTAAGAATTACTAAATGAAGGAACTTAAGTAGAGAAGGCCTTAAGAATTACCTTCATGTACTGCTCCTTACTCGGGAACTTATCGCGGCACGCCGGCTTGGTCTTCTTGATACCACACAAGGCGTAGTAGTCTCGAACAACCTGCACCCGAGCCTCGTGCCATAAGTTCTGGAGTAGGCGCTTGCAGACGTTCTCGATAACATGTGCCGCGTCCTCCTCGTATCCCTCCTCACACCTGTAGAATGTCTGCAATCAAATGAGACAATATTGATTAGTACAATTAATAACTAGCTAGTTGAAGATTTTTAAATGTGTAAAGGAGAAATTACCCAGAACTTTCTAATCACCATGTCTGCCCTCGTGTCGCACACGACACCGTCGATAATCTCATCCGGCGGGGCCGGGGCAGCCACGTAGTGCTCCCAGCTCAATCCAAGCTCTGGAAGCTGACCCTCACCAGGCAACATGACAAACCCCGGGAAGTTTTGCCGGCAAAGAACTCCAAGGACGGAGTTGGGCTGGCGGACACTATGATGGTGGTCCCAACCCCTGCAGCATGACAAAGCCAACGCATTAGTTATTTGAAAAAACGTGAATGCACAAGGTACAAAAATATTAAATGCACTTTTACGTACCTCTCCCCATCAGGGAAAATCAACCACCTCTGCTCGCGGGTCACCGGCACGGACGGGAGCCGTGTAGCACCACGCTGGTAGACGGTGCCCCCCTCCTCCTCAAGATCAGTCGGCTCCCCGCCATCATCAGCATGGCCACTCGGCTCCTCGGGCTGATCCGGCCAGGTACCCCATCCGGACGTGTGCTCCTCCGGGGTCACATGGGCCGAACTCTCGTGGGCCGAAGGCCAGTCGACCCGAAGCTCGTGGGCCCAAGACCCGTGGACCGGAGGCTCGTGGACCGGAGTCCGTGTAGCCTCCTCCTCGGACGAGTCCACCCTAGCAGTCATGTGCTCGGGTGAAACAGCTGGGGGTGGCGGCGAGGAAGGCGCCGTAGCAGTCACCCTACCTCCTCTCCCACGACCACGTGCCCCACCTCCTCTCTTC
Source organism: Triticum dicoccoides (assembly GCF_002162155.2). NCBI lineage: Eukaryota > Viridiplantae > Streptophyta > Magnoliopsida > Poales > Poaceae > Triticum > Triticum dicoccoides. Next base: position 8,824,301 of record NC_041388.1, read on the forward strand.
CTACCTCGTCCCCTGCTGGGCACCGCGGTCGACGAAGAAGGGCCCGGCGGTGTGGCCATACTGTCCAGCAACGCTCGGCGGAGAGGTGCGTCTGGAATGGAAGACCTCAGACCACGCTCCCGACCAGCGCCCACCATCTTTCAACACCTGCCATGACAAACAGTAAACAAAATTAGTACAACATAAAAAAAGACCGACATGAATAATAATATGTGTATCACTTAAGTGTATCATCATCAAGTACAACATAAAAAAATGTAATACCTGACACTACTAATAATCTCGATCAGTATCATCAATAAATGCATAATCATCATCATCACTATAATCAATAACGGGCTCATAGGGTTCATTGGCATCAACATGTGCAAGGCCACCTTGACGTAATCGGTCAAGCATTGACAGGTCATCCGCAGTAGTAACCTCTTCTTGTTCCGGCTCTTCTTGTTCCTCCTCTGGGGTGATGTCGGATTCATTGTCGCTGTCTACTTCAATGTTTTGGGGTGAAGTATAGCGGTTCTTGAAACGCTTTTTGGAAAGACGTGTCTCTTGGAAGAATTCTCCTTCATATGTGTCTGGGTTAATGTGAGGTTCATAATCCTCTTCCTTTGGGGGAGAAAGTCTAGCACGTGGCGGCACTTCATAAACGACATCCCAACCTTTCGGATTTGGATTAGTTTGGCAGGCCCACGGTAGATAGAATACTTGGGTCGCCTGTTGAGCCATAATATAGACATCAGGAACATCTAAATGAGTGCTTTGGTTGATTTCAACTAGCCCTACATGTTCATGAGTCCTTCTAGTCTCCTTCGGCTGAAACCAATAACATTTCAAGACTACGACATTCGGTGGGTTTTCACCATAGAACAGAAGTTCATAAATTGCTTCAACTCTCCCATAATACTCGGTACCTCCTTCGCCGATAGCAGATACACAACAATTTGTTGACTTCCGGTCGGCCATAGATAGCTCTTTGCCATAGGTACGAAAGCGATACCCGTTGATGTCGTACTTGTCAAATGAACTGACCTTATAGTCAAAACCATTAGCGACTTGTCTCAATTTGGCATCCATAGACTCTGAATTAGCCTACAAGTTTAATATGAAAGGATTGTTGCATTATGCACAAATTAGCGAATGAAATGAAATTGTTTAATAGAAATTACCGTTTGTTTGAACCAAGAGATGAAACCGGGATAGCCACCTCCTTGCTTTGCGAGAAGCTCATACTCTTCGATGGAATCCTTTTGGATCTCCGCTCCATACGAGAATATGGTGACGTATCGACTGTATGACATATCCAGGAATAAGAGTAGTTCAAAGGAAATAGAAGTTGCGAAACAATGTACCGAGAACTTACTCGATGTACGGCCGCACTTTTATCAGGTTGTTGAAGATATACAACGAAATGGTCTGCCATTCTTCGTTATCCAAAGATACTGGATGTGAAACACTAGCTGGTGCGAGATTCCCTTTGAATAGGCTGAGGTTGGATCCACCCTTTTTAGGCTCGTCAGCATTGTACCGAGGCTTCAGATTATGCAAATGACGATTTTTGGCTTCGTAGTGCGCTGTTACGAAGTTTGCCGCCTCCTCTGTGATGAATGCCTCAGCCATCGATGCTTCAATTCTACGTTTATTTTTACATTTTTCTCGAAGCGTCTTCTGCATCCTCTCAGTTGGGTAGCACCAACGATTTTGCACGCCCCCCCAATCTTGCCTCGGTCGGGAGATGCAAAATCAAATGCTGCATTGGATTAAAGAAGCCCGGTGGAAAGATCTTCTCTAACTTGCAGATCAACTTCGGCGCCAACTCTTCCATTTCTTCTAGCACGCCAGGCGATAGTTCTTTCGCACAAAGAACACGGAAGAAATAGCTGAGTTCTGCCAGTACTAGCCATTCATCCTCAGGGATGAAGCCACGCAACATCACCGGCATTACAAGCTCAATCCATATGTGCCAACCATGAAAAGACGTTGAAGTCTTGGTACGATTGGCATATACCGAAGAACACTAATGGGGATTTTGGTCTGTGTCTTCTCACCCATACCGTTGTCTACCACAATATACCTGGAAGACTTGCAAATGGGACAATAGTTCAAGTCCGCATAGTCAAGCCTAAATAAGGCACATCCTTTCTCACAGGCATGTATCTTCTCATAGGGCATCTTCAGTGCATGGAGGATTTTGTCCGACTGGTACAGGTTTGCAGGCATTACATGGCCTTTGGGTAGAAAGCGTCCAAATACTGTCATAATTGCATCATAGCATTCTCTCCCCAAGTTGAACTGAGCCTTCAGAGCCATTACTTGTGAGATGGCATCCAACTGACAAAGCTCAGTGTACTCATGGAGCGGACGTTTCGAAGACTCCAACATTTCATTGAAGGCCTTTGCAGATTCCTCCATCTCCTCGTCCGAATCCCGAGCATCATCATAGCCTTGCACCATGTTTTCCATCCCGGTACCATGCTCGTCGGTGCGACGACGATCCACCTCAGCTCGGTCACGTTGGGCAGACTCACCATGAAATGTCCACATCGTATAATCGGGCATAAAACCACTCTTCTGCAGGTGTTTGCCCATTTCAGCCTCTGTCTTCTTTTCCCAATTGCCGCACCGGAAACAGGGGCACCAGGTTTTATTTTTGCCATTTGCAAATGCAGCTTGCACAAACCCCTTAGTTTTTGTGAACCATTCAGCGCTCCATTTGTTCTGACCAGTGTGACCGGTATACATCCAAGCACGGTCACTCATCTTGACTTTTAGAGCTACTGGACACACAACAATTATATATGTAATTCACCATGTATATATTCATCAGTTGATCTACTTTGTCAATTTTATTACGTCCATGCAACCTACACTCTAATAGGTAATGATAGGTCCTAATCCCACCCGTGTATGTGTAGATTGGGTTCATTTTCCCATGCTATGCTCCGGATCCGACGCAAAATTTCGGCAGCACCTCCCCGCTGTTCTCCTGATACATGTCTCTGCAATAAACAGAGAGGATGTGTACCCGGAGAACAACAGGGGAGGCACTGACGAAATATATGCGTCGGATCCGGAGCAAAGCATATGGGAAAACGAACCCAATCTACACATACTCGGGCTGTCCATGGATAGCGTTGGACAATTCGAAAGAATCAAGGTTATAAATATGCAAATGCATGCATATTTATAACTATGACGCTTTCGAACGGGAGACACATATTGGTTACGCATACTGATGATTCAAGACACATATATAGCTAGCTATCAAGTTTCATCGGAATAGATCAAATAATTAATGGGGGAGGAGGACTTGTCATTTGTGCTCACCCACGAACGAAGGGCAGAGCTCGTCAAACGCACGGCGAGGTCGTCGAACACCAAACCTCGCAGCGATGAAACAACTGCACATTTAAAACTACACGATCAACACAATTATATATGATGTTTTTCATAACAAAATCGAAAAATATATGACCTAACTAATAATTCACAAATATATGACCACGTCGGCCTCTGGAAGGCCAAAGAACACCTTTTCGGGAGGTGTCGGTGGTCGGGGTGTCCTCTCGGTGTCGGGGTGCCGTGTCGGGGTCGGGGTGCTGTTTCAGGGTCGGGGGGTCGGGGTGTCGTGTCGATGTCGGGGTAGTGCCGTGTC
>NC_041388.1:8828819-8835091 GCF_002162155.2 Triticum dicoccoides
GGCGCCGGGGCGGCGGTGGGGTGGTGGGGCGACGGGGCGGGGGGCGCTGGGGCGGCGGCGGCGGGGTGGTGCGACGGGGCTGGCAAGAGGGGGGGTGGGGCGCGGCCCCGTTAACGTTACGTGGGGCCCTCCCTCTTTGCCGTCCGCCAACCTTTGCCGTCCGCCTTCTTGCTCTTTGCTGTCCGCTAGCGGACGGCAAAGAGGGAGCCCGTTAGGTTTTTTTTGCAGCTCGTCAGTGGGGCCCCTCCCTCTTTGCCGTCCGCTAGCCGACGGCAAAGAATCTTTGCCGTCCGCTAGTAGACGGCAAAGATCTGGCTGATGGCAAACTTGGTCTTTGCCATCAGCCAGTTCTTTGCCATCAGCTTCCAAAAAGCGGACAGCAAAGAACTGGCTGATGGCAAAGATCTTCTTTGTCGTCCGCTAGCGGACGGCAAAGAACTGGCAGATGGCAAAGTAGCTGATTCCAGTAGTATTGTTCGGAGTCCCGGATGTGATCACGGACATGACAAGGAGTCTCGAAATGGTCGAGACATAAAGATTGATATATTGGACGGCTATATTCGGACACCGGAAGTGTTCCGGGGAAGTTTCGGATAAAACCGGAGAACCGGGGGGTTACCGGAACCCCCCGGGGGGTTAATGGGCCTCATGGGCCTAAAGTGGAGAAGAGGAAAGGCAGCCAGGGCAGGCCGCGTGCCCCCTCTCCCCCTAGTCCGAATTGGACAAGGAGGGAGGGGCGGCGCCCCCCCTTTCCTTCCTCTCCTCTCTCCCTTCCTTCCCCCTCTCCTACTTGGACAAGGAAAGGGAGGGGAGTCCTACTCCCGGTAGGAGTATGACTCCTCCTGCGCGCCTCCTACTAGGGCCGGCCGCACCCTCCTTGGCTCCTAATACGGGGGCAGGGGGCACCCTAGGACACACAAGTTGATCTTCGTGATCGTTCCTTAGCCGTGTGCGGTGCCCCCCTCCACGATATTACACCTCGATCATATTGTAGCGGTGCTTAGGCGAAGCCCTGCGACGGTTAAACATCAAGATCGTCACCACGCCGTCGTGCTGACGAAACTCATCCCCGAAAGCTTTGCTAGATCGGAGCCCGGGGTGCGTCATCGAGCTGTACGTGTGTCAAGAACTCGGAGGTGCCGGAGTAACGGTGCTTGGATCGGTTGGACCGGGAAGACGTACGACTACTTCCTCTACGTTGCGTCAATGCTTCCGCTTCGGTCTACGAGGGTACATAGACAACACTCTCCCCTCTCGTTGCTATGCATCACCATGATCTTGCGTGTGCGTAGGAATTTTTTTGAAATTACTACGTTCCCCAACAAACACAAACATACGGTGAAGACGTCGCTGCCATCATCTAGCTGACGTCAACAAGAGAAACATAATCCCGTTGATCTGAAGGAACGACCAGCAAACAAGGCAAATAGCTCCGAGACACCACCGTATAGGACGTCGTCGGTGTGGGAATGGAGACGATGTAGACTTATTACCGAAAAAGGCTTTCACCCCACTTTATAGATAAAGCCAACTGCCAGAGCCACACAAAATACAAAGGTTCACGCCACACACACACAGGTAGCAAACAAGAGAGACAACAAGTGTTGAGGTTCTGCTTAGGGCACAACTCAACAAGCCCAAAAAGAAGAACATAAAAGCAAGGGAGGAGGGGGGCGGGGCAACACATCCCGGCTCCTAATCCGGCTCGGGAGGAGGTGGCGGAAGCGGCAGTGACAAGCAGACTACCATCGAGTGAAGGTCGGCGATGAAGGCAGAGATGGCGTCACAGTCCCGGGGGCGGCTAAGCGGCCGTCAAAGCTGCAAGTAACCAGACAGTTTGAAGAGAGCGTCAGTAGCACGTTGAAGCGGAATGCGCTGAATCACAAGCTTATTGCGGATCATCCAGAGGGTCCAGGCGAGGACCCCAATCTCCAACCACTTAATGTGGTGGGTACGTGGGGGGAGGCCTGGAGTTCAGCGAACATGTCGGGGAAATTGTTGTACCTCCAGATAAATTGGGTGGACAAACAGGAGAAGAAGATGTGATTTGAGTCTTCCGGGACGGCACAGAGCGGGCAAAGACCGTTACCAGGACCATTGCGCTTCCGGACCTCCACCCCAGACGGGGTCCGACTGCGAATCCATTGCCACATGAAGATCCGGATCTTCAGAGGTAGGCGTGAAGGAAATATGCCCTAGAGGCAATAATAAAGTTGTTATTTATACTTCCTTATATCATGAAAAATGTTTATTATTCATGCTAGAAATGTATTAACTGAAAACATGATACATGTGTGGATACATAAACAAACAGAGTGTCACTAGTATGCCTCTACTTGACTAGCTCGTTGATCAAAGATGGTTAAGTTTCCTAGCCATAGACATGTGTTGTCATTTGATGAACGGGATCACATCATTAGAGAATGATGTGATGGACAAGACCCATCCGTTAGCTTAGCATTAATGATCGTTTAGTTTTATTGCTATTTCTTTCATCATGAGTTATACATGTTCCTCTGACTATGAGATTATGCAACTCCCGAATACCGGAGGAACACATTGTGTACTATCAAATGTCACAACGTAACTGGGTGATTATAAAGATGCTCTACAGGTGTCTCCAATGGTGTTTGTTGTGTTGGCATATCGAGATTAGGATTTGTCACTCCGTGTATCGGAGAGGTATCTCTGGGCCCTCTAGGTAATGCTCATCACTATAAGCCTTGCAAGCAATGTGACTAATGAGTTAGTTGCGTGATGATGCATTACGGAACGAGTAAAGAGATTTGCTGATAACAAGATTGAACTAGGTATGGTGATACCGACGACCAAATCTCGGACAAGTAACATACTGATGACAAAGGAAACAACGTATGTTGTTATGCGGTTTGACCAATAAAGATCTTCGTAGAATATATAGAAGCCAATATGAGCATCCAAGTTCCGCTATTGGTTATTGACCGGAGATGTGTCTCGTTCATGTCTAGATAGTTCTCGAACTCGTAGGGTTCGCACGCTTAACGTTCGATGACGATTTGTATCATGAGTTATGTGATGTGATGACCGAAGTTTGTTTGGAGTCCCGGATGAGATCACGGACATGACGAGGAGTCTCGAAATGGTCGAGACGTAAAGATCGATATATTGGAAGGCTGGAAATGTTTTGAGTGGTTTGGGTATTTTTCGGAGTACCGCAGAGTTATGGGAATTCGTCGGGGGAAGTAGCGGGCCTTAATGGGCCATACGGGAAAGGAGAATGGGGCCTCAAGGGGTGGCCGCGCCCCCCCCCCCCATGGAAAGTCCGAATTGGACTAGGGAGGGGGCGGCGCCCCCCACTCTTTCCTTCTCCCTCTCCTACTCCTTCCCTCTCTCCCATCTTGAAAAAGGAAGGGGACTCCAACTAGGATTGGGAATCCTAGTTGGAATCCCCCTATAGGCGCGCCCCTCCTAGGCCGGCCTCCTCTTTCCCCCTCCTTTATATACGTGGCCAGGGGCACCCCATAGTCAACACAAGTTGATTTCTTAGTCGTGTGCGGTGCCCCCCTCCACAGATTTCCATCTCGGGCATATTGTCGTAGTGCTTAGGCGAAGTCATGCGTTGGTAACTTCATCATCACCGTCAACACGCCATCGTGCTGACGAAACTCTCCCTCGGACTCAACTGGATCAAGAGTACGAGGGACGTCATCAAGCTGAACGTGTGCAGATCGCGGAGGTGTCGTGTGTTCGGTACTTGATCGGTTGGATCACGAAGATGTTCGACTACATCAACCGTGTTTCTTAACGCTTCCACTTTCGGTCTACGAGGGTCCGTGGACACACTCTCCCCGCTCGTTGCTATGCTTCTTCTAAATAGATCTTGCGTGATCGTAGGAAATTTTTGAAATACTACGTTCCCTAAGAAGGCGAATGGACCACACCGTCGTAAGGGGAAGGGGGCGGAGGAGGGAGCAATGGCCCGGTAGAGGGACTTGATGGAGAATTGGCCCGACGGCTCCACATGCCATCGAACATGATCCGGGCCCGCTTCTAGATTTCACTCGTGGAGTGTAATGCAGTCAAGCAACTTGTGCCAGGCGGTTGAATCCGGAGGCCCAAACGGCCTTTGGAAGGCGAGGTGCCCTAAGTCAATATGGGCCCTCTCGACGGAGATCTAGGGATCAACAACGATGGAGAAGAGGTTGGGGAAGTGCGCGGTGAAGGGGGTGTCTCCAGCCCAACGGTCAAACTAGAACAGGGTCGCAACCCCAAAGCCAACTGAGATGGAGGTCCCAATGCGAAGAACCGGGAGCAGCTGGATGACCGACTGCCAGAACTGGGAGCCGCCAGACCGCTGATAGAAGGCAAGAGGCTGCCCACGCAGGTATTTGCTCCGGATGATGTCAAGCCGGAGACCACCTTGCCCTTGCGCAATACGCCAAAGCCAGTGGGATAGAAGGGCGATGTTCATGCGCTTAGAGCACATGATCCCAAGGCCTCCTTGCTCATGAGGCTTGCAAATGTCTGGCCAACTAACTATATGGTATCTATGTTTATTGTTGTCACCCGCCCAGAAGAATCGTGTCTGGACTTTAGCGATCTCATGGTGCAAAGTCTCGTGCAGGCTGTAGAAGCTCATGAGGAACATGAGGAGGCTGGAGAGGGAAGAGTTGATGAAAATCGTCCGGGCCGCCTTAGACAGCCACCGACCCTGTCAAGGCTCAACGCGCAGCTGCAGTTTGGCCACGGTTGGCTACAAGTCTGCAACGAAGAGCCGAGAGTCACTAATAGGAGTCCCCAAATAGGTCGTGGGGAAGGAACCCAAATGGTAGTTAAGCCGGTTGGCGATGCTCCGGCATTCGTCCGGTGAGTAGCCCATCACCATCACGTCACTCTTGTCGAAGTTGACTTTAATACCTGACATCTGTTGGAAGCAGAGGAGGAGGAACATCAGATTGGAGATGTCCGCATCCGAGCCTTCCACCATAATAATGGTGTCATCGGCGTACTGGAGGAGGGAGATCCCAACACCGTCGGCCAGGTGGGGAGTGATCCCATGAATATGGCATGCCGCCTTCACCTTGTCCGGGATGGCAGCAAGTGCGTCCACCACCTTGTTGAACAAAAACGGGGAGAAAGGGTCGCCTTGTCTAACCCCATAGAGAGTGGGGAAGTAGGGCCCAATCTCCCCATTGATGTTAACGGCAGTGCGACCACAGGAGACCATCTGCATCACGCTGGTGACCCAACGGTTGTCGAAGCCCTTTCAGAGCAAAACCTCCCGAAGGAAAGTCCAGCTGACTATATCGTAGGCCTTATGGAAATCAATCTTCAAGAAGACTGCCTTGAGGTGTTTAGCGCGGATCTCATGGAGGGCTTCGTGGAGGATGAGAACCCCGTCAAGGTTATAGCGTCCTTGGATGAAGGCCGATTGATTGGGGTGGGTGATGCGATTCGCAAGCAGGGTCACCCTATTGGGGTACCCTTTCGCCAGGATACAGAAGATCACGTTTATCACCGTGATTGGATGAAACTGCCGGATGTCGGACGCCCCAGGCACTTTCGGGATGAGCGAGATGATCCCGAAATTGGGGCAGCCGAGGTCAATGGATCCCACAAAGAACTCGTCAAAGATGGCCATGACCTCGAGTTTGATCACATTCCAGAAAGTCTGAAAGAATTGTATCGGAAAGACCGTCGGGGCCTGGAGCCGAAGCCGGGTTCATGCCCCTAATGGCCTCCCCCCTCCCAGACCTCGCCGTCGGTGAACGGAGTGGTCAGGGCCGCATTTTCAACAGGGGAGACCTGCTGAGGGCCGGTCCAGTAGTCAGGCGCAAGCGAAAGGCCACCCCGAGGGGAGGATGAGAAGAGGTTTTTGTAGAAACCGTCTACATGAGCTCATATGTCGCTAGGGGACTGCAAGAGAGTCGCGCCATCCCAAAGATTCTCCTATGCATCACTCTCAACACCCCAATGACGCTGCAGAACAACCTCCCATAATAGTATTTACAGGTCCGAAGAGAACCAGGACACCCCCCCCCCCCTCGTCGTCAAAGCGAAGGACGGAGAAGGTAGAGAACCGTGGCCTTGCCAGTGCAAACCGTGAAAACTTCCTCTCACTAATTGCCTGTTCGTGGGAGAGAGGGGAGCGGGGAAAATAGACATGGCACAACTGATTTTGTTGCAGGTGTTTCATTCAGTGGAGGCTTCAAGGTATGCTGTGTAGTCATATGATTACACAAGATATTTTCTCAAGCCTCCGTACCATATAAAAGTAGAAATCAAGCAAAAGA
>NC_041388.1:8835247-8836959 GCF_002162155.2 Triticum dicoccoides
AGCAAGCTTGCCACCCATTGCTCCCACTCACGTCGAGCACCGTAACGATGTTGAATGGTGCCATGTGATTGATGGCATTGGCGGATAACCTTGTGCATCAACATGACGAAGTTGTTGCGTCGTGTTGTGGTCGGAGCAGTCACTACCCATCGAGTGAGTGTTCCAGAGGCTTTTTTTGCCGGCTCGTCGTCTTTAAATCATGCAACTCCCCGTGTCTGCCAAGACGACCGATTCATTTCAGACAGTGGTGGCAACAAAAAAAAAGCTTGCTAAGAAGACAAGGAAGGGGCTTACTATTCATGGCCAGAGTGAGCGACCCCTCCATTGTGCGGGCAGGAGGCTCAGGTTTGGAGGGAGAGACACCGAAGGGGCTCGTGCTTGTGGCATAGACCGTGCAGTGCAGGTGGAACTGTAGTTCTCCATTGAATCAATGGATTGATCGTCTCTCTGAAGTGGTGTGAAGTCACGAGCTTTTTTGTTTGTTTTTCTGGCAACAATATATTAATGTATTTTTGTCGAATACGCACTAATGTGCATATCACCCACGAGCTTTTTTTAACACAGTACACATACACTCACCTCTATGAACGCACACACGCACACTACCCTATGAGGACCTTCAAAAGACTAAGCCGGCATATCATCTTGAGATTTACAAAGTCATCGTAGACGCCTCGTCGTTGACGGGAATGTTTACTCCCACTAAAAGTTCATCGCCGAAAATCTTAAAATAAATTCAGAAATAATGCGATGAGTGGTCGAAGAGCGTGCACAACTTTTTAATGTTGGTAGAAAATTACCATTATTAATTCTTACCTCCTTCGTCCGAAAATAAGTGACTCAACTTTGTACTAACTTAGTACACAGTTTTTTTTGTGTGCATGGAACTTAGTACAAAATTGAATCATTTATTTTGGTGTACATGTGAGATACCCTTCAAATAAAACGGTGTGGTGTTAGTTACTAGTCCCAAATTAAAACCACCCATCAAATAATTAACTAATCCCGATTATTACGCTTCTGGATTCCTTGGATAGCTGCTGGGTGGTGGCCCAATCGATCACCATCGTCGCGGCCGCCGACTACCGCACGCTCCTCACGATGCCGGCGGACACGACGGTGACCCGATCGCCGGAGAAATCCAAGACGACGGGCGGCAGCGACGACGTAGAAGAGGAGGAGACTCAGGAGAGGGAGGCCAAGAAGATGAAGACCAATCCAGCGTCGGTGGAAGCCGCCGCCAGGGACGACGATGGGGACGAGGAGTTGGAGATCTCGTCTCCGCTCTGCGAGCCCTACATCCCCGACGAGCTGGACGACCCCTACCGCTACCGGGGGATATCCGCCGCCTACGAGCTCGCGAGAGCCGAATTCTCTGAAAAAGAAGGTCATATTCCACTCCCCACCCCACGCCCAATCTGGCACCGGGCGCTCCTTGGAGCGCTACAAATCTGCAACGGCTCAACTACCTCAGCTGGTCTTTGCTGAACGGAGCCAGCTATACGCAACTAACTCACCTGATTTTCTTTTGCAGCTACACAAAAAAAATATTTCTTGGTTCAAAAAAATATGTGTTTTCTTTCTCTTCACGCACAAAAATAATTTACAATAAAGTATGGAGGTCGTTTATATCTATAATAATTCTCCATGGGACCTGAATACTTACAATAAAAAAATGTCAAAAATGAAATGCATGTGAATGTGAAGCTGGT
>NC_041388.1:8837107-8840577 GCF_002162155.2 Triticum dicoccoides
TTAGCAAGAAAAAAAATCAATTAACTACAACCATTCATTCAGTCATACGGACTAGCTAAATCGTGCATGCAATGCTGACTAAATCATGCATGCAGTCAAGCTATCTCATTATACATAGTCCTACGTGCAGGTTCCAGTTGCACGCACATCTCAAAATTATTTGGTCACACACAAGACAATCCTGCTCATATTTCACACATGTGTGGAATGGGATGTACTGTCAAGTCAAACAGCCATGATTTATATAGGAAATTTCTTTTTAGGACTATGTGAATTCAGGATCAGTCAGTTTGGAACCTGTCAAAACTGTATATCAACACATATTATTCTCCTACGATAATTAAAATTTCCCTCAGGAAGAACATGACGGACTCAGATCACCATACACACATCACATGTGTGCATCTCGGCAGCAGTCAACTCAATTTACCAGCGATTGGTACAGCAATCGGTAGGGAATTACCTCAGATGTCGGGTAAGCTTGTTCATCTTGAACGCGCATATTGTACGCGCGCAGCAATTGGTACATCAATCGCCAAGAGCTCCTCCGGCCTCGTTCCCATGGGGGAAGGCGCGGCTGCTGCCTCCTCTGCTCCACGGCTCCCTCCCCCTCCCGTCCGTCAGCGCCGCGGTAGCTCCTCCGGCTTCGTCTTCATGTGGGAAGCCCCGGCTGCTGCTGCCTCATCCGCTCGCGCACCGCCCTCTTCATGTCCGTCGGCCTCGCCGACAGCTGCGCCGGTCTCATCTCCATGGGAAGGAAGACGCGGGCTGCTACCTACTCCGCCCCCGCGCCGCCGTTTACCGTGGCCGGCATCTGAGGGTGTGGGAGTTCGGCCTGGAGTTCTCCTTCGGCTCGCTGGATCTGACGAGGGTCAAGGGTGTGGAGAGTTCGAGAGAAGGGAGCAGAGGGAGCTAAGCTGAGAGCAGAGTGAGCTGAGTGAGGACTGGCGCAGCTGACCGGTTCGTGTTCGGTTGGATCGGTGGGCACCGATGCTTATTTCCTGCGTTGGAGAGGCCGGCGCTTGAGAATGTCGTCCGGAAGAAAAAATATATAGATAAGCGCCCAATCTAGCACTCCTCCGTTGGAAGACCAGACTTTTACACCGGTGCTCCATCGTAATTTAGTTTTACTAGTACAAATGCCCGTGCGTTGCACCGGACGAAAAAAGAGGCACAATCTGCTTCATATTTCATTGTGCACCATTTTATATATCTAATTTTATTAAACATCGATAATAAAGTAAGCTGATTATTACTTTTTGTAGAATTAATTTTGGGCATGAAGAAGCCAACTTAGCATTCTTCATAAGATGGAAGAGCAGTTTTGCATGGATTAGTTTGTTAGTCATCTTTTTGGCTTTTCTGGAAAACATGAAAATTTCCTCATTTTTAATAGAAGTTAAGGTTTACGTAAAAATTGGAACACTTCTTTAAAAATAATAAATATTTATGAAAATTAGAACATTTCTTTAAAAAAACACATTTTTAACATGTGTTTTTTGTTTAAAGAATGTTTTGATACTTTTGTACATTTCTAAATGATTTTTTTTAGTAAAAATGGAACTTTTGGGGGGAATTTTTATGATTTAAAAAAATGCAAACCTATTTTTTTGAAACAATAATAGTGTGAACATGTGTAAGACTGAACATTTTTAAACTAATTTCTTCAGTAAACAAATTGAATCGGCCACATGCAAGGTCGGGTTCTCACGTACTTGGAACAATATTCTTGAAAAGAATGCTTGATTTACTAACAATCGCATGGCGATGGCTGAGTAGACTTGATCAAGAATTGTTGTTGTCCAAGTCGAGGAGCTAGCCCAGGATGATGTGAGAGTTGCCTGGACAGATAATCATTAATTGTATCTACTGGTCTAGTAGCACCTCGGACCGTTTCAAAGATCTCAGTTTCGGGTATGATGCAATGAAGCCGCTATGGTTACCCTGGTAAACATGTAAACATGACAAATCCAAAAATGCCTAACCACTAATACATTGGCAGCCTGCAAGTATTTCTTAGCTCAAACCCTCCATGTACAGCATGCTCTGGGCAACACCTCAGAAAGTGCTAGATTTGTGCAAGACAAACAAAATATAGAGTTAGTAATGCCATTCAACATTATTAATTAGTTTTTAGTTCTAGAGATATAGGATTATCTTAGAAAACCTTTCACTGTTGTTTCATTAACCTGACGTTCAATATTCCAGAAGCCATAAAGACGCCGTAGTAGTAGCCGTTGGCAGCATTGTAGCCATAACTTGTATTGCCATTTGACTACACCTTCGAACAACAGTATAATTAAATGCATGTTAGCCATAATTTATCCTCGAGTAGATAATAGTTCACCAGATAAAAAATGTGTAAGATGTAACCTACTGCATGAACACCTTACTTGATAGGTTATCCTTGCGTCCAGCGAACACCTTGTTTGATGATTAAGTAGAAACATAATCTCCGACAGAAATCATCAACATTCCATAAAAAACTCAACATTTATACATATAAATAATTATCATATTACAACCTGATCAGAGAACATGAAGAAGACCATAATTGTGAAACACTGAAGATTATGTGGACTTGTTGATTCCAAGCGTGAAGGGCAAGGAGCAGAGGGCATACCTGGTGATTGTCGTCGGTCCATCGTCTACGACATGGCCTACCTGCAGCTCGTTGGGAGGGTGTTGTAGATGTTGCTGCAAGTTCCGGCTCCTCTGCTGCGGTTGCGGGAGCTTGGCGCGTCGCATCTATGACCAGCATTCCACTCGGAACAACTTCAAAAGTCCAAGCAAGATTTTTTTCAGGCATGTTTTTGGAACTGGTTAACATAGAGGCCTAGGCACATATTTGACAAGACAAAAACAGAGACAACCATTACCACTAATAATGAGTGAAAGGTGATTTGGTTTCTAAGCATAAAACTGAATCAGCTTAACTGATCATGCTTATGCCTCTCATTTAGCAAAAACTTCCTCTGTACCGTAATGAGTTGAACTGCTAGAACGACATCTATTATGATAGTATAATTCTTGTGTATTTGGTGCCTGAAACTTGTACCAACTAAAACTACTCTCGGAAGACAGTTTTGAACATCAATTTTTAGACGTAATGGATAACAATAAAGATTACAATAATTTAGATACATATATTTGGTGCACTTAATTCATCTCAGAGAAAAACACAATTCGCTGGAAAAATAATGCCAAGTCCAATAGTACTGCATACCATTCAATTCATGTTCTTGATCTCACCCTGCCGGCATCTTTCCTCAGGCCGAGCTCGCCGTAGTAGTCCCTCACCAACGATCTCAAACAGTACTGCCCAGGTTACCTGATTAACCAGAGAGACACTTGATCATTGTGTTCACAGATGAGTTGGATGAATGTTAAACTAAACCCAGCTGGAAAATAATGAAAATCTGAACTAAACTGACCCAAAATCAAATCTAAGCCTTTCTATGCATGGCAAC
>NC_041388.1:8851086-8880101 GCF_002162155.2 Triticum dicoccoides
GATTTAATATACTATGTAAATGAGCTATCTTGATATCTTAGGGTCTGCAACCCCAAAGTAAGATAAACGTAGAACAAACTATCCTGGTGGGTGTACCCAAATGTGTTCTCTTCTGCCGTCAATAGAAGTAAGAGACCAGCAAAGAATTTCAGAGCAATAGTTGCTATAAGAAAAGTTAAAAATGTCCAAGCATAAAAATTTGTCTACTACATCACAGTAACACGAGAATATTGATCAAGACTTCTACAATAACATGCAATTTTTTTGGAACCATTTAGTAGTAGGTTTTGGGTCTAGTAGTAGGGTTTGTGAGTTGGAGTACAACAAATTTACATCAGATGTTTTTCAAAGAGACAAATAACATCCAACAACAACTACTCAGGATAACAAAAAGGATAATAATTTTCCATGACAATGAACACGACTGTGTACCTTCTTTATTTGCCCTCTATTTTAA
This sequence comes from Triticum dicoccoides, assembly GCF_002162155.2. NCBI lineage: Eukaryota > Viridiplantae > Streptophyta > Magnoliopsida > Poales > Poaceae > Triticum > Triticum dicoccoides. The sequence continues at coordinate 8,851,544 of NC_041388.1, forward strand.
GAGGAAAATGCTGAAAATACTTCAGGATTTTTATCACCACCTTTCTGAAGCCAAAGAATCTGGACATCCACTATCTTCTAATGTGGATGTGGGAGTTCGGCCTGGAGTTCTCCTTCGGCTCGCTGGATCTGACGAGGGTCAAGGGTGTGGAGAGTTCGAGAGAAGGGAGCAGAGGGAGCTAAGCTGAGAGCAGAGTGAGCTGAGTGAGGACTGCCGCAGCTGACCGGTTCGTGTTCGGTTGGATCGGTGGGCACCGATGCTTATTTCCTGCGTTGGAGAGGCCGGCGCTTGAGAATGTCGTCCGGAAGAAAAAATATATAGATAAGCGCCCAATCTAGCACTCCTCCGTTGGAAGACCAGACTTTTACACCGGTGCTCCATCGTAATTTAGTTTTACTAGTACAAATGCCCGTGCGTTGCACCGGACGAAAAAAGAGGCACAATCTGCTTCATATTTCATTGTGCACCATTTTATATATCTAATTTTATTAAACATCGATAATAAAGTAAGCTGATTATTACTTTTTGTAGAATTAATTTTGGGCATGAAGAAGCCAACTTAGCATTCTTCATAAGATGGAAGAGCAGTTTTGCATGGATTAGTTTGTTAGTCATCTTTTTGGCTTTTCTGGAAAACATGAAAATTTCCTCATTTTTAATAGAAGTTAAGGTTTACGTAAAAATTGGAACACTTCTTTAAAAATAATAAATATTTATGAAAATTAGAACATTTCTTTAAAAAAACACATTTTTAACATGTGTTTTTTGTTTAAAGAATGTTTTGATACTTTTGTACATTTCTAAATGATTTTTTTTAGTAAAAATGGAACTTTTGGGGGGAATTTTTATGATTTAAAAAAATGCAAACCTATTTTTTTGAAACAATAATAGTGTGAACATGTGTAAGACTGAACATTTTTAAACTAATTTCTTCAGTAAACAAATTGAATCGGCCACATGCAAGGTCGGGTTCTCACGTACTTGGAACAATATTCTTGAAAAGAATGCTTGATTTACTAACAATCGCATGGCGATGGCTGAGTAGACTTGATCAAGAATTGTTGTTGTCCAAGTCGAGGAGCTAGCCCAGGATGATGTGAGAGTTGCCTGGACAGATAATCATTAATTGTATCTACTGGTCTAGTAGCACCTCGGACCGTTTCAAAGATCTCAGTTTCGGGTATGATGCAATGAAGCCGCTATGGTTACCCTGGTAAACATGTAAACATGACAAATCCAAAAATGCCTAACCACTAATACATTGGCAGCCTGCAAGTATTTCTTAGCTCAAACCCTCCATGTACAGCATGCTCTGGGCAACACCTCAGAAAGTGCTAGATTTGTGCAAGACAAACAAAATATAGAGTTAGTAATGCCATTCAACATTATTAATTAGTTTTTAGTTCTAGAGATATAGGATTATCTTAGAAAACCTTTCACTGTTGTTTCATTAACCTGACGTTCAATATTCCAGAAGCCATAAAGACGCCGTAGTAGTAGCCGTTGGCAGCATTGTAGCCATAACTTGTATTGCCATTTGACTACACCTTCGAACAACAGTATAATTAAATGCATGTTAGCCATAATTTATCCTCGAGTAGATAATAGTTCACCAGATAAAAAATGTGTAAGATGTAACCTACTGCATGAACACCTTACTTGATAGGTTATCCTTGCGTCCAGCGAACACCTTGTTTGATGATTAAGTAGAAACATAATCTCCGACAGAAATCATCAACATTCCATAAAAAACTCAACATTTATACATATAAATAATTATCATATTACAACCTGATCAGAGAACATGAAGAAGACCATAATTGTGAAACACTGAAGATTATGTGGACTTGTTGATTCCAAGCGTGAAGGGCAAGGAGCAGAGGGCATACCTGGTGATTGTCGTCGGTCCATCGTCTACGACATGGCCTACCTGCAGCTCGTTGGGAGGGTGTTGTAGATGTTGCTGCAAGTTCCGGCTCCTCTGCTGCGGTTGCGGGAGCTTGGCGCGTCGCATCTATGACCAGCATTCCACTCGGAACAACTTCAAAAGTCCAAGCAAGATTTTTTTCAGGCATGTTTTTGGAACTGGTTAACATAGAGGCCTAGGCACATATTTGACAAGACAAAAACAGAGACAACCATTACCACTAATAATGAGTGAAAGGTGATTTGGTTTCTAAGCATAAAACTGAATCAGCTTAACTGATCATGCTTATGCCTCTCATTTAGCAAAAACTTCCTCTGTACCGTAATGAGTTGAACTGCTAGAACGACATCTATTATGATAGTATAATTCTTGTGTATTTGGTGCCTGAAACTTGTACCAACTAAAACTACTCTCGGAAGACAGTTTTGAACATCAATTTTTAGACGTAATGGATAACAATAAAGATTACAATAATTTAGATACATATATTTGGTGCACTTAATTCATCTCAGAGAAAAACACAATTCGCTGGAAAAATAATGCCAAGTCCAATAGTACTGCATACCATTCAATTCATGTTCTTGATCTCACCCTGCCGGCATCTTTCCTCAGGCCGAGCTCGCCGTAGTAGTCCCTCACCAACGATCTCAAACAGTACTGCCCAGGTTACCTGATTAACCAGAGAGACACTTGATCATTGTGTTCACAGATGAGTTGGATGAATGTTAAACTAAACCCAGCTGGAAAATAATGAAAATCTGAACTAAACTGACCCAAAATCAAATCTAAGCCTTTCTATGCATGGCAACGGAGATGAGTTGGATGAATCTGCAACTGAATTCAACTGAAAAACAATGAAAACCTGACCAAAACTGAACCAAAATCAAAATTGGAATAATGAAAATCTGAACTATACTAAAGAAAAATAAAAATAAAAGCCTTTCTGTGTGTGGCAATGGAGATGAGTTGAATGAATCTGCAACTGAATTCAACTGAAAAATATCATGGAAACCTGAACAAAAGGGAGTATCCTATACAGCTACATAATTTGAATCCTGAGTGGAGCTGGTCATGCCGCATGCAGACCGTGGTGTTGTGCTGCTGTGTGCAAACCATGGAGTTTCGAGTTGCTCCCTTTATGCCCATAGCTCTGTGGGTGCCTGCAGCAGCGCGGCCATCTCCTCATCAGTGATGGCGCCCAGCTGCACGAGCTCCACGTCAAACACCTCAGCCATCCACTCCTCGCGCACCACCAGACTGCACCAACGACGGCAGGTCGAGCGCGCCGCCGACGCCGTCCTGCATGGATGCATGCGTCGGGGACTTGCCGGTGAGGAGCTCCAGCAGGAGCACTCCCAGGGAGTAGAGTAGACGTCCGCCTTCAGCAAATCAACTGTGCCTATTTAATCCACATGACAAATTTTATGATCTTAAACAACAGTGTCAATCATGGTCAATCTGAATCACGAACATTGCAAAATCTGGCAGTACTCTTGTATCACAATGGCATATGCAAGCATTGAAAGATAGAACTGCGAGCATCACAATACCTGGGACAATCATTTCTTCAGAAAAGTACCCATCAAAGTAGTCATCAATAATTCCTGCCAATGTCATGCTATACCATCAAGAGATTTAATATACTATGTAAATGAGCTATCTTGATATCTTAGGGTCTGCAACCCCAAAGTAAGATAAACGTAGAACAAACTATCCTGGTGGGTGTACCCAAATGTGTTCTCTTCTGCCGTCAATAGAAGTAAGAGACCAGCAAAGAATTTCAGAGCAATAGTTGCTATAAGAAAAGTTAAAAATGTCCAAGCATAAAAATTTGTCTACTACATCACAGTAACACGAGAATATTGATCAAGACTTCTACAATAACATGCAATTTTTTTGGAACCATTTAGTAGTAGGTTTTGGGTCTAGTAGTAGGGTTTGTGAGTTGGAGTACAACAAATTTACATCAGATGTTTTTCAAAGAGACAAATAACATCCAACAACAACTACTCAGGATAACAAAAAGGATAATAATTTTCCATGACAATGAACACGACTGTGTACCTTCTTTATTTGCCCTCTATTTTAAGAGGAAAATGCTGAAAATACTTCAGGATTTTTATCACCACCTTTCTGAAGCCAAAGAATCTGGACATCCACTATCTTCTAATGCACCTTCAGAAGTAAGTAGACTATCATAATACCCTTCTATGTGAGCTCCAACATCAGGAACATCTTGTTTCCAACCATGAAAAAAAAACGCTCCAATAACACCTAGAACAAAGATAAAAGAACCCCAATAATAATACAGATCTTGTTTGCTGAAGACAATCTCACTATACAAAATCTGAGGAGTTTTATTAAAACTCAACCATATGCCTTTCCCCAAAATAATAGTATTTCATATGAAAAGACACATAACTAACAATATACAATGATTTGCATTTGCTAACTACTATAATGAGTTGTTTGCAACACCGTGCCATCTCCTACAGAGTGAATCCAGTATGTTCAGAAGGCAAAAGCAAAGAGATAAAAACTACCAATGCATATGTTTGAAAAGTGAGTTCCTTATAAGATGAGATCGTCGTTGGACTTCCAATCAAAGCAATTCATAGGATCAACACATACAAAGATTCCGGTAAATGTTCTCATTGTCTTTGATTGATTACAAACAGATTTCTGCCAATTGCACAAAGCCCATGCTTGTAATCTGACAGGACCTATTAAAAAGAAGTGAACAGATCAGGAAAACATCTACTGATCTCCATCCAATAAGCCATGTAAGTTGGTTCCCTTGGACTTCAGGTAATACATAGACAACCAAATCACTTGAATAGAGAAAGCAATTTGCATTGTACTGGTAGCTAAGAAAGACCTACAGGAGCAGAGGAGCATGGTTTGATCAAGGAATTGGGAATCAGTTTTAAAAAGAAAGAAAGAGGGAAGGCTTGGGTGGAAGGGATCTCACCAAGATGCAGCTATGGAGGAGGGACGACTGGAGGAAGCAGCAGGGGTGATTGCACGACTCGGTGGGCTCCGGCCTTGGGGCAGCGCACACACCATCCTGTCATCGTGAGCAGTAGTGCTGCAGTCCTTTCCCAGCCTCCGTCACGCTCGTGGCTCTGAGTCACCGCCGCCGTCATCGCGCTCGTGGCTCCGGCGAAGCCCTGCCCGAAACCCTAGCCACGGGGGTTGGGGTTGTGAGCGGGCGGTAGAGGATGGGAGCGGAGAATATGGACGGAGGGGAGGGAGGCGCGGACCGTGGGGAGTTCGGGGGCGTGCTGCGCGGCGCCGGAGGTCGCCGGAAACGGCCGGCGTTGGTGGTGGCGGCGGCGGCGGCGATGAGGGAGAGGAGGCGAGCCCGTGCTCCTCGTGTGGTCGCGTTTTCTTTTTCTTTACACAAATCTGTTCGGACAGTGGGTTGAATTTCGCAAAAAACAGGGTGTTTTGTGCAAAATTGAAGCATTTTCCCAGATCCACTTAAACAGGGACCGCGGGTTGAATTGTCAAAAATGAAAGTGCTTTTTTGTAAAATTACAGACGACGTACGACCAGAAGCAATAGGCACTTTATTAGTAGGGAAAGATTTTTTACACAAGCGCCCAGACAGGCGCCCCTGCATTGGAGATGCCCTCATGTCTCATCCTTCCTATCTTGCCGCAGGTCGCCTGAATAACCCGCCGACGCGCAAATATTTCCATTCGCCGGTCCTCCACGTCCCTGACCCCGGAAGGAAGGCCACGCTCTCCACCGCGAGATCCCTCCTCCGTCTCTCCTCCTCTCTAGGTATGACGCGCCAACACCACTCCATCCTGCTTTCTGCATCCATGCCGGCGTCACTCCATGGCAAAACCTAGCTAGCTAGCTAGCTAGCTGATACTTACATAGATGCGTGAATTCATAGATGGCGAGCCGCTGGGGCATTCTGCCGGTCTTTGGATCGACTAGGATGAGGAGAGCAGAACCGGCATCCTTCTGACGACTGCGCATCTGATCCGCGCCAAAAAGCCTTACACGAAAGGCCGCCGGTGGCGCAAAGGCCCGTACCACTATCACCCTGGTGCTCAAGTAAGTACTGATCAATGAGGGAGGGAAACGTGAAAAGAAAAAGCACTTCGCTTTCTCAATGTTCTATGAATTTTGCCTTACTTTACCCGACCTATTTCTACTCGACCTTCCCGATGTTTTGTTTCAGGTTACGGTTCACTTGCTTGATGACACCACTGCGGAGGGCCATCTGCTGTACCACCAGGAGCATTATGACGTTGCTTTCTTCAAGGTTGCAGTGGATGAACGTGTTCAACCAGTCTCTTTTGCTGACACGGTCGGTGATGGTCAAGAGGCTTTGCGCCTTGGAAGAGAACAAAATTTGAATCTAAAGATAGTCCGTGGCACAGTCGAGTATCAGAATAATCCAATACCAGATGAGGGACACCACTACATGCACTTTTCTCGACATGGAAAATATGAGGTAATTAAAGTATATTTTATTTGTGATTTTATGAGATTACGCTTATCTTTTCACTATATATATACCTCGAGGCAAAAGCTCCAAAGCCCTACCAACTTTATTAATAAAAAATGCATTATACACGAAGGAGAGAAAATGAGTGGAGGTCAAAGGTAAAGGGTTTTTACGTCCTACCTAGGGTAATCATGAAATTCTACTTTATATGCATCATTTCCCAATTTTGAGTTATATTTAATATAACTTAATTTGACCTTCTATTTGGCAATCCATTAAACCTGTTATATGTAGTGTGAAGATGGTGGAGACCCCATCATTGATTTTGGTGGAAAGGTTGTGGGGATGACCAACCGTTGTGAAAGCTGGTATTTTGTTCCCTCTTCTGTTTTGAATGGGTGCATCGATTTGTGGAGAAATTTTGGGTACGCATTCTCCCTCGTTTTTATGAAAATTTATTCTTCATCAGTTTTTCAACATGCTGTTGGTAATTGAATAATATGTATGATTTCATCAACAGAGATTAAATATACGTTTAAATTGTTCAAACTTTGAACGGGGGCTAGGTGGAACATTGTAAGATGAATCATGACGATACCTTTATAGGGCAAAGAGTGTTGGTTGCTGAGGTAATTGGTGAGTGCTTTAGTACTACCTATATTGATGTTGCAAGATTGTAAGATGCTTCACGACGATCCCTTTATAGGGGAAAGGGTGTTGGTTACTGAGATAATTTACGAGTGTTTTATATCAATGCATAATCGAAATTTAGATGAATGATAACTTAAAGGCCCATTTTAATCATAGCAATACTTTGTCAATGGCTTCATGTAAACTCATGTTAGGTCTTTATAGGTGCATCCCTTGGCCCCTCCTTGGTTTGCAGTTTGAGGCCATAAAGCTTCTAGATCCAACACATGCTGAATATATATGGCGCAAGTTAAACATTGATGATGGTCTTATTGTCGAGGAGGTATGTACAATTTATGTTCTGTAATTCCATTTTCATGCATAATATCAAGTAGTATTACTTACTGCCAACTAACCTAGGTGTCGACTGAATCACATGCTGAGGAAGTTGGAATCCGAGTAGGTGATATTATTCAATGCGTTAATGGAGAACACATTTCTACCACAACTGAGGTGGGTGTATCATGATTTTGTTAGATTATAAATAAACTAAAAATGTAATAATTATTATTGTTATTGTTATTTTATTCTTGTAATTTCTTGTTTTGTTGGTGCTATTATCAGCTGGAAAACAAGTTGTTCGGCATATGTAGGGGCAATTTTGATAGAGGAACTGACATTAATGCCAAAGTGGATGTTTCTGTAAGTTCAAATTTGTGTTTAAAATCGTGCTTCCCTCAACATGTGTCATACATTCTTTCATAAATAACAATGATTTGTAAAATATTAGCACTAATGAATTGTCACACTAATTATATAGGTACGTGTATTTCACACGGCCAACCATATCTGGAGAACACAACATTTAAGTGTAAATGTATCTGACCGCCGAGAAGTTGTTGAACGAGGTATACATATCCGTCTTTTTAAACCTGGTCCCATCTAAATTTTATGTGGATTGTTAATTCTGAATCTCAAGTTTTTTGCACCTATTTTCTTTTAGATTCAGTAACATATATTGTGCAGTCATATGTTACATCCACTAGATGTTTTGAATATCACAGTATACATGCAGTATAAAAAGTCACCCTTTTGGACTTGTTGAATGTACAAGATTCATTATTTTCAGGTCAACGGGTTCTTTTTTTATGCCAAACTATTCTTGTTTGTTTTGTTAGCACTTGACATTGCATTGGACCAATAGAATGCATGCACTTGTTGGCGTGTTCATGCCTTACAATTCTTAGCACTAGCTTAGAGACGCCTTTCATTATGAAGAATATATACTGAACTCTACTTGCATCCGTACTTTATTCAGTATACATGGATACAAAACCTTCTCTTAACAATGCTAATTTTCATTTTGTAGCTTATTATCCTATCACAAATAGAGAAGAGTATTCTGCTCCGGTGTCACCTGAACAAGTTGACTCTGACTCTGACTCAGAGTCGAACTTGAGCCGCTTCATGTGATGGTTCATGTCATCCAAGTAATTTTTGTATGATGAAAGGAATAAAATCAATAAGAAAAAAAAGATGGTTTACCTAAGTAGGAAAAATACATCCTACCACTGAGGGATAGCTACCCCACATGTCCCATATACTAAGGCATGAACACGCTATTCGTCACCCTGGGTGAGGAATAGTTATTCTTCACCCCTCTCTATTTTGACGTCAATGCACAGAATTTTTAGATTTCATAAATTTTGTCTTATTTCATACGTAAAATGAGAACATAAGAAATCATATACTCACTGTAAAAAATATTTTATGTTACTAAAGTTACGAACGTAAAAACATACATAAAATGCGATATTTCTGGTCTTATAACCTATCTTTTTGTTTTTTTATACCAAATTTTACGTAGTGAATCAATATGAATGTAACTATTTGTATTTCAAACGTAATTTATTTATGAAGCGATCGTAAGATTACCTCGGGTGAAGAATAAATTATTCTGCAACCTAGGTGATGAATAGTATTACTACACACACACACACACACACACACACACACACACACACACACACACACACACACACACATTTCAAAATGTTAAAAAATTCCGAACAATAATTTCGCATGTACATCCGGACTTCGCACGCAAATTTTCGCAAAGAAAGAATATTTTTTGTGGCATGTATAAAAAAGATTAAAAAAATATCTCCTGAATAGTTATAATCAAGCATCGAAATTATCTTTTTTACACAAGCCACAAAAAATCCATTTTCTCCGAAACCTTGTGCACAAACATATAATGTCTGGATGTACATGTGGGATTTTTTTCTTGATTTTTTGACCTTTTTAAAATGTGTATTTAGACCATGGGTCCATCTAAGACTACGAGCTAAAGTAAACTTCTCGCTTTTATAAGAGTCATGTCAATGGGGCATATCATTTTTAGGGATACAGTAAAATACGGAGAGATGCCTGACATTGATTTCCATAATCTGTTGAGCATACTGACAAAATGATGATCCAATATGTCACAAGCAAATACATCATTACTGTTTTGGCTTGTGTTACAAACTAGAACGGCAGTATGTATAATAGCATTAGTAGAAAATACATAACCATTCTTATGTTGCTGTTCCCAACAATACACTAAATAATTTTGCAAGGACAGATGTTATGTAAAGCAAATAAGTTCTGTAGAAGAAAAGTAAGCTCCATTTCTATATAGTATAGAACTAAGTTTTTCTATCTTTTAATTCTGGTATTCTAATTCATAGCTTAGGCTCTTTTCTTTCAGCATATAGTTAACTAACAACAACGACATTGCCATCTATGAATATATATGAGCAAAAAAATCATTGGCGCAGTCCTTTAGTTCGCCGCAATTCTCCTTGTGAAATGTTTTTTGTACGTCGAAGTTTGTGTAGGTTTTAAAGAGATATTTTGCATATATATATACTTTCCCTATAGAAATGCTCACATTCATGCTCGCAGATAAGCTAAAATGACAATGGGTTTGGAGAATCCTTCATTATGTGAGTACAAGCTTTACCCAATTTTGGGCAGTACAATGTTTCCTGCGCTGGATCTAGCTAAGCTTAAATTGATGTGCGTGTGTGCAATGCAAGTATAGGCTTCCTGCGAGCGCAGAAGTGCACTACCTTATCACACAGGGAGCCACATAATTGGAGGCCTCTGACATCAATCAATTATGACAATAAAATATGTGAGCAAAGTTAATACTCCGTGTATCATAATATTGTTATGTTGTTTGGGTGACAAGACACAAGAGAGTTCAGGGTGGTCAAAGGTGCCTAGGTTTAATTGAGAAATGAGAAAGTTGCAATCAGTTGATTTTTTTCACCATAGCAATGTATGGTCATTCAACTACGCATCTCTTTATATAGGCAAATGCATGTATTGTGCATGTATGATACTTTAACAAATGGATAATTCAGTTTTTGGTTAGGACGAATCTTGATGGCATCACATATGAGAGTGTGCTTCCATGACAACGCATTGACACACCAGATAACATGGAACAATATATTTTTTTCTCCCGTTGGACGAATCTTGATGGCATCACATATGAGAGTGTGCTTCCATGACAACGCATGGACACACCAGATAACATGGAACAATATATTTTTCTCCCGTTGCAACGCACGGGCACCAAGTGTGGTTGAGAAAATAACTCACCAACATTACATGTTGGCAAAATTACAAGTCGGCACGGGAAGCGGCTCTCAAAACAGCATGCTCAAGTATGATGATCAAGCTCATCGTCTTGGGATTGATCATGTTTGTTATGAATATTCGCACAACAAGACCACCATCAACAATGATGGCGAAGGGAAGAAGTGGTAATGCAGATGGGTCAGTAGGGACGTGTAAAAGGATTTCTTTCTCCTGTTGCAACGCACGGGCATTTTTGCTAGTGAAACAAAGGAACATGGGGATTTCCAGGAGCCACCTGTTTTTGAGGGGGCTTCTCTCCTTGTCTCTGGGCGTCGCCTTGAAGGCGGTCTTACACTTGGCAGCCACCGCAATAGGCTTTTCTTAGTGCCTCCGTCCGTGACGGCATCCATGGTGAGGTAGATCTTGTGGTATCAAGAATTGTGGAGGGAGGGGAGGCGGAAGCAGAGGAAGAGAGAAGAAGGGGCAGGAGCGGGCCTGCGGTGCCAAAGGCGGGGGTGTCAATGGAAGAGGAGTTGGGGCGGCGACAGAAGTGGATGGAGAAGAGGGCGATGCAGGAGGTCGCATGGCACAAAACGTTATTTTCACTTGAATTAGAAGGAAGTCATATATCGAAAAAACCAAAACGGGGGTAGGCTTTTTTGACGAGGACTTGCATTCTTTCATGGATGGAGCTCTGCACGGACAAAAGGATGTACAAGCTATAATGTATCATCTACTTTACGTAACAATCTAGCTTGGAGCATCGTGCTTGCTGCGTTCAATCACATGCAACATCAAACGTGAACTGCTTTCCTCCCAATTTCATTGATTCCATCAGTTTAACCTGCAAAGGGCAAGTACACAGCACAAACACTAGGCACATGCAAATACAAAGTAAGAAATGTGCATTTGGTGATATTCCTTTTAGGACCTATAGTTAACTTTTTAATGTAAGACAAGTCCTACGAGGTGCATGTAGACATATGTACAACAACGATAATATTACATGTGGTGGGTTTGCCTAGACTTTATAAGAGCTTCCTTTTAGCACGGAAACTCCTGGTCTCGGTCTCCCAAAAAATGTAAGCATTTGTAAGATCTTATATACTCTTCACTTACAGAGTATATGACTTAAACAATCTAGTCTTCTTCATATTGATTTTATCCCTTCCATCATACTAAAGTTACCAGATGATATGAACCATCACATGAAGCAGCGCAAATCTGAGTCCGAGTCAGAGTGAACTTGTTCAGGTGACACCTGAGCAGAAAACTCTTCTCCATTTGTGACAGGATAATAAGCTTCCATGTATACTACAAAAAGTACGCATGCAAGTACAGTACAATATATATTCTTACATAATGAAAGGCGCCTCTAAGCTAGTGCTAAGAATTGTAAGGCATGAACACGCCAACACGTACATGCATTCTATGGGTCCAAAACAGTGTCAGGTGCAAAAAACAAAAAAAAAAATCAAACACGTATGCTTTGGCATAAAAAAGAAGAACCCGTAGACATGAACATGATGAATGTTGTACATTCGACAACTCCAAAATGGTGACTTGTATACTTCATGTATATGGTGATATTCATAATATCTAGTGGATGTGACATATGATTGCACATTATATGTAAGCGAATCTATAGAAAATGGATGCAAAACTTGAGACTCAGCAGTAACAATCCACTTCAAATTTAGTGAGACCAAATTGAAAAAGACGTTGATGTATACCTCGTTCCACAACTTCTCGGTGACCAGATACATTTACAGTTAAATGTTGTGTTCTCCAGAGACGGTTGGCCGTGTGAAATACCCGTACCTATATAGTTAGTGCAACAATTTCTTAGTGTTAATATTTTACAATTCACTATTTTGTATGAAAGAATGGATAGCACAGGTCGAGGGAAGCATGATTTTAAACACTAGTTTGAACTTACAGAAACATCCACTTTGGCATTAATGTCAGTTCCTCTATCAAAATTACCCCTACATATGCTCAGTAACTTGTTTTCCAACTGATAATAGCACCAAGAAAACAATAAGTTACAAGAAGAAAAGAAAATAATAATAATAATAATAACAATAACAATAGTTACATTTTTTATTGTATTTATAGTCTACCAAAATCATAATACACCTACCTCAGTTGTGGTAGAAATGCGTTCTCCATTAATGTATTGAATAATATCACCTACTCGGATTCCAACTTCCTCAGCATGCGACGCAGTTGACACCTAGGTTACTTGGCAATAAGTAATACTACTTGATAACATGCATGAAAATAGAATTACAAAACATAAATTGTACATACCTCCTCAACAACAAGACCATCATCAATGTTTAACTTGCGCCATATATATTCAGCATGTGTTGGATCTAGAAACTTTATGGCCTCAAACTGCAAACCAAGGAGGGGCCGAGGGATGCACCTATAAAGTCCTAACATGATTTTACATGTAGCCATCGACAAAGTATTGCTACGATTAAAAGGGGCCTTTAAGTTAACATAAAACCTATGATTCAGCGAAATTTTAATTATGCACTCGTACATATAAGTAGCACTAGAACACTGACGAACTATCTCAGCAACCAACACCGTTTCCCCTATAAAGGGGTCATCGTGAATCATCTTACAATCGTGGGGTCATCGCGAATCATCTTACAATCGTGCAATGTCAATATAGGTAGTACTAAAACACTGGCGCATTACCTCAGCGACCAACACTCTTTGCGCTAGAAAGTTATTGTCATGATTCACCTTACAATCTTACAATGTTCCACCTCACCCCCGTTCAAAGTTACACCCCTAATCTAGTCTCGCTCACACATGAATTTGTAACAAGAGATACAAAAATATTATCGAATGTTATAAACATAGAGCATCAAAATTCACAACATTTTGAACAATTTAAACGCATATTTTTATCTTTGTTGTTGAAGTCATACATATTATTCAATTACCAACAGCAAGTTGAAAAACTGATGAAGAATAGATTTCCATATAATTGGAGAAGAATGCGTACCCAAAATTTCTCCACAAATCGATGCACACATTCAAAATGGAAGAAGGAACAAAATACCAACTTCCACAATGGTTGGTCATTTCCACAACCTTTCCAGCAATATCAATGACGGGGTCTCCACCATCGTCACACTAAAACATATGTAAATGATTTTATTATAATAAATAAAAGTGTTACCAACAAATGGTTGGACATCATGCGGATGGCGATAGAACGAACAGGAATAAAATCACACCGGCACAAACTATTATTACAACCTCGCGTATATGTTTTAAATTGAAACTGAAAGCGTAAATTCACGAGAAAAAGCGTATTGTGACGGTGAACCCGACAAAGTCAATGCGTGCTTTATTATTAGGAAAAGATTATATAGAATTCAGACCTTGATGGATCCACTGGTGTCTTATTTGTTGCAAAAACGCCCGCAAAGTTCATCAAAGGACATCACTGGTTTTGATAAGGTGGGTTGTTTAACTAGATGTTTTTGTTCATGCTTGCTTAGTGCCCTATGAGGTTTAGACAGATGACATGCATGCCATTTATTTGCCTCTATATTAAGCACAATCTTGTTGCAAATGGACATGGAACATACTGTGAGGAACTAGAGTGTATAACAATGAAATTTCCAGTTAGGAAAATGATGGATAAACAATCGGTTTTGGTTTTTAAAACTATGCACACATGTAACTAACTGGTTGGGATTTGTCTTCTTCACCTCATGACTAGCCTGACTGGAGGGTCCATGGGGTGAAACCTGGCCAACATGATCAAAACCATGGTCATGAGAGCAGAGGTTGAATCCTGATCGGTTTTCAGAGTTCAGGGTATATTTTGGCCAGTTTTAGAATTGAGATTTGATTCGTAGACAAACAAAAAGTTCTAGGGTTGCAGAAATGGACTGTTTTGCACCTTGTTTGCAAATTGTATTGTACTAAAGAATATATATGGAAAGGCCTCGTTAATGAGGTGATGGCACAAAACTAGTTTTGCAAAACCTGCTAGCACAACATTAATGTACCGTGACCCGAACTGCGCTTCAAGAAAATTTGAATGAACCTCATTCACGCTGATTATTTCTAGGTACAACAGATGATCAATTTTGATTATGTTGTGGTTGTGGTAGATGTTCCTTTCCCTTGCCCGCATATCTCACTTTGTGTTGGTGACCAGAATTGTTCTCCTGTTGGTGATAATTTGCTCGTCGTCATAGCCGTGGAGGACTTGGGCAGCCAGCCTCGACTCTCCACCCTCACTATTGAATTCGATCGATGTAGGCCGCATAATCGTTTTATTTAATACTGCATTGGCAGAGTCTTGAACTAAAGACCTCTTGGCTCGAATACCATATTGAATTCATGCTCCAGCCAACTCATCCAAAAGTCCGAACTGATGGAGGGAGGTGGGCAATATATTTCAACACTCACAACAAGAAGATCCGGGCTGGTCTGGTTCTGGTCCGAAGACACCTCCAAGACCACCAAGCGTGGCCGGCCTGCTGCCATCCAGTTGGACCTTGACGACGACAAAGACAATAATTACGATAAGTTGCTAAAGTGTACCTCTGGTGTGGGCACATCAGCCTCTCATGACGCCAGGCTAGACCTGCCCGAGGACGCACGGTGGGAGAAGCGTCGAAAGGTGCTCCAAGACAAACGCCGCAACATGCCGCTACGCCTGTTTCCATCACCCCTGCCCCAGTCATGCATTCAAAAATTTGTTTCATGACATTTTGAAAATAGTTCATTAAATGTAAAAATGTGTTTGTGCAATTTAGAAAAATTGTTCATAACATATGAAAAAATATCGTGACGCTTAAACATTTTCTAACACTTAGCAAATGTTTGCACATTTATAAAAAAATATTCATGACATTTTAAAAAATAATCAATATGCATTTAAAAAATTCCATTTTACAAATGTTCAACAAGTATTTATGTATTTTAAAAAATGTTCAAGTGTATCTAAAACAGTCCAATATTTATGTGAAAAATGTTGAATGTGTATCCAAAGAATTCAAAAATGTAAAAAAAATGAAAAACAAACAAAAAAGGAAAAATAGAAATAGAAAAACCTAAAGAAAAAGGCCGACGCTATGCGTCAGCCGGCGGATCTTTCAAAAAGATCCACCGCCTCCGCATCCATTTGATCGGGGCCATCTAGCGGCCTGGCCTCTTCCTCACCATTGCAACAAAGAGAGTATTGCAGAACCCTTTGCAACATACCTCTTGTTGGAGAAACATTTGCAACAGAGGTTCTGTTGCAGAGTTTTTTTTCTTCTAAACTCTTTTGAAACATGAGTGTCATTGCAGAAGGACTTTTGTAACACAGATGATATTGCAGAATTTTTTTGTCTTAACTTTTTGCCAACATGAGTGTTATTGGGGGAGGATTTCTGCAGCATAGATGATGTTGCTTCTGTCTCAACTTCTTTGCAACATGGATGTTGTTGCGAGAGGATTTCTGCAACACAGATAATGTTACAGAAAAACCGTAAGTGGTAGAGGCACACGTTCAGTGGTGGAGGTCCTGGCCGGTTGTTCGTCCGCGGAAGTGTATGCCGTGATCGGCCGGCTAACTGTAATCTTTTCCCAAAGAAAAAATGATGAAAACCAATAGAGAAGAAACAAAAACCTCATTAAACTTGCCGAAACGTCCAAACCAAAACGGAAGGTTCTAAAAAAGGCTCCTTGGAAAGCTTCTCAAAATCGGTAGCTACACCTTGTTGGGCCGGTCCATTTCACCGATCGCTTGACGTAGATTTAGTACGAGAGTCCCCGTAGCATTTGCGGGTCTCTAACCAAAGGCCGCGGCCCTCTACAGCTGCAAAAAGGAGCCACACGTCCGTCCATGGCGACATGGCCGAAGAAAAAGCAGCCAGCCCATCATGCGCTGGCCTAGGGTGCTGCAGCTGCATGCACGGTATTATAAACTAGCAGCCTCCTGCGTCGACAACAAGGCGTGCTAGAAGCAGAGAACAAATCTGCGTTGCTGCCGGCTGCTAACTGCTAAGGCGTGCTAGAAGCAATGGCGTCTAGCAAGATTGCTCTGCCGTCTGCCGTCCTGGTGCTCCGGCTCCTCACCCTCACCCTCCTCCTCGGGTCTCTCGTCCTCATCTTGGTCGACAAGTTCCACGTCTCTGACGACGAGGCTATTCTCCTGGACGTCCCGGCGAAGGAGATCACCTTCAAGGACGTCTACGCGTACAGGTACTCTTGTCTGTGTTTGCCATGTACTTCCTTTGGTCCTTTTTACTCGGCATATTAGATTTGTGTCAACATTTTAGATCGATTCGTAAGTTAACACATAGGTACTTCTACGTAGCATGCATGTGGTTTCAAATCCTTGTTATTCTCGCCTTATTTAGGTACGTGTTGGCTATCGCTGTTGCTGGGTGCGTCTACACCCTGCTGCAGACACCGTTTGCGGCAGTCAGCATCGCCAGAAGGAAGACGAGGATCGGAGGCAGCGAGGGCGTCGCCTTGCTCCTCATATGCGTCGACGTGGTAAGAACAGGGTTTTAAATAGCGGGCTATGTAAAGTAGCAGTGGCCTTCCAAATTAGGCTATAACCAGCTATTTCGTTAGTTTAGCGGGTTATGTCACTTAGCGACACCTGTTCAAACAGCTATAGCGGGGCTATAGCTTGGTTATAGCCGGCTATTTAAAACTTTGGGTAAGACTAGATTAGCTAGCTAGGGTGCTGCTTTCTACAGTCTGCTCACCAATCATGTATGTTTTAATCGACGAACCAACCATCCATTACGACTACGTGTGCAGGTCTTCGCACTGTTGATCGCCACGGGCGCGGCCGCCGGCTATGGCTACACCGGCGACGCGAAGTGCAACGCCGACTACACATACCGCAGCTGGGAACGGTTTGCTGCCGCGACCGGGAGTCTGATTCCCCCTGAGGTCACCCAGCTCAACACAGACATCAGCAGGTTCTTCGTGCTGGCCTTCTTCTCCGCCGGGCTCATGCTGCTCGCCGCCGCCTGCATGGCCCTTGTCATAATGATCTCCGTCTATGCGCTCGTCCGAAGATGATTCGTAACGACAAGTCTTGATTGGATTTTCTAGAAAATGTTGCTCTACTCGATCATCACATAACTGTCTTTTGGAGAATAAATAATGAGAAATCTGATTGGTGACGCCTGCCCGCCTAGCAAAACCCAACACAATAATGTTAAAACAAGAAAAACCCTTACTCGGAAAAAAAACCCAAGTTGAGACCATCATGTTTTTTCCGGTAATGTTACCCAGTGAATGTCAGCTGGCAGGGGGTGGCAAACAAGCGTCATTTAATGGCAGTTTTGGTTGTGAGGAAAGATCAAAAGACAGCAAATTTTAAACGAAAATTGTGTTCTTGGAAAGAAACTGCGCCATGTAGCCTGAAAAAATGCCACACCTCACCACTTCCTCACAACTAAAACTTTCACAAAATTGTTCGCTTATGCAACCCAGCCCTCCCTAGCAAACATTCTCCAGCTACAGCTTTCGAAAAACTTATCCCGACTTTCAGGATTTTGAACTGTCATAAACTTTTGCTAAAGCACATCTAGATGTATCCTCAGCATTGCACATCTAAAAGACTCAATCAAACATAAAAGAACAAAAGTAATAGCCGCCCTAAACAGAACCAATTTGAAAAGTAAGAAAAAGGCAGTTTTGAACATTCAGAGTAATTAAAAAGTACATTTTAAACCTTTTGAAATTCCATAAATTTCCAAGAATGGATTTCAAACTTTTTATTTCAAAAAAATTAAACTTCATAATTTCTAAACTTACACAATGAAATAAAGAAGGGGAAAAATGCTTTATGTGTGGACTGTTGGGGAACGTAGCAGAAATTCAAAATTTTCCTACGTGTCACCAAGATCTATCTATGGAGTCATCTAGCAACGAGGGAGGAGTGGATCTACATACCCTTGTAGGTCGCGCCCGGAAGCGTTCAAGAGAACGGGGTTGATGGAGTCGTACTCGTCGTGATCCAAATCACCATTGATCCTAGCGCCGAACGGACGGCACCTCCGCGTTCAACACACGTACGGAGCAGCGACGTCTCCTCCTTCTTGATCCAGCAAGGGGGGAGGAGAGGTTGATGGAGATCCAGCAGCACGACGGCGTGGTGGTGGAAGTAGCGGGATTCCAACAGGGCTTCGCCAAGCGCTGCGGGAGGAGGGAGATGTGTCATGGGAGGGAGAGGGAGGCGCCAGGGCTTAGGTCTGGCTGCCCTCCCTTCCCCCCAGTATATATAGGGCCAAGGGAGAGGGGGGGGGCGCAGCCTTGGCCCTTCCTCCAAGGAAGGGTGCGGCCAGGGAGGAGTCCATCCTCCCCAAGGCACCTAGGAGGTGCCTTCCCCCTTTAGGACTCTTCCTTTCCCTTATCTCTTGGCGCATGGGCCTCTTGGGGTTGGTACCCTTGGCCCATATAGGCCAAGGCGCACACCCCTACAGCCCATGTGGCCCCCGGGGCAGGTGGACCCCCGGACCCCTTTCGGCACTCCCGGTACAATACCGATAATGCGCGAAACTTTTCCGGCGACCAAAACAAGACTTCCCATATATAAATCTTTACCTCCGGACCATTCCGGAACTCCTCGTGACGTCCGGGATCTCATCCGCGACTCCAAACAACTTTCGGGTTACCGCATACTAATATCTCTATAACCCTAGCGTCACCGAACCTTAAGTGTGTAGACCCTACGGGTTCGGGAACCATGCAGACATGACCGAGACGTTCTCCGGTCAATAACCAACAGTGGGATCTGGATACCCATGTTGGTTCCCACATGTTCCACGATGATCTCATCGGATGAACCACGATGTTGAGGATTCGATCAATCCCGTATTCAATTCCCTTTGTCTAGCGGTATTGTACTTTCCCGAGATTCGATCGTCGGTATCCCGATACCTTGTTCAATCTCGTTACCGGCAAGTCTCTTTACTCGTTCCGTAACACATCATCCCGTGATCAACTCCTTGATCACATTGTGCACATTATGATGATGTCCTACCGAGTGGGCCCAGAGATACCTCTCCGTTTACACGGAGTGACAAATCCCAGTCTCGATTCGTGCCAACCCAACAGACACTTTCGGAGATACCTGTAGTGTACCTTTATAGCCACCCAGTTACGTTGTGACGTTTGGCACACCCAAAGCACTCCTACGGTATCCGGGAGTTGCACAATCTCATGGTCTAAGGAAATGATACTTGACATTTAGAAAAGCTTTAGCATACGAACTACATGATCTTGTGCTAGGCTTAGGATTGGGTCTTGTCCATCACATCATTCTCCTAATGATGTGATCCCGTTATCAACGACATCCAATGTCCATGGTCAGGAAACCGTAACCATCTATTAATCAACGAGCTAGTCAACTAGAGGCTTACTAGGGACATGGTGTTGTCTATGTATCCACACATGTATCTGAGTTTCCTATCAATACAATTCTAGCATGGATAATAAACGATTATCATGAACAAGGAAATATTATAATAACTAATTTATTATTGCCTCTAGGGCATATTTCCAACAGTTTCCCACTTGCACTAGAGTCAATAATCCAGTTCACATCGCTATGTGATTAACACTCAAGGTCACATCCCCATATGACCAACACCCAAAGAGTTTACTAGAGTCAATAATCTAGTTCACATTACCATGTGATTAACACTCGATGAGTTCTGGGTTTGATCATGTTATGCTTGTGAGAGATGTTATAGTCAACGGGTCTGAATCTTTCAGATCCGTGTGTGCTTTACAAATCTCTATGTCATCTCCCAGATGCAGCTACCACGTTCTATTTGGAGCTATTCCAAATAACTATTCTACTATACGAATCCAGTTTACTACTCAGAATAATATGGAATAGTGTCAAAGTTTGCATCGGTGTAACCCTTTACGACGAACTCTTTTACCACCTCCATAATCGAGAAAATTCCTTAGTCCACTATTTACTAAGGATAACTTTGATCGCTGTCCTGTGATCCATTCTTGGATCACTCTTGTACCCCTTGACTGACTCATGGCAAGGCACACTTCAGGTGCGATACACAACATAGCATACTTTAGAGCCTACGTCTAAAGGATAGGGGACGACCTTCGTCCTTTCTCTCTATTCTGCCGCGGTCAGGTTTCGAGTCTTACTCAATGTTCACACCTTATAACACAGCCAAGAACTCCTTCTTTGCCGATCCATTTTGAACTCCTTCAAAATCTTGTCACGGTATGTATTCATTTTAAAGTACTATTAAGCGTTTTGATCTATCCTTATAGATCTTAATGCTCAATACTCAAGTAGCCTAATCCAGGTTTTCCATTGAAAAAGACTTTTCAAATAACCCTATATGCTTTCCAGAAATTCTACGTCATTTCTGATCAACAATATGTCAACAACATATACTCATCAGAAATTCTATAGTGCTCCCACTCACTTCTTTGGAAATACAAGTTTCTCATAAACTCTGTATACACCCAAAATCTTTGATCATCTCATCAAAGCTTACATTCCAACTCCGAGATGCTTACTCCAGTCCTTAGAAGGATTGCTGGAGCTTTGCATACTTGTTAGCATCTTTCAGGATTGTTAAAACCTTCTGGTTGTATCACATACAACCTTTCCTCAAGAAAATCGTGAGGAAACAATGGTTTTTGACATCCTATCTGCAAGATTTCATAAATAATGCAGTGACTGCTAATATAATTTCAACAGACTCTTAGCATCGCTGCGAGTGAGAAAGTCTCACCGTAGTCAACTCCTTGAACTTGTCGGGAAACATCTTAACGACAAGTCGAGCTTTCTTAATGGTGACATTTACCATCATTATCCGTCTTCCTTTTAAAATCCATCTGTACTCAACAGCCTCATGACCATCGAGCCGTTCTGCCAAAGTCTACACTTTGTTTTCATACATGGATCCTCTCTCGGATTTTATGGCCTCGAGCCATTTTGGTATCCAGGCCCACCATCGCTTCTCCATAGCTCGTAGGTTCATTGTTGTCTAGCAACATGACTTCCAAGACAGGATTACGTACCACTCTGAAGTAGTACGCATCCTTGTCATCCTACGAGGTTTGGTAGTGACTTGATCTGAAGTTTCATGATCACTATCATAAGCTTCCACTTCAATTGGTGTAGGTGCCACAGGAACAACTTCCTGTGCCCTGCCACACACTAGTTGAAGAGACGGTTCAATAACCTCATCAAGTCTCCACCATCCTCCCACTCAATTCTTTCGAGAGAAACTTTTCCTCGAGAAAGGACCTGATTCTAGAAACAATCCCTTATTGCTTTCGAATCTGAGACAGGAGGTATACCCAACTGTTTTGGGTGTCCTATGAAGATGCATTTATCCGCTTTGGGTTCGAGCTTATCAGCCTGAAACTTTTTCACATAAGCGTCGCAGCCCCAAACTTTTAAGAAATGACAACTTAGGTTTCTCTAAACCATAGTTCATACGGTGTCATCTCATCGGAATTACGTGGTGCCCTTTTTAAAGTGAATGTGGTTGTCTCTAATGCCTAATCCATAAACTATCATGGTAATTTGATAAGAGACATCATGGTATGCATCATATCCAATAGGGTGCGGTTATGATGTACCACTACAAGAAATATGTCAACTTGTGACCACCACTATTGGTCACTGAATGGTCACAAATTTCCATTTATGACCTTTTTGTGACCAAAAACATAAGGTCAAAAGTTGGCCGTCATAAACTGACTATAGCAACCTTTTTTCTGGAATGGTCGTAGACGTTTATGACCAAAATACGTCTACTTTGGCGTTTTGGTCACTAGCAACCTCCCCAGGCCACGTAGGCATCCAGCGTGGCAAGCTGATGTGGCACAAGATTCAACCCGGTCCGATTCGGCGTTTTACATGGGCCGAGCTCAACAATTCGGCCTTTTTATATATTTTTTCTGTCAATTTTTTATCGGCTTCATGGGCTAGGCCCAACAATTCAGCACTGTTAGTTTTTTGAGGCCCTCAAGCTTTTTGCAGTCCATTTCTTTTTTTGTAATACTTTTCATTTCATTTTTTAAATTGTTCGATGCTTGTTGCTATGTGGCCTGTTTCAACCCAATTATTTGTCTAGTTTGGCCCAAGAAGACTTTAGCCCAATCACACACATACATCCAACATTATTTCATTCAAATTAGGAAAACTCCCAGGTTTACATAACACAAAAAGAAAATATCTCCCAGGTTTACATAACACAAAAAATCATCTCAGGAATACATTTCCTTACACAGGAATGTACAATAAGAAAATGATGGCACATCTGCTACTATCATAACAGCACAATGTACTTTTATGCGACATGCTCTCTCTTATGCGACATGCTCTAGCTGCCACAACTTGCCATCCTACAATGAGAGAGATATAACATTAGTGGAGCAAACTGTTGTCCAGGCACATTAGTTTTATGAGAAAACTGATCCATGAAGCAAGACCAAAACACATTCTGCGCAACTTTTGATAACACAATTTGGATTAAACAACAGATTATGCTTAGCTAACTTAGAAACAAGTACTGCCTATGATGCATGTCTATCTATGTGCATTGCATTTTACTTTGTTCAAAAGTAGAAGCTACATGTCCATTTTTCCAGGTTTGAAGCTACAAATCTAAAAGATAAAGTATAAGTTAACTGAATTGTGTTTTTCTAGATAATAACTGAATAGTATGCAGTAGAATGAATGTTTCATAATAAACAACTAGTGTTTGTGATGAAAACTTGACGTTACAATAAAACCACTGGCAAGGCTTTTTTGAGCCTAAATAAAGGATACTGCCTATTGAATTCTACAACAAACAGGTGAACTTCTGCAGTTCTAGAATTGCCACGAAATATGTTCTAGTATGCCTGAATATTCATCAACTCTTGTCATCGTATGAAAATAAAACCAGTGAATAGCACACCGTATTTGGATGCTATCTATACTAGTATGGAATGATGCCAGGTAAGACGATCTCAGCGAGGTGCACAGTTGTTTAGAAAGGAAAGCACATTTGACTGAAGTACCAATTTTCAGAGTCTGCATAGCACCATGAACAGGGATCTGTAAATTACTAAATGTTGCCACACTAGAATGTCATCCAGAAAGAATGATACGAGGTAGGCGACGTCCATTATCGACGATCTCGCCGAGGTGCATGGAGATGAAGTTTCATGATCACTATCATAAGCTTCCACTTCAATTGGTGTAGGTGCCACATGAATAACTTCCTGTGCCCTGCCACACACTAGTTGAAGAGACGGTTCAATAACCTCATCAAGTCTCCACCATCCTCCCACTCAATTCTTTCGAGAGAAACTTTTCCCTCGAGAAAGGACCCGATTCTAGAAACAATCCCTTATTGCTTTCGGATCTGAGACAGGAGGTATACCCAACTGTTTTGGGTGTCCTATGAAGATGCATTTATCCGCTTTGGGTGTGAGCTTATCAGCCTGAAACTTTTCACATAAGCGTCGCAGCCCCAAACTTTTAAGAAATAACAGCTTAGGTTTCTCTAAACCATAGTTCATACGGTGTCATCTCATCGGAATTACGTGGTGCCCTATTTAAAGTGAATGTGGTTGTCTCTAATGCCTAACCCATAAACTATCATGGTAATTCGATAAGAGACATCATGGTATGCATCATATCCAATAGGGTCCAGTTATGATGTTCGGACACACCATCACACTATGGTGTTCCAGGCTGTATTAGTTGTGAAACAATTTCCACAATGTCTTAATTCTGTGCCAAACTCGTAATTCAGATATTCATCTCTATGATCATATCTTAGATATTTTATCCTCTTGTCACGACGATCTTTCAACTTCACCCTGAAATTACTTGAACCTTTCAATAATTCAGACTCGTGATTCATCAAGTAAATATACTCAACATCTACTCAAATCATCTGTGAAGTAAGAACATAACGATATCCACTACATGCCTCAGCACTCATTGGACTGCACACATCAAAATGTATTACTTCCAACAAGTTGCTTTCTAGTTCCATTTTATTGAAAATGAGGCTTTCAGTCATCTTGCCCATGTGGTATGATTTGCATGTCTCAAGTGATTCAAAATCAAGTGAGTCCAAACGGTCCATTTGCATGGAGTTTCTTCATGCATATACACCAATAGACATGGTTCGCATGTCTCAAACTTTTCAAAACGAGTGAGCCCAAAGATCCATCAACATGGAGCTTCTTCATGCGTTTTATACCGATATGACTTACGTGGCAGTGCCACAAGTAGGTGGTACTATCATTACTATCTTATATCTTTTGGCATGAACATGTGTATCACTACGATCGAGATTCAATAAACCATTCATTTAAGGTGCAAGACCATTGAAGGTATTATTCAAATAAACAGAGTAACCATTATTCTCCTTAAATGAATAACCGTATTGCGATAGACATAATTCAATCATGTCTATGCTCAACGCAAACACCAATCTCGATGGTAGAGGGAGCGTGCGATGCTTGATCACATCAAGCTTGGGAAAAACTTCCAACACATATCGCCAGCTCACCTTTAGCTAGTCTCCGTTTACTCCGCATCCTTTTATTTCGAGTTTACTAACACTTAGCAACCGAACCGGTATCTAATACCATGGTGCTACTAGGAGTACTAGTAAAGTACACATTAACACAATGTATATCCAATATACTTCTATCGACCTTGCCAGCCTTCTTATCTACCAAGTATCTAGGGTGGTTCTGCTTCAGTGACTGTTCCCCTTATTACAGAAGCACTTAGTCTCGGGCTTGGGTTCAACTTTGGGTTTCTTCACTAGAACAGCAACTGATTTGTTGTTCCATGAAGTATCCCTTTCTTGCCCCTGCCCTTCTTGAAACTAGTGGTTTCACCAACCATCAACTATTGAAGCTCCTTCTTGATTTCTACTTTTGTGGTGTCAAACATCGCGAATATCTCAAGGATCATCATATATGTCCCTGATAAATTTTAGTTCATCACGAAGCTCTAGCAGCTTGGTGGTAATGACTTCGGAGAAATATCACTATCTCATCTGGAAGATCAACTCCCACTCGAATCAAATGATTGTTGTACTCAGAAAATCTGAGCACAAGCTCAACAATTGAGCTTTTCTCCCTTAGTTTGCAGGCTAAGAAAATCGTCGGAGGTCTTATACCTCTTGACGTGGGCACGAGCCTGAAATCCCAATTTCAGCCCTCGAAACATCTCATATGTTTCGCGACGTTTCAAAACGTCTTCGGTACCTCAACTCTAAACCGTTTAATTGAACTATCATGTAGTTATCAAAATGTGTATGTCAGATGTTCGCAACATCCACAGACGACATTCTAGGTTTAGCACACTGAGCGGTGCATTAAGGACATAAGCCTTCTATGAAGCAATGAGGACAATCCTCAGTTTACGGACCTAGTCCGCATAATTGATACTACCAACTTTCAACTAAATTTTCTCTAGGAACATATCTAAACAGTAGAACTGAAGCGCGAGCTACGACATAATTTGCGAAGACCTTTTGACTATGTTCAGGATAATTAAGTTCATCTTATGAACTCCCACTCAGATAGACATCCCTCTAGTCATCTAAGTGATTACATGATCCGAGTCAACTAGGCCGTGTCCGATCATCACGTGAGACAGACTAGTCAACATCGGTGAACATCTTCATGTTGATCGTATCTTCTATACGACTCATGCTCGACCTTTCGGTCTGTTGTGTTCCGAGGCCATGTCTGTACATGCTAGGCTCGTCAAGTTAACCTAAGTGTTTCGCATGTGTTCCGAGGCCATGTCTGTACATGCTAGGCTCGTCAACACCCGTTGTATTCGAACGTAAGAATCTATACACCCGACCATCACGTGGTGCTTCGAAACGACGAACTTTCACAGTGGTGCACAGTTAGGGGGGAACACTTTCTTGAAATTTTAATGAGGGATCATCTTATTTACTACCGTCGTTCTAAGCAAATAAGATGTATAAACATGATAAACATCACATGCAATCAAATAGTGACATGATATGGCCAATATCATATTGCTCCTTTTGATCTCCATCTTCGGGGCTCCATGATCATCATCGTCACCGGCATGACACCATGATCTCCATCATCATGATCTCCATCATCGTGTCTTCATGAAGTTGTCTCGCCAACTATTACTTCTACTTCTACAGCTAACGGTTAGCAATAAAGTAAAGTAACTACATGACGTTTATGTTGACACGCAAGTCATAAATAAATTAAGACAACTCCTATGGCTCCTGCCGGTTGTCATACTCATCGACATGCAAGTCGTGATTCCTATTACAAGAACATGATCAATCTCATACATCACATATCATTTATCACATTCTTCTTGGCCATATCACATCACATAGCATACCTTGCAAAAACAAGTTAGACGTCCTCTAATTGTTGTTTGCATGTTTTACGTGGCTGCTATGGGTTTCTAGCAAGAACGTTTCTTACCTACGCAAAAACCACAACGTGATATGCCAATTGCTATTTACCCTTCATAAGAACCCTTTTCATCGAATCCGACTAAAGTGGGAGAGACAGACACCCGCTAGCCACCTTATGCAACTAGTGCATGTCAGTCGGTGGAACCAGTCTCACGTAAGAGTACGTGTAAGGTCGGTCCGGGCCGCTTCATCCCACAATGCCGCCGAATCAAGATTGGACTAGTAACGGTAAGCATATTGAACAAAATCAATGCCCACAACTACTTTGTGTTCTACTCGTGCATAGAAACTATGCATAGACCTAGCTCATGATGCCACTGTTGGGGAACGTAGCAGAAATTCAAAATTTTCCTACGTGTCACCAAGATCTATCTATGGAGTCATCTAGCAACGAGGGAGGAGTGGACCTACATACCCTTGTAGATCGCGCACGGAAGCGTTCAAGAGAACGGGGTTGATGGAGTCGTACTCGTCGTGATCCAAATCAGTGATGATCCTAGCGCCGAACGGACGGCACCTCCGCGTTCAACACACGTACGGAGCAGCGACGTCTCCTCCTTCTTGATCCAGCAAGGGGGAGGAGAGGTTGATGGAGATCCAGCAGCACGACGGCGTGGTGGTGGAAGTAGCGGGATTCCAACAGGGCTTCGCCAAGCGCTGCGGGAGGAGGGAGATGTGTCACGGGAGGGAGAGGGAGGCGCCAGGGCTTAGGTGCGGCTGCCCTCCCTTCCCCCCACTATATATAGGGCCAAGGGAGAGGGGGGGCGCAGCCTTGGCCCTTCCTCCAAGGAAGGGTGCGGTCAGGGAGGAGTCCATCCTCCCCAAGGCACCTAGGAGGTGCCTTCCCCCTTTAGGACTCTTCCTTTCCCTTATCTCTTGGCGCATGGGCCTCTTGGGGCTGGTGTCCTTGTTGGGGAACGTAGTAATTTCAAAAAAATTCCTACGCACACGCAAGATCATGGTGATGCATAGCAACGAGAGGGGAGAGTGTTGTCTACGTACCTACGCAGACCGACTGCGGAAGCGTTGACGCAACGTAGAGGAAGTAGTCGTACGTCTTCCCGATCCGACCGATCCAAGTACCGTTACTCCGGCACCTCCGAGTTCTTAGCACACGTACAGCTCGATGACGATCCCCGGGCTCCGATCCAGCAAAGCGTCGGGGAGGAGTTCCGTCAGCACGACGGCGTGGTGACGATCTTGATGTACTACCATCGCAGGGCTTCTCCTAAGCACCGCTACAATATGATCGAGGTGGAATATGGTGGCAGGGGGCACCGCACACGGCTAAGGAACGATCTCAAGGATCAACTTCTGTGTCCTTTGTGGTGCCCTGCCTCCGTATATAAAGGACTAGAGGGGGGAGGCTGGCCGGCCAAGGGAGGGCGCGCCAGGAGAGTCCTACTCCCTCTG
>NC_041388.1:8880465-8892322 GCF_002162155.2 Triticum dicoccoides
TAGGATTCCTTGAGGGGGGAAAGAGAGAGAGGGGGGCCGGCCACCTCTCCTTGTCCTAATAGGACTAGGGGAGGGGGGGCGCAGCCCTCCTTGGGCTGACCCTTTCTCCTTTCCACTAAAGCCCACCAAGGCCCATATAGCTCCCGGGGGGTTCCGGTAACCTCCCGGTACTCCGGTAAAATCCCGATTTCACCCGGAACACTTCCGATATCCAAACATAGGCTTCCAATATATCAATCTTTATGTCTCGACCATTTCGAGACTCCTCGTCATGTCCATGATCACATCCGGGACTCCGAACAATCTTCGGTACATCAAAATGCATAAACTCATAATAACTGTCATCGTAACGTTAAGCGTGCGGACCCTACGGTTCGAGAACAATGTAGACATGACCGAGACACGTCTCCGGTCAATAACCAATAGCGGGACCTGGATGCCCATATTGGCTCCTACATATTCTACGAAGATCTTTATCGGTCAGACCGCATAACAACATACGTTGTTCCCTTTGTCATCGGTATGTTACTTGCCCGATATTCGATCGTCGGTATCCAATACCTAGTTCAATCTCGTTACTGGCAAGTCTCTTTACTCGTTTCGTAATACATCATCCCGCAACTAACTCATTAGTTGCAATGCTTGCAAGGCTTATGTGATGTGCATTACCGAGAGGGCCCAGAGATACCTCTCCGACAATCGGAGTGACAAATCCTATTCTCGAAATACGCCAACCCAACATCTACCATTGGAGACACCTGTAGAGCTCCTTTATAATCACCCAGTTATGTTGTGACGTTTGGTAGCACACAAAGTGTTCCTCCGGCAAACGGGAGTTGCATAATCTCATAGTCATAGGAACATGTATAAGTCATGAAGAAAGCAATAGCAACATACTAAACGATCGGGTGCTAAGCTAATGGAATGGGTCATGTCAATCAGATCATTCAACTAATGATGTGACCTCGTTAATAAAATAACAACACGTTGTTCATTGTCAGGAAACATAACCATCTTTGATTAACGAGCTAGTCAAGTAGAGGCATACTAGTGACACTAAGTTTGTCTATGTATTCACACATGTATTATGTTTCCGGTTAATACAATTCTAGCATGAATAATAAACATTTATCATGATATAAGGAAATAAATAATAACTTTATTATTGCCTCTAGGGCATATTTCCTTTAGTCTCCCACTTGCACTAGAGTCAATAATCTAGATTACACAGTAATGATTCTAACACCCATGGAGCCTTGGTGCTGATCATGTTTTGCTCGTGGAAGAGGCTTAGTCAACGGGTCTGCAACATTCAGATCCGTATGTATCTTGCAAATCTCTATGTCTCCCACCTGGACTAGATCCCGGATGGAATTGAAGCGTCTCTTGATGTGCTTGGTCCTTTTGTGAAATCTGGATTCCTTTGCCAAGGCAATTGCACCAGTATTGTCACAAAAGATTTTCATTGGACCCGATGCACTAGGTATGACACCTAGATCGGATATGAACTCCTTCATCCAGACTCCTTCGTCCGCTGCTTCTGAAGCAGCTATGTACTCCGCTTCACATGTAGATCCCGCTACGACGCTTTGTTTAGAACTGCACCAACTGACAGCTCCACCGTTTAATGTAAACACGTATCCGGTTTGCGATTTAGAATCGTTCGGATCAGTGTCAAAGCTTGCATCAACGTAACCTCTTACGGTGAGCTCTTTGTCACCTCCATATATGAGAAACATATCCTTAGTCCTTTTCAGGTATTTCAGGATGTTCTTCACCGCTGTCCAGTGATCCACTCCTGGATTACTTTGGTACCTCCCTGCCAAACTTATAGCAAGGCACACATCAGGTCTGGTACACAGCATTGCATACATGATAGAGCCTATGGCTGAAGCATAGGGAACATCTTTCATTTTCTATCTATCTTCTGCAGTGGTCGGGCTTTGAGTCTTACTCAATTTCACACCTTGTAACACAGGCAAGAACCCTTTCTTTGCTTGATTCATTTTGAACTTCTTCAAAATCTTGTCAAGGTATGTGCTTTGTGAAAGTCCAATTAAGCGTCTTGATCTATCTCTATAGATCTTAATGCCTAATATATAAGCAGCTTCACCGAGGTCTTTCATTGAAAAACTCTTATTCAAGTATCCCTTTATGCTATCCAGAAATTCTATATCATTTCCAATCAGTAATATGTCGTCTACATATAATATCAGAAATGCTACAGAGCTCCCACTCACTTTCTTGTAAATACAGGCTTCTCCAAAAGTCTGTATAAAACCAAATGCTTTGATCACACTATCAAAACGTTTATTCTAACTCCGAGAGGCTTGCACCAGTCCATAAATGGATCGCTGGAGCTTGCATACTTTGTTAGCTCCCTTTGGATCGACAAAACCTTCTGGTTGCATCATATACAACTCTTCTTCCAGAAATCCATTCAGGAATGCAGTTTTGACATCCATCTGCCAAATTTCATAATCATAAAATGCGGCAATTGCTAACATGATTCGGACAGACTTAAGCATCACTACGGGTGAGAAGGTCTCATCGTAGTCAATCCCTTGAACTTGTCGAAAACCTTTTGCGACAAGTCGAGCTTTAAGACAGTAATATTACCGTCAGCGTCAGTCTTCTTCTTGAAGATCCATTTATTCTCAATTGCTTGCTGATCATCGAGCAAGTCAACCAAAGTCCATACTTTGTTCTCATACATGGATCCCATCTCAGATTTCATGGCTTCAAGCCATTTTGCGGAATCTGGGCTCACCATCGCTTCTTCATAGTTCGTAGGTTCATCATGATTTAGTAGCATGACTTCCAGAACAGGATTACCGTACCACTCTGGTGCGGATCTCACTCTGGTTGATCTACGAGGTTCAGTAGTATCTTGATCTAAAGTTTCATGATCATCATCATTAGCTTCCTCTCTAACTGGTGTAGGTGTCACCGAAACAGTTTTCTGTGATGTACTACTTTCCAATAAGGGATCAGGTACAGTTACCTTGTCAAATTCTACTTTCCTCCCACTCACTTCTTTCGAGAGAAACTCCTTCTCTAGAAAGGATCCATTCTTAGCAATGAATGTCTTGCCTTCGGATCTGTGATAGAAGGTGTACCCAACAGTATCCTTTGGGTATCCTATGAAGACACATTTCTCCGATTTAGGTTCGAGCTTATGAGGTTGAAGCTTTTTCACATAAGCATCGCAGCCCCAAACTTTAAGAAACGACAACTTTGGTTTCTTGCCAAACCATAGTTCATAAGGCGTCGTCTCAACGGATTTTGATGGTGCCCTATTCAACGTGAATGCGGCCATCTCTAGAGCATGACCCCAAAATGATAGCGGTAAATCTGTAAGAGACATCATAGATCGCACCATATCTAATAAAGTACGATTACGACGTTCGGACACACCATTACGCTGTGGTGTTCCGGGTGGCGTGAGTTGCGAAACTATTCCACAATTTTTCAAATGTACACCAAACTCGTAACTCAAATATTCTCCTCCACGATCAGATCGTAGAAACTTTATTTTCTTGTTACGATGATTTTCAACTTCACTCTGAAATTCTTTGAACTTTTCAAATGTTTCAGACTTATGTTTCATTAAGTAGATATACCCATATCTGCTTAAATCATCTGTGAAGGTGAGGAAATAACGATATCCGCCACGAGCCTCAATATTCATCGGACCACATACATCTGTATGTATGATTTCCAACAAATCTGTTGCTCTCTCCATAGTACCGGAGAACGGTGTTTTAGTCATCTTGCCCATGAGGCAGGGTTCGCAAGTACCAAGTGATTCATAATCAAGTGGTTCCTAAAGCCCATCAGTATGGAGTTTCTTCATGCGTTTTACACCGATATGACCTAAACGGCAGTGCCACAAATAAGTTGCACTATCATTATCAACTCTACATCTTTTGGCTTCAACATTATGAATATGTGTATCACTACTATCGAGATTCATCAAAAATAGACCATTCTTCAAAGGTGCATGACCATAAAAGATATTACTCATATAAATAGAACAACCATTATTCTCTGATTTAAATAAATAACCGTCTCGCATCAAACAAGATCCAGATATAATGTTCATGCTCAACGCAGGCACCAAATAACAATTATTTAGGTCTAATACTAATCCCGAAGGTAGATGTAGAGGTAGCGTGCCGACCGCGATCACATCGACTTTGGAACCATTTCCCACGCACATCGTCACCTCGTCCTTTGCCAGTGTTCGCTTAATCCGTAGTCCCTGTTTCGAGTTGCAAATATTAGCAACAGAACCAGTATCAAATACCCAGGTGCTACTGCCAGCTCTAGTAAGGTACACATCAATAACATGTATATCACATATACCTTTGTTCACCTTGCCATCCTTCTTATCCGCCAAATACTTGGGGCAGTTCCGCTTCCAGTGACCAGTCTGCTTGCAGTAGAAGCACTCAGTTTCAGGCTTAGGTCCAGACTTGGGTTTCTTCTCCTGAGCAGCAACTTGCTTGCCGTTCTTCTTGAAGTTCCCCTTCTTCTTCCCTTTGCCCTTTTTCTTGAAACTAGTGGTCTTGTTAACCATCAACACTTGATGCTCCTTCTTGATTTCTACCTCCGCAGCTTTCAACATTGCGAAGAGCTCGGGAATAGTCTTGTTCATCCCTTGCATATTATAGTTCATCACGAAGCTCTTGTAGCTTGGTGGCAGTGATTGGAGAATTCTGTCAATGACGCAATCATCTGGAAGATTAACTCCCATCTGAATCAAGTGATTATTATACCCAGACATTTTGAGTATATGCTCACTGACAGAACTGTTCTCCTCCATCTTGCAGCTATAGAACTTATTGGAGACTTCATATCTCTCAATCCGGGCACTTGCTTGAAATATTAACTTCAACTCCTGGAACATCTCATATGCTCCATGACATTCAAAATGTCATTGAAGTCCCGATTCTAAACCGTAAAGCATGGCACACTGAACTATCGAGTAGTCATCAGCTTTGCTCTGCCAGACGTTCATAACATCTGGTGTTGCTCCAGCAGCAGGCCTGGCACCTAGCGGTGCTTCCAGGACGTAATTCTTCTGAGTAGCAATGAGGATAATCCTCAAGTTACGGACCCAGTCCGTGTAATTGCTACCATCATCTTTCAACTTTGCTTTCTCAAGGAATGCATTAAAATTCAACGGAACAACAGCACGAGCCATCTATCTACATTCAACATAAACAAGCAAGATACTATCAGGTACTAAGTTCATGATAAGTTTAAGTTCAATTAATCAAATTACTTAAGAACTCCCACTTAGATAGACATCCCTCTCATCCTCTAAGTGATCACGTGATCCAAATCAATTAAACCATAACCGATCATCACGTGAGATGGAGTAGTTTTGAATGGTGAACATCGTTATGTTGATCATATCTACTATATGATTCACGCTCGACCTTTCGGTCTCCGTGTTCTGCGGCCATATCTGCATATGCTAGGCTCGTCAAGTTTAACCTGAGTATTCTGCGTGTGCAAAAACTGGCTTGCACCCGTTGTAGATGGACGTAGAGCTTATCACACCCGATCATCACGTGGTGTCTGAGCACGACGAACTTTGGCAACGGTGCATACTCAGGGAGAACACTTCTTGATAATTTAGTGAGAGATCATCTTATAATGCTACCGTCAATCAAAGCAAGATAAGATGCATAAAAGATAAACATCACATGCAAACAATATAAGTGATATGATATGGCCATCATCATCTTGTGCCTGTGATCTCCATCTCCGAAGCACCGTCATGATCACCATCGTCACCGGCGCGACACCTTGATCTCCATCGTAGCATCGTTGTCGTCTCGCCAATCTTATGCTTCTACGACTATCGCTACTGCTTAGTGATAAAGTAAAGCATTACATCGCGATTGCATTGCATACAATAAAGTGACAACCATATGGCTCCTGCCAGTTGTCGATAACTCGGTTACAAAACATGATCATCTCATACAATAAAATTCATCATCATGCCTTGACCATATCACATCACAACATGCCCTGCAAAAACAAGTTAGACGTCCTCTACTTTGTTGTTGCTAGTTTTACGTGGCTGCTACGGGCTTAAGCAAGAACCAATCTCACCTATGCATCAAAACCACAATGATAGTTTGTCAATTTGACTTCGTTTTAACCTTCGCAAGGACCGGGCGTAGCCATACTCGGTTAAACTAAAGTTGGAGAGACAGTCGCCCGCAAGCAACCTATGTGCAACGCACGTCGGGGGAACCGGTCTCGCGTAAGCGTATGCGTAATGTTGGTTCGGGTCGTCTCGTCCAACAATACCGCTGAACCAAAGTATGACATGCTGGTAGGCAGTATGACTTATATCGTCCACAACTCACTTGTGTTCTACTCGTGCATATAACATCAACATATAAAACCTAGGCTCGGATGCCACTGTTGGGGAACGTAGTAATTTCAAAAAATTTCCTACGCACACGCAAGATCATGGTGATGCATAGCAACGAGAGGGGAGAGTGTTGTCTATGTACCCACGCAGACCGACTGCGGAAGCGTTGACGCAACGTAGAGGAAGTAGTCGTACGTCTTCCCGATCCGACCGATCCAAGCACCGTTACTCCGGCACCTCCGAGTTCTTAGCACACGTACAGCTCAATGACGATCCCCGGGCTCCGATCCAGCAAAGCGTCGGGGAGGAGTTCCATCAGCACGACGGCGTGGTGACGATCTTGATGTACTACCGTCGCAGGGCTTCGCCTAAGCACCGCTACAATATGATCGAGGTGGAATATGGTGGCAGGGGGCAACGCACACGGCTAAGGAACGATCTCAAGGATCAACTTCTGTGTCCTTTGGGGTGCCCTGCCTCCGTATATAAAGGACTAGAGGGGGGGAGGCTGGCCGGCCAAGGGAGGGCGCACCAGGAGAGTCCTACTCCCTCTGGGAGTAGGATTCCCCCACCCCCCAATCCTAGTTGGAATAGGATTCCTTGAGGGGGGAAAGAGAGAGGGGGGGGGCCGGCCACCTCTCCTTGTCCTAATAGGACTAGGGGAGGGGGGAGGCGTGCAGCCCTCCTTGGGCTGACCCTTTCTCCTTTCCACTAAAGCCCACTAAGGCCCATATAGCTCCCGGGGGGTTCCGGTAACCTCCCGGTACTCCGGTAAAATCCCAATTTCACCCGGAACACTTCCGATATCCAAACATAGGCTTCCAATATATCAATCTTTATGTCTCGACCATTTCGAGACTCCTCGTCATGTCCATGATCACATCCGGGACTCCGAACAATCTTCGGTACATCAAAATGCATAAACTCATAATAACTGTCATCGTAACATTAAGCGTGCGGACCCTACGGTTCGAGAACAATGTATACATGACCGAGACACGTCTCCGGTCAATAACCAATAGCGGGACCTGGATGCCCATATTGGCTCCTACATATTCTACGAAGAACTTTATCGGTCAGACCGCATAACAACATACGTTGTTCCCTTTGTCATCGGTATGTTACTTGCCCGAGATTCGATCGTCGGTATCCAATACCTAGTTCAATCTCGTTACTGGCAAGTCTCTTTACTCGTTCCGTAATACATCATCCCGCAACTAACTCATTAGTTGCAATGCTTGCAAGGCTTATGTGATGTGCATTACCGAGAGGGCCCAGAGATACCTCTCCGACAATCGGAGTGACAAATCCTATTCTCGAAATACGCCAACCCAACATCTACCATTGGAGACACCTGTAGAGCTCCTTTATAATCACCCAGTTACGTTGTGACGTTTGGTAGCACACAAAGTGTTCCTCCGGCAAACGGGAGTTGCATAATCTCATAGTCATAGGAACATGTATAAGTCATGAAGAAAGCAATAGCAACATACTAAATGATCGGGTGCTAAGCTAATGGAATGGGTCATGTCAATCAGATCATTCAACTAATGATGTGACCTCGTTAATCAAATAACAACACTTTGTTCATGGTCAGGAAACATAACCATCTTTGATTAACGAGCTAGTCAAGTAGAGGCATACTAGTGACACTAAGTTTGTCTATGTATTCACACATGTATTATGTTTCCGGTTAATACAATTCTAGCATGAATAATAAACATTTATCATGATATAAGGAAATAAATAATAACTTTATTATTGCCTCTAGGGCATGTTTCCTTCAGCCCTTGGCCCATATAGGCCAAGGCGCACACCCCTACAGCCCATGTGGCCCCCGGGGCAGGTGGACCCCCGGACCCCTTTCGGCACTCCCGGTACAATACCGATAATGCGCGAAACTTTTCCGGCGACCAAAACAAGACTTCCCATATATAAATCTTTACCTCCGGACCATTCCGGAACTCCTCGTGATGTCCGGGATCTCATCCGGGACTCCGAACAACTTTCGGGTTACCGCATACTAATATCTCTATAACCCTAGCGTCACCGAACCTTAAGTGTGTAGACCCTACGGGTTCGGGAACCATGCAGACATGACCGAGACGTTCTCCGGTCAATAACCAACAGCGGGATCTGGATACCCATGTTGGTTCCCACATGTTCCACGATGATCTCATCGGATGAACCACGATGTCGAGGATTCGATCAATCCTGTATTCAATTCCCTTTGTCTAGCGGTATTGTACTTGCCCGAGATTCGATCGTCGGTATCCCGATACCTTGTTCAATCTCGTTACCGGCAAGTCTCTTTACTCGTTCCATAACACATCATCCCGTGATCAACTCCTTGATCACATTGTGCACATTATGATGATGTCCTACCGAGTGGGCCCAGAGATACCTCTCCGTTTACACGGAGTGACAAATCCCAGTCTCGATTCTTGCCAACCCAACAGACACTTTCGGAGATACCTGTAGTGTACCTTTATAGCCACCCAGTTACGTTGTGACGTTTGGCACATCCAAAGCACTCCTACGGTATCCGGGAGTTGCACAATCTCATGGTCTAAGGAAATGATACTTGACATTTAGAAAAGCTTTAGCATACGAACTACATGATCTTGTGCTAGGCTTAGGATTGGGTCTTGTCCATCACATCATTCTCCTAATGATGTGATCCCGTTATCAACGACATCCAATGTCCATGGTCAGGAAACTGTAACCATCTATTGATCAACGAGCTAGTCAACTAGAGGCTTACTAGGGACATGGTGTTGTCTATGTATCAACACATGTATCTGAGTTTTCTATCAATACAATTCTAGCATGGATAATAAACTATTATCATGAACAAGGAAATATTATAATAACTAATTTATTATTGCCTCTAGGGCATATTTCCAACATGGACCCACCTGGTGAGAGAGATAAATAGAGGAAGAAAAGACACGTTTGTGGGGGCCTCCCTACTCCCCGATAGCCAACCCTTAAAAATCAACATTTCCAAGGAGGCCACCACACCAAAGTGCCATCGTTGCCCAACCCAAAGGATCTAGGTTTTCACCTACACATAAGAGAACATGACAAGTGTAACTTCCATGATAACGCCTATAAGGCGGAGAATGACGCAAAGGGTTTCATCATCGTTCGCACCATATCGGGCAAGACTTCTTGTTCTAGAGCAATAGCCTCAACAATCAAGCGACCGAACCAACTTGAAACTCCAGAATGGCTTGCATTGGTTCCCTCCAAGCCAACCCTCATAAGCGATGGGACATGAGCGATCTAAGACATAATCTGAGGCAAGGAGGTGGCTACAACATGTGCGACATCAAATAGAAGTGAAGCGCGTACACTCTAGCCGTCCACAGACTAGCATGTGGCCGAGAAGGCAAAGCAAAACAGAGACATTTTTTCTCAACAGTCTTGCAAGAGACATGTAGTGATCTAGCAAAGAGAGGAGAACTACGAACATGGGGGTGCTAGCGAAAGGTTCAGAGAAACCATGAGCCTTTAGCTTCGGCCCTAACAGCAACGGGAGTCTCCTTAGGCCACACATTAAAAAATCCCAGTCAACCGATATGAAAATTCTGAGGGCTGAGGGCAAGTCACTGAAAATGAGCTAGCCTAGCCGCTTCACTACCACTCATGATGTCAACCAAAGCGACACAAGTGAGCATTCACGGCACAGACCCCATAGATACCAGATCAACAGACTGCTGATAAGAAGGAGGAAGGATGCCAGAGACACCATAGTTGTCGGAAGAACATAACTTGAGCCCCAAGCTAAAGCTGACATGCCCCAACAACCAGCACTAACAAGGGAGTGGATGACCACAGTCATCCGCGCACACATCCATCCAGGACACGCAACTACCCGAAGCACGAGCAAATCCACATCAATGGGTTGCCGCCTGCAAGCACCACGTCCATCATCGCTACAGAGGATGTGGGGACCACCAGGACCGCACGAGACCACTGGCGGCACATGGTAAACGAGGCGAATAGTCATCTGATGAGATCATCAAGGTAAGGTGGTGATGACGCGGGGGAGGGGGGGGGGCTTTGCCAACTCTAGGTATATTTCTAGGAGTCCGCTACAAATTTGACGTCTGATTTTTTACTATGGCAAATCGAAGATTTTTATGGCAATTTGTGTTTGCCAAGGATGGCAAGTTTAGTTAGCAACTATATAAAATCTGGCTCAGTTCATTTTTTTGCTAGGAAATTGTCATGCTCGCAAACTAAATTTGTCATCCTCACGCCAACTAAATTTACCATAAAAACGTTTGATTTGTCATGCTTAAAATCTAACGCCGGATTTTAGCATTACCGTATTTTTATAGACAATATTGGGACCGGCTAGAAATTAGTCGACTGGAAATCTAATTTGGGTCAGTCAATTGGTTTCTAGCCATCCGATGGAAAATAGACAGCCAGATGCGTGTCTTCAACCTCCAGCCATCATCTTCTAGCTTAGAACCACCGAGCCACTGCCAGGCTAATCTCTCCCACGCAAGCCTCACCGCCTCGCCCTCCACTCAACCGTCCACCCACCGCCGTGTTGCCGGCTTGCCGCCCCCAGCCATCCCTATAACCCCGGCCATGCACCATTTTTCCCGGTGAACCTGCACCCCCTCCCCCTCCTTGACATCCCTAAGACAGATAATGAGGTAGCCTGCACCCTAAGATAGATAATGGGATCTTTGTCATTCTAAGATAGATAATGAGGTTTCTTCTCCGGCAAGGTGAGCTTCTTCCTTTACTCCTGTGCTTCGTTCCTTCACTCGAAAATGGGCCGACCCAAATTTCAAATTCAGGCGACTTACATATAACCATCGTGGCCAATATTAGGCAACTTACCATGCAAATGGAAAACCTGAACCACATTTTTTGCTACCGCGGCACGGCAGGTCGGCTGCAAGAAAGAGCCACAATGTGGTAGCTGCTAATCCTATCAAATCCCTGCTCAGGTTAGTTACGTTCTTTGTTCATCGCAAGGAGATTTTCATTTTGATGCTTTACGAGTTCGGACACCCTCCAATTCCTACGTGATGCATGTGGTGTTAGTTACTAGTCCCAAATTAAAGCACCCACCAAATCAGCAACTGATCCCGATTATTACTCTTCTTAAACAATTCCCCATGGTTGCGGCGGTCGACTACTGTTCTGCTCTTCTCTTCTCCATGGCGGCGGACAAGGCGGTTACCCGATCGCCGGAGCGATCCAGGACGACACGCAGCGGCGACGACGTGGAGCACGAGGAAGATAGGGAAGCCAAGAAGATGAAGACAAATCTGGCGACGGAGGAAGCCGCCGCCGACGGCAGGGAGGAGGAGCTGGAGATCCCATCTCCGCCCCTTCAGCCCTACATCCCCGACGAGCTAATGGACAGGCATGCCTACCCGGAGATATTCGCCGCGTACGAGCTCGCCGAAGCCGCATTCTCTCAAAACA
>NC_041388.1:8892490-8902217 GCF_002162155.2 Triticum dicoccoides
TCTCACTCTCATCCTTGCGATCTTGGATCAGATCGCGTGGAGAAGCTGCTGCCCACGCGCCATTACTTCGAAAAGCCGCTCCTCGCCATGCCGGACTCCGCGAAGAAGGCAGTCCTCTCCGCCGCCAGATCCCTCATCGGCCTCTCCTCCTTTCGCGGTACACACGCGCGACGTTACCATCTGCTTCATGCATGCATGTCATGCGGCCTCTCTTGCCAAGGATCGCCATGAAACCTTGCTGATATATAGCTGCACGGATCCTTAATTAGGTGGCGAGCCGCTGGCACGGTCCGCTGGTGTCTGGATCAATTGGGATGAGGGGAGCCGAAAGGGCGTCGTGTTGACGACCGCACATCTGATCCGTGCCAAAAAGCCATTGGTCAAAAGCCACCGGCGGTGCAAAGACCAGTACCTGTATCATCGCGACGCTCAAGTGAGTACTGAACCACAAAAAATAACCCACTTTCCTTTTTCGAAGTCTTATTTCCTGTGACGTCTTGTTTTAGGTTATTGTTCACTTGCTCGATGAAACCACTGCGGAGGGCCGCCTGCTCTATCACCAGGAGCATTACGACATTGCTTTCTTTATGGTTGCAATGGATCAACGTGTTCAACTAGCCTCTTTTGCTGACACAGTCAACAATGGTCAAGTGACTTTGTTGCTTGCAAGAGAAGAAAATTTGGATCTAAAGATAACCCATGGCAAAGTGAAACGGAAAGCAGGACACCACTTCCTGTACTTTTCCCAAGATAACGAATATGAGGTATGCAATACTATATACTCCCTCCATTTCGAATTACTTGTCGCGGGTATGGATGTATCTAGATGTATTTTAGTTCTAGATACATCCATTTCTGCGACGAGTAATTTGGAACGGATGGAGTATATTATACATGACTAAGATTCTACATTCTTTTTTGTTTTGACTATTTACTATGAGGCAAAAGCCCCACAAGCACAAATTTTGTTACTCAAAAGGCCATATGCACAGGAGGAGGAAGAACGGAAGAGAGAGAGAGAGCATGGAGGGGGAAGAGTACATACATACCTAAGGTAAGCGTGAGATTCTACTTTATATGCATCACTACTAAGTAGTTATATTAATGTAATTTTGACCTTCAATTCTCAATTCATTGACACATTTTGTTCATTACAACTATAATAAAATTCTATACATACATTCTAGGACGACGGTTGCGGAGGGCCAGTTATTGACTTTGATGGAAAGGTTGTGGGGATGTTCAACGGTTGTAGAAGAGGGCCTTTTGTTCCTTCTTCTGTTTTGAATGGGTGCATGGATTTGTGGAGGAATTTTGGGTATGCATTATCGCTCAGTTTTAGGCAATGTTTTTAACTAATGCCTTCATCATTTTATCAACTTGTTGTTGGTACTTGAACAATACATATGACCTCATCAATACATGTGACTTCTGTCATGTATTTTTGTATTTGATTTACAAAATCATGTGTGAGTGACAATAACTGGGAGAGGAACTTCGAACGGTTGCTAGGTGGAGCGTTGTATGACAGTAAGATGATTCACGATGATACCTTTATAGGAGAAAGAGTGTTGATCACCGAAATGATTTTTGAATGTGTTAATACTAATTATTTCAATAGTGCATAAATAAAACTTCATTGACTGCTATGTTTTTTTAACATAAATGTGTCTTTTAGCCGAAGCAATCTTATTTTGATGTCTTGATCCAAAATCATGTTACGATTTTGTAGGTGCATCCTTCGGCCCCACCTTGGGTTGCAATTTGAGGCCATCAAGTTTCTAGATCCCACTCGTGGTGAGTACATATGGCGGAAGTTAAACATTGATGACGGTCTTGTTGTTGAAGAGGTATAATATATTTTTGTTCTTCTTTTGCTTTATTTGACTTTCTATTGTATTTCTCGGCATTGCCTCTCGTGCATGTTATAATTATTGACAATCAAACCTTAGATGTCAGCAGGATCCCATGCTGAGAAAATTGGAATCCGAGTAGGTGATATTATTGATTGCATTAATGGAGAACGCATCTCTACGACACTTGAGGTATGTGTACTACTCCGTCAGTCTAGGTGTATAAGTCACCTTACGAAAATCAAATAATCCCTAAATACTTAGGCACGGTACATTAACTCCCACCTCGTTTCTTCTTTCATGACATATCAACCAATAAGAAATGTGGGCCGTGCATGCTTTCAATGACTTGAGACTACCAAACACGACAGTGGTTAGTTCATTGCATGCAATGCAATTAATTCGCAAAAAAACAATAAGTTCTCTCGTTTTCCCCTCCGCCTTGGTCGCGGTGCACAACCTAAGATGACTTATAAACCTAGACAGAGGGAGTATTAGATTTTTAAAATCAATAATATGTATGCCAATTTCTATTGGTGATATATTACTTTTTTCTTGTGATTGGTTTTTTACTTTGTTTTGCTATTATTAG
Organism: Triticum dicoccoides; assembly: GCF_002162155.2. NCBI lineage: Eukaryota > Viridiplantae > Streptophyta > Magnoliopsida > Poales > Poaceae > Triticum > Triticum dicoccoides. The sequence goes on from NC_041388.1 coordinate 8,894,936, forward strand.
TTGGAAAACAAGTTGTTGAGCATATGCATGTGCAATTTTAATAGAGGAAATCTCGAAGTTGATGTTTCAGTAAGTTTGAACTTCTGTTTGAAATCATGTTTTGCTGGATCTGTGCCATCCATTTGTTCATACAAAATGTTTCTTTGTAAAATATTTGTATTGAAAAAATAGTCTCATGACTGTACAGATCCGGGTATTTCACACAGCCAAACGTCTCCGGAGGACAATAAATTTAACTGTAAATGTATCTGATCGTAAAGAAGTTATTGAACAAGGTATACAAGTCTGTTTTTAACCTAGTCCTGTGTAAAGTTTACTCCCTCTGTCCTTAAAACAGTGTACTTCCAACTTTGTCGGAAGTCAAAGTTCTTTATCTTTGACCATATTTATACAATAATACTTCAATATTTATGCCATCAAATTAGTAGAATTAGATTCATGATAAGATATATTTTCATCATATACCTGTTTGCTTTCACAAACAATGGTATATTTTTGCACAAACTCAGTCAAACTTTGAGATAGTTTGATCCTCCAACAAAGTTGGATGTACACTCTTTCAAGGAAGGAAGGACTATGTCGATTGTGAACTCTGAATTCCAAGCTATTTGCATCCCTTTTCTACATATAGTTTGTTTATATTGTGCAGTCATACATTATTATTCCTTTCAAATCACGAATCATCAAATATTTTTTCACCGTCTCACATGAATGCATGTCTATCTAGATTTGCTTACTAGTTTTTTACGCTAATAGCTATGCTTTCCCACAAATTATCATATAATGCTCATTTAAACGCCGAGATTAGAAAACCCATAAACCTTAGTAATTGCATCCTGATACTCCAAAGGATCTATCTTCTTGTATAGCTCCCATCTTGTTGTGTAATGTTTTTTGTCAGTTGCAAGTCTTGCCCCAAGAAGTGGGGTCTCAGGGAATTATTCTTGTTTTTTTAATTCTTTGGTATAGTTAGCTTGCATTGTGCGTGCTAAGTATTTAGGCGATGCTTTTTGTGCTGCTCCACTACTACTAACCTAGAATTTTTCATGAGCTGCTTAGCTATGATACTCAACTGCACTCATAGTTTGTGAAATTCCATTGTTACTACCGAAGGGGAAGTTGTAACTGAACGTGTACTACCTAGTTGGTCCTTTTTGTGATTTTCGTATTTATAGCCATGATGGTTAACATACTATGGAGAAATTTGTTTTCACTAAATTAGTAGATTTATTATGCGTATCACTAATTTAGAGTAATATGCTTTTAGTGCAAAGCATCCATGCATGTCTGATTTTTTGCATCCACTTGGCATTGCTTTTGGACTGAGATAATGCATGCACTTGTTGGTATGTCGATGCCGTACGATTCCTAGCACTAGCTTATAGGTCCATGCCATTATGTAAGAATGTATATTGAACTGTACTTGCATGTGTACATTTGGCAGTATACATATATATATACGACCTTCTTTTTAACAATGCTATTTGTTTTCTTTTGTAGCTTATTATCCTGTCACTAATGGAGAAGGGTTTTCTGCTGCGATGTCACCTGAACAAGTTGACTCAGACTCGAACTCTGACTCGGAGTGACTATGTTGCGTTTGCGCTGCTTCATGTCTTCCAAGTGTATTTTTGTACAATGGAAGGAACTACATCCAAAAGACGAATACACAATCATTTTGTCAAATACTATATTTCTTCATCTTACAAATGCCTAGTGTGATTTGTGTTATAAATCCAACAACCTGATAACAGAGGGATTTAGGATGGGGGATATGGTAGAATAGATGAACTCCAATTGGATTTAGAGTGTGATTTGTGTGCCACCACCAATCCAATATATTCCTCCACTTGACAGCCTCAACTACCGATGTCGCTTCCTTCATATTATTGTGGATCCTCATCTGACGCATCAATCATCCTGTAATGCAAAACCTTGAATATGAGAAGGGGAAGGCATAGATGGACCGAATCACGTTCTCCTTGTTGGGAATCCAGTGTGGATGGAACCATGAAATCTGGGATGGAATAAAACACGACATGCAGAGACAGAGGAAGAACATCCTTTTAAAGAGTCGTGTGTGTGGGATAGTTGGTCAGGAGTCTGTGGCAGTTCATCCTACGGATGCAGATGTGTAACATGTAAATACCGGTTTTACCTATTTCCACCTTGACCTTTGGTGACAGCTTCTGCTTGGTTGCGGAACCTACACTTGACAGTTGTGACAATATCACAATATGTAAATTTTGAATACTGGGATAGAGGAATGATTCAACATGTCTAAGAAAATACTACTAATGAGTCATACTGCATATTAGCCAAACTCTTGTGTCAGGCTCAGACACATCTTTTGTTAGATCGGGAAACAAAATACTGATATACTGTGTGAAAACAGCTAATTTTCAGGAATCTAGCTTCATGTAAGCATGCAGAGTTGATTTTTTTACTTCCAATCGAACAATTGCAGAAAAATCAATCCTCTCAACTTCAAGGTAGGTGATGCAAGAAATGGCAATGGCAATGGCAATGCACAATTTAATGTTGATAAAATCTGGAACAGTTAACACAGTCTGCAATGCAGACTTCCCTCGTTGACTCTGGTGCACCTCCTGCAGTGATAACAAGAAATTTTAATAAAATTAAGTTGAAAAGTGGACAGAACACACATTATGAGTGAACCATGAACAATACTTGATGCTAGAAAATCTTGTATGGATGTGCTCAAGGTAATTATATGCTATATCTTCCACCGAAGAATGAAAGTATTCGCTAGCTAGTTGTGCATGGTAAGCTTCTTCTTGAAAATAATTACTCAATGCAAACTTCTTACTGAAATGGATACTGCAGAACTTGTGCTACTTGTGATGCATCATCAATCAATTCATACTATCATCAAAAAAAATGTATCACACCCTTTGGCATGACCAGCAGCATATCATTCTCACCTGGAGCAGTTACCTGAATAAAAATGAATCAAAACTGCAGGAGATATCTTCCACGCATTTAGATCTGCAGCTTTACTATGCCTCCAACATATTCGCGTTTCCCCAAACCATCTTCTTTTTCTGAACCTCTATTTCCCTAATGAACATGATGGCTTATGATTGTGGTAGCCTCATGAGATTGGGAGAGAACACTATCATGTGAGACACGAAGCCCTCATCCTCAGGGAGGGTCAAACTAAATAAGATGTGTGGTAGTATGGACGTCGAAGACGATGCTTAACAGCCAGCAGTCAGGTTGATGTCACTATTGTGCGCTCCAACCCGATTGCCGGTGCAACCGGCCATGGGCTCGTGCACCTACTGTCTGCATGACCAACCAATTTCAGTTAAAAGCATTGTACAAAAGTAGGCACACATTAGTAGAACAGAAGTGGAAAGGAGTAAATACTGGAATATATAGCTGTTGATATTGATTTGGCTATTAAAGCAGGAACGTAATTTCACACCAAGTAAGTTCGTAAAGAAAATCCACACCAAGAGATAAGAGAACTTATATGGACATGATCTTTTTTGTGACTGAATCCAGTTTATATGGTTTCTTTGTACCAATATATGGCCGGCTGCTGCATTACAACTGGTACTTTGAAGGATCTGTTCATTGATCTGTATTAGATAGCACACCTTTAGCTTGTAATGCAGATTTATTGAAATTGACAGTGCGACACTCCAAAATCAGTTATAGAATACTATATTTTTAGCTCTATATATTCATGTAACTGAAGAAGTAGTACATCTGCAGCAGCATGTCTGTTTTTGGCCCTTACATAATTTGCTGAAATGAATTGCAATCATGGTACTGAAAGGACACATGAGGACATCCAGTTTGCATGAAAAGTTTTCTGTAAGAATAAATCATACACTCTGATTTCCATCTAATCACAGGAGCTGGTGCCTAGGCAGGATCAATCCACCTCATTCCCAGGCTCAGTGGCATCATACGTGAACACGCTTGACCAAATTGCACAAATAAGGTAATTCCAATCAAACCAAATTCACTAATAAGGTAATTCCAATCAAAGGTGATGGTGTTGCTGTTGCTATGGGCAAGCAGGATGCATAGCGCATGAAATCGTGATATGAGGAAGAAGTTCTGATGGCAGCCACGCCGACGAGCGGATCCGGCGAGAAAGTTCTGAGAATAACAGAGCAGATGGGGAGGTTACCGGCCGGGGTCATTCGGGAGAGGGAGAGATCGAGAGTGACCCCGTAAGAGTCCCAGGGCTCAGACTTTTTCCCTTAGCTGCGGTTGGGCTGTTTGGCCCATAAGAGTCCTGGCCTAGTAACGTAAAACAAACCAAGCGAGTCGTTCTTGTATCGGCAGAAACACTGAACGAAGCGATTTTTAGGTACGAAGACGTATTACGAACGATATTTAGGTACGGGAAGCGTATTAGGACGGTGAGCGGGCGGGCAGAAGCGATAGCTCCTTTATTAAAAAAATTTATTAATTATTAATATTAATTAATAATTAGGGAACCATTAGTATAGGTGTTAGTTAAAAAAGAATACCACGTAATGTGCATATATTACTTTGTTTGCGTGTGTTTCCACCTATGCTGGTGGCGCTTCTTCTGCATGGGATTCAACAAAGAAAAGCTGGATGCACTGCCAGGAAACCATGATAGTGGAAGAGGTGAACCTTTCATTGCAGACCCGAATTCAGAGTGAAAAATCATCTGGAAAATGCACCGTGAAAGTAAACTGAACATGTCGAGCTGGAGCTAGTCCTGGTCCGATGTGTGTTGCTACGTCGTGCATGCATATGCATGTGGACCCGAAATCACAAACATATAGTATGACCCACCAAATTAATCAGTTACGGATCCCGGTTATTGCTCTTCCTGATTGATTGGTTCCCAGGCTAGTGGTCGGTTAGCTGTTGACTCAATCTAATCGATCACCATCCTCGATCGCGGCTGCCGACTACTGCTCGATCTGCTCTTAGCGATGGCGGCGGACACGGCTGCTGCGACCCGATCGCCGGAGGAGCGATCCAAGACCACCGGCGGTGCCGACGTGCAGGACGAGGAGAGGGACGCCAAGAAGATGAGGACCACTCTGGCGACGGAGGAAGACGACGGCAACGGTGGCGACGAGGAGTTGGAGATCTCGTCTCCGCTCCGCGAGCCCTACCTCCCCAAGGAGGTAGACATGCGCGCCAACCCGCATATCCTCGCCGCCTACAAGCTCGCCCAAGACAAATTCCATGATAAACGAGGTCATCCCTCTCTTCCTCCCCACCGTCTCCCATCCTTCTGCTCTTGCACTTTCTAAGAGAAAGAGATCCTTCTCATCTTGCTGCAGATCGCGAGGAGAAGCTGCTGCCCACGCGCCTATCATTCCTTTTCGGAGCGTCGCCCGTCCTCGTCCCCGATGCCGGGAAGAAGGCCGCGCTCTCCGCCGCCAGATCAATCATCCACCTCTCCTCCTCTCTCGGTTAGTCGGCTTGTGCGTATGCCAAGCCTCCATCTCCATGCATGCGCCGCTAAGGGTCGCCACAAAATCTTGCTGATACATAGGCACATAGCTGCGTGCGCCTGCAGGTGGCGATCCGCTGGCACAGTCCACCGGCTTCTGGATCGATTGGGACGAGGGGAGCAAAACCGGCATTGTTTTGACGACCGCGCATCTGATCCGCGCGAACAAGCCGCTGGCCAAAGACTACTGGGCGAAAAAAGGCCGGTACCAGTATCATCCCGGTGCTCAGGTGAGTACCCATCAACACACCTCAAATGTAATCCCTCTGTCCCATAATGTATAGTGTCAAAAAACGTCTTACATTATGGGATGGAGTGAGTAACAATTTGCCTGATTTGCCAGTGTGCAAATAATCCCGCCTCTTACTTTCTCCGACATTTGGTTTCAGGTTACTGCTCACTTGCTCGACGACACCACCGTGGAGGGCCGTCTGCTCTATCACCAGGAGCATTATGACCTTGCTTTCCTTAAGATTGCAATGGATCGGAGTGTTCAAGTAGCCTCTTTCGCTGACACGTTCAACAGTGGTCAGCAGGCTTTGCAGCTCGGAAGAGATGGAAATTTGATTTTAAGGATAACTCTTGGCAAGGTGACGCAAGGTGACTTCGTGTATTTTTGTCGAGATAAAAAATACGAGGTACAAAAATATTTTATCTTGACTGCTATGCGAGATTTCACTCTTGTTTTTTCTTTCACTATTTATTGTGAGGCAAATGCTCCAACAACTCCATATTACTCAAAAAAGCATATGTGCAGGAGGCGGAGACACGGAGGAGAGAGAGTGCGTGGAATGGACCGGGATATACTTTATATGCATCATTTCCCACTGAGTTACATCACTACCGGAAACTGGCCCTACCCCGACGGCCAAATCAATGCCGACGACTGCCGTCGGCCTACTTTGCGCTATGCCGACAGCCACGTCTTGGCCGTCGGCGTACCTTGGCCGTCGGGCTACCACGAGCTAAGCCGACGGCACCCGTCGGCATACATATGTCGTCGGCCCAGCTGCGAACATGGCGACAGCAGCCGTCGGCATACCCGTGGGCCCGGCGACCCCGCCCGTGACCAGCGGCTAACGTCGTCAAATCTATGCCGACGGCCTGGACGGCCGGCCGTCGGCATATATCGTCATGCCACATCATAGATCCGCGGCGCACCGTCCATGAGCTAAGCCGACGGCTGCCGTCGGCATACATGCCACGTCAGCGATCCGCGGCACGCCGCCCGCCGCCTAAAACCTGGCCGTCTCTATGCCGACGGCATAGCCGTCGGCATAGGTAGACTTTTTTTTCATATGTATTTTTTAAGCTTTTTTATGTATTATTATATAAACTAACATGTACCATGTTAAATATAAACATACATATGAATATATATGTAGTTTGTATTTTTTTCATATATTATGAATATATATATAAATGGTTTGTATTTTTTCGAGCACGTTAATAATGTGCGGTCATGTTCTTTTGAATATAGATCATTATATTTTATTAAAATCAAAAACAGCTATGCCGACAAATGTTTTGTGGCGGTTGCAAACGCCCGACACCCGTCTCCAGAGTGTGACCCCCCTCACGTCCGCGGTGTGCCCCCCTCATGGACGGCGCCGACACCTGGAGGGGGGAAACGGACGCGTCGGGTCTACACGGTGGATGTAGCTGTGGGTTTGGCCCGGATGTTGCTCCTGGGTGTCCCTACGGGTGACCTGACACAACCGGGTGCAGAGGTCCACTGGTCAAAGCCCGTCCGTGGGAAGTCAAAAGGCTAGATCTCGTGGTCAACCGCTCCACGGTTAG
>NC_041388.1:8902614-8903602 GCF_002162155.2 Triticum dicoccoides
GCCGGCACCTGGAGGGGGGAAACGGACGCGTCGGGTCTACACGGAGGGGATCTTGCTGTGGGTCTGGCCCGGATGTTGCTCCAAAGTGTTCCTATGGGCTGACCTAACACAACCGGGTGGAGAGGTCCACTGGTCAAATCCCGTCCGTGCAAAGTCAAAGGGCTAGATCCCGTGGTCAAACGCTACAGGGTTAGGCGGGTCGGGGGCCCTGGGGGGTAGCAATGCCACCGGAGCGTCGCACCGGGCCCTCATACATGCGGGGTGGTGTGGTGGCATGTCCGAAGAGGCGGCACGCGTCTCCGGGGCGTGGCCCCCCTAACGAACGGCGATGACACGGTAGTAGCCATTCTGCGGTAATGATGCGGCGTGAATATTATTAAATACTCGGAGCGCGATAAAATCATGAGTTTTTTTTTTTGCACAACGTGTGCACATGTGCTATAGGAACGATAATATTTTTTCATAATTTTTGGTGATGGAGAAGTATCCGAAAAATCCCCTCTACGCAGATTGCCCTTCGCGCGTCTACGGCTGTGGCCGGCGGCCTCCGGGGGCTAGCATGCCGCCAAATCTTGCGTAGGCAGCCTCTCATGTGTTTGGAAGTGTGGTGGTTGCAAACGCCCGGCACGCGTGTCCGGGTGTGCCCCCCCTCACGGACGGCGCCGCCGCCGTCACCTGGAGGGGGAAAACGGACGCATCGGGTCTACACGGAGGGGATGTAGCTGTCGGTTTGGCCCGGATGTTGCTCCCAGGTGTCCCTCTGAGCTCACCTAACACAACCGGGTGGAGAGGTCCACTGTTCAAAGCCTGTCCGTGAAAAGTCAAAGGGCAAGATCTCGTGGTCAACCGCTCTAGAGTTAGGCAGGACAGGGGCCCCTGGGGGTAGCAATGCCACCGGAGCATCGCACCGGGCCCTCATACATGCGGGGTGGTGTGTTGGCATGTCCGAAGAGGTGGCACGCGTCTCCGGGATTTGGCCCCCCTCACG
>NC_041388.1:8903641-8904619 GCF_002162155.2 Triticum dicoccoides
GGGGTTTGGCCCCCCTCACGGACGGCGCCACCGCCGGCACCTGGAGGGGGGAAACGGACGCGTCGGGTCTACACGGAGGGGATCTTGCTGTGGGTCTGGCCCGGATGTTGCTCCAAAGTGTTCCTATGGGCTGACCTAACACAACCGGGTGGAGAGGTCCACTGGTCAAATCCCGTCCGTGCAAAGTCAAAGGGCTAGATCCCGTGGTCAAACGCTACAGGGTTAGGCGGGTCGGGGGCCCTGGGGAGGTAGCAATGCCACCGGAGCGTCGCACCGGGCCCTCATACATGCGGGGTGGTGTGGTGGCATGTCCGAAGAGGCGGCACGTGTCTCCGGGGCGTGGCCCCCCCTAACGGACGGCGATCACACGGTAGTAGACGGATCAGGCACTCGCATAGTTACCGGATCAGGCACTCGGTAACGGTACCCCTCAGTCAGTTGCTCTCCTATGTATCACCTTTCACGAGACCATAGAAAAAAATATACGTGATATTTTAGAAAATTGCTGTACAATATAAAAAAAGATCATGTCATTAAAAATAATGTTTCAAATCATTAAAGAAAATGTATGGTACATTTTAAATAATGTTCTGCATGTAAAAAATATGTATAAGAAAACATTAAAATATTTATAAAAAATAAGAAAACATTATAAAATTTATACAAAATAAGAAAAGTAAAAATAAAAATATGCCGACGGCTAGCTGCGGCCATAGGGAAGCTTGTACGCGGATCGGTGACGTGGTTAATAAAAAAGAAAAAAAGTATGCCTACGGCTAAGCCGTCGGCATAGGTGCCACGTGGCGCCCTGAGCTATGCCGACGGCTTAGCCGTCGGCATAGTTGACCTTATCCACTCGTGTTACCCCCCATCCACTCACTGTCTCCCCACACCCCGAGCTAGCTGCCGCCGCCGCACCCCCCGACCCCGACCTGCGCCGCCGCCGCACCCCCCACCCCGACCTGCCGCCGCCGCCGC
>NC_041388.1:8905382-8909313 GCF_002162155.2 Triticum dicoccoides
CGGCCTCCCCCGACCCCGGCGCCCCGGCCTCTCCCGACCCCGCCGGCCGCGGCTCCGTCCGGCACCGTCCCTCCCGTCCCCGACCACCCCTACCTCACCATCCCCTCTACCGCCTCGCCCCCTGCCACGCCCCTCTCGGTGAGCTACGTTTTTTTTCATTTTTTTCCATTTTTTTTCTATTGTTGGATGGATGAATGAATGCATAGATGGATGTTGGATGTTAGATTGTTAGGTTAGATGTTAGATGTTAGGTTGTTAGGTTGATATATAGTTGAATGTTGGATGTTAGGATGTTAGATTGTTAGTTTGCATTATTTTTATCATGATGATCTTGTCATTTGAGATGTGCTCTAAAATTGGTATAAGATGAGTGATTATTTTTATCATGATGATCTTGTCAAAAAAATTGAACCGGACAAAATTTGACACTTGACAAAATAAGATTTTTTTCATAGTTTTAAGTGGCAGTGCTTAATGTTAAGTAGCTATGTGAGATGTGCTACAAAATTATGATATGATCAGTGGTTATTTAATCATGATGATGTTGCAAAAAAATTGAAGGACAAAATTTGACACTTGACGAAACATGATTTTTTTTCATAGTTAAAAGTATCAATGCTTAATGTGAGGTGATGACCTAAATTTTTTTCACTCGGTGTAATTAACAGGATTTGTGGTGTTCCATCTTCGTGGAGTGATTGTCGACGTTGGAGGTGTTGGTCCACGATCGTCCGTCTCCTTTGATCGACTACATCGGAGGGTGAGCAACAATTCCATGACCTCGTCCACTTTTTTTCCATGTCACTAGATTAAATTTTCACGTCAAGTCGCGTAACCTAGGTCTCCCGTCCGAAAGGGTTGCATCGATAAATATGCATTCAATTGCATATTTATCACCGCAGCTCTTTCGGATTGTCCAGCGCTTTCCACGGACAGCCCGAGGATGTGTAGATTGGGTACGTTGTTCATGCTCTACCCCGTTCCGAGACAGGATTTCGGCGGCGCCTCCCTGTTGTTCTCCGGATGCACATTCTCTCGGCATTTTGCCGAGACGTGTATTTGAAGAACAGCGGGGAGGTGCTGCCGAAATTTTGTCTCGGAATGGGGTAGAGCATGGACAACGTACTCAATCTACACATTCTCGGGTGGGATTAGGACCCATCTTTACCTATTAGAGATGTAGGTGGATTAAATGTCGTTTCTCGTCAACCTTGTAAAAAATAAAATATTGATGTGAGTAATTTAAATGAATCCTTAATTTTGTTGTGTGGCTTCCAATAAAGCAGAGATGGCACATAATCAGTGGATGTATAGTGGGTTTTTCCGTCGGAATCAAGTAACAACAGAGTGGGTCGAGAAAACTGATGTGTTTTTGAAAGAGATATTCCGTAGTCCAATGAGGATGGTGCCAGAATGCCCGTGTGCCAGATGTAAGAGGCGTATTCGCAGAGATAAGAGTGAGATGACTAAGCACCTTCGCACGCATGGATTTATGCCCAACTTTAATATGCCGATAAACTTTGCCCAGCGGGACCGTGGTAGAGAGGATGTGATACGACAACGCGTCGCTGGTTATGAGGACGATGGGGTTAGAGACATGCTAGATGATGTCTTTGCTGCACAGCCGACACCTCCGTCACATTTAGCGAATGAACTGGAATTATGTAGGCATATAAGGAGTTTGTCGAGCATAGGAATCTCGAGGTGCGGGAGTACTTGAAACGAGTGAAGGCAAACGATGATTACAACCGTCAGATGATGACGGTTAGTTTTGCCCTCTTAAAACCAACCTAAATTTTTGCACTTTCATTCCTTCTGATCTTCTAGTTTGCTTGTTTAACTAACATTTAGGCTATGTTGGCGTCTTGGACTAACCGCACGGATCCACCACAAATGGGACCCCCACCACCACCTGCGGGAGAACCCCCACATGTGCCCACGTTCGATGAATGGGTGGCACTAGGCAGTGATGGTCCGGTTAGTACATTTGCCTAACTACTAGCAAACTAGTTCTCGTTCATGAAACACTATCATATCATATTTACCGTTAGAATCTTTTCTGAAACATGTAGGGGACCGGTGGCTCGACTCCTGCTCCGTCGACCCCAGTCACTCCGATCTGGCAGAGTGGTGGTGGTCGCGATGGCGGTTTTGGCGGAGGTGGTGGTGGTGGTTTTGGCGGAGGTGGTGGTTTTGGCGGGGGTGCTCTTGCTTGATGATTCCGTGCATGTGGCCATCGTGCCATGCCTTTCATATTCCTACTTTTATCATGTTTCATGTCTTGCACTACTTTTATGTTCATGAACTTCCATCGGTGATGATCTTTAGATGATGTGATGAACTTGAGTATGTTTAGATGATGATGGTGAACTTGAGTATGTTTAGATGAACTTGAGTATGTTCACATGATGAATTGTCATATTTCTGCATAATTTCATATTGTTCTGTTTTGAAATGCTGTCAAATGAATTGGAAAAGAGAAAACAGGGAAAATAAAAAAAACAAAAAAAACTATGCCTACGGCAAAGCCGTCGGCATATATACGCCCAGGAGTTACCAGGAGCTACCACGTGGCAGAGATATGCCTACGGCAAAGCCGTCGGCATAGATTTCCATCTATGCCGACGGCTTTGCCGTAGGCATAGCCCTGCTGCCAGGAGAAGCCGGGGGACGACACGTGGCGCAGGTATGCTGACGGCCGAGCCATCGGCATACATGCGCCACGTGTCGTCCCCTGAATCGCCAGCGCTGTTGACGGCGCCGTCCGTTGCCGTCAGACGGAAAACAACGCCGACAGCTAAACTATGCCGACGGCTCTCCCACGGCCGTCGGCATATGCTCCTATGCCGACGGCTATACTACGCCGACGGTCTGACACATCTACGCTGACGTGATCTACGCCGACGGGGATATGCCGACAGCAGCCGTAGGCATAGATCTATGCCGACGACAATGGACCTATGCCGACGGCCCTGGGCCGTAGGCATAGCCCGCGAGTCCGGTGGTGCATGTAAGCTTGGCCTTCTATTTTCTAATTCGTTCACACTATTTTGTTTTTGTTTATTATATAAGGACATTTATATACATATCCTTTAGTCCGACGATGGTGGAGAGCCGGTCATTGGGACTTTGATGGAAAGGTTGTGGGGATGATCAATGATTGTAAACATGGGTTCTTTGTTCCTTTTTTCATTTTGAATAGGTGCATGGAACTCTGGAGGAATTTCGGGTATGCATTCTTCCTCGGTTTTATGACAATGCTGGCTAATGCATTCTTTCTCCTTTTTTTGTTCTTGTTGTATGTAGGTGGACTACATGTATGACCTCATCAATAGAGAGAAAGCCTACATTTTGATTGGTCAAAATTTGATTGTTATCATGCTCTGTGTTTATAATATTTGATACATTTATGTACTCCCTCCGATCTAAATTAATTGACTCACACTTAGTACAACTTTGTACTATAGTTGTACTAAGTGTCCAGCATTTAATTTGGATCGGTGGAAGTATTTGTTTTACAACATCATGTGTGAGTGACACTATAGACCAGGGTGGAACTTCAAAGGGGGCATGGTGGATAGGAGCATATTGTAAGATTTTTCACGACATTACCATTATAGGGGAGAATTTGTTGATCGTTGAGATGATTATGAGTGTTTTACTACTTTTTATATCGATGGTGTGTAAATGATGTTTAATTGAAGGAATCATATTTCTATAGCTAAAACTGATTGTAGGTGCATCCCTCGGCCCCACCTTGGATTGAAGTTTAAGGCCCTCAAGTTTCTAAATCCCTCTTATGTTGAGTACATATTGCGCAAGCTAGACATTGATGACGGTCTTCTAGTTGAAGAGGTATACAATTGGTCGCTTTGCTTTTTTTTATCTTGCTACGTATATATGACAGCACCTATAGGTAAGGTGGATGAAA
>NC_041388.1:8909427-8921663 GCF_002162155.2 Triticum dicoccoides
TAGTACTGCGATTATGTTTTACCGTGATCTTCTCATGCATGTTATCGAATAATTAATTATTTTCAGTTAAACCTTAGGTGTCAAATGGGATCTCATGCTGAGAAAGTTGGTATCCAAGTAGGTGATATTATTGGAAGCATTGATGGAGAAAGCATTTCAACCACAATTGAGGTGCGCACTGCGCTTTTATTAGGTTTTAAACAAAAACAAAAATAATTAGTGGACTTCCTATTACTCCGGACCAGAGGGAGTACTTTTGTTTTTGTCCTTGTAATTTCTTACTTTTTTGCTGCTCTTTCAGTTGGAGAAAAAATTGTTGAGTATATCAATGGGCAGTTTTCATGGGGGAAATGACATTACTACCAAAGTGGAAATTTCTGTAAGTTTGAAATTGTGTTCTGATCAACCTGTGTCGCCCATTTCTTCATATAAAATAATGCTTTGCAAAATATTAGCATTGACAAATAGTCGCATGAACTCTATAGGTCCGAGTATTTCACACGAACAACCGTCTTTGGAGGGAAAAACATTTAAATGTAAATATATCGGATCACCGAGAAGTCGTTGAACGAGGTATACATCTCTCCTTTTACAACCTAGTGCCATCTATATTTTCTTTGGATTGTCAGCTATGAATCTCAAGTTATGTGCACCCATTTTTTCGTATATTTTCTTTTATATACTGTGCAATCATATCTCAACCCTTCAGATGTTTTAAATGTCGCAATTTAAAAGTAGTATATAAATCATGATTTTGGAGTTTTTTTTAATGTACTTCATTCATTGTTATGCCAAATAAGCATCCATATTTGACTTTTGTTTGCAAATGACATTGTTTTGGGACAAGAAAATGCATGCACTTGTTGGTATGTTTATGCCTTGTGATTCTTAGCACTAGCCTAGAGGTGCCTTACATTGTGTAAGAATGTAAATTGAACTATACTTGCAAGCCTACTTTTGGCAATCTCTACATGGACGCACAACTTTCTTGTTAACAATGCTATTTTCCCGTTTGCAGCTTTTTATCTCATCACTAATGGAGAAGGGGTTTCTCCCCCTGTATAACATGTCCAAGTTTAATTAGAATCGGATTCGAACAAGTCGCTTTGTTGTGCTTGCACTACTACATATGAGGGTTCATGTCTTCAAAGTATTCTTTTTGTACAATGGAGGGACAACATCTAGAATAATAAGACAAGATTGTTTAGCCAAGTCCTATATTTCAAGGTCTTACATATGCCTATACATTTAGGGGAGCTAAGACCAAGAGTTTCGACGCTAAGAGGGGGGCATTTTTAATAACTTTAAGGAAGACCCGCCACATGTAATATTATTGTTGTTGTATGGATGCCCACGGGGATATTTTAGGTGCCATTTTAAGAGTATCAAGAAATGTGCTATTTTCACATTGTTCTGAGAACATGTGTCTTTCAAGTTAAACGAGCAAAGCAGTTCCACAAAACGGAGAGGGCGTGGACCAAGATCACCACACAAACACAAAGAGGGCATGTATTTGGACTAAACTTCCGCTTCTTCCTACTGCAACCACTTCTGCCTATTTTCACTCTACTGTTGCCCATTCTGCATAAACGGTTGTGGGTAGATGTTAAACGATAGTACTGCTTCTTGCGGTACTTCTGCCCTGGCACCACTCTAACATTGTTCTTCCCCTGTTCCTCAGACCAGTTGCGGTAGTACCACGCTGATGGACGGTAATACTACTCTGGCATGGGCGACAACATAATCTCCTTGTCGATGCACCACCTCCTTTGACATAGGCATCGCGTCGGTCCTATATGACTCTACTGTTATCAACATGACCGTTTTTTATTTATCTTTTCTCGGATTGTTGGTGTTTTGCTATGTATGTTGGTTATTATGCATAGGCCTAGGGTTACTCATCATGTTTTGTATCCGCTTGATGCTACATTTTAAATTAATAAATGTGTTCTTTTATAAAAAAACACTTTATGTTAATAAAAACACTCTTTGTCGAAAAAACAAAGAAGAAGTCGGGTGATCCTACCATGCTAATACTGTGATGGCGATGAACAACAAGGTGGAAGGAAGATAAAAAAGACTTGACGGGATTGGCAACCTTGAGTGGTTCAACATGGGCGTCATGCGTCGGGTGATCCTATTGTGGCATCTTGAACATCGGAGGCAGAAGGATTTCGTCTACATTACTCGTGCACGTCATGATGATGTCACATATCTCTTCTTGCCCAGGGCAGATGAGGATTAGATTTGTGAATAACCGAAGCACGGAATTAGAAGGAAAGTGGCCGTAGGTTTATGTGCGTGAATAATGGCCGGGCAGTTTGAACCGGGGGAGACTTGTATAGGATCTCATATTAGGTGCGATCAATGAGATCAATTTAAAAAAGAAATACAAAGCATGTTCAAACATTTAAAAAAATACACACACATCAATGGTTGATGTATAATCTCAAAAAGATTCAGCTTCCAATTCGTCCAACACTAATAGAAACAAGAAAGAGAAAATTGAATGTGAATAATGTCTAAATGTACTATTCACCAAAGGCTTTGCCACACCTACGTAATTATTTTATGTAAAGCTACATGAAAACCGGCTTGGGGTGATTTGATTGGAAGGAAAAATAGTCCGGGCCCCACCCTGTGAAATTTAGGGGGGTGGGGGAGAGACGTAGATTTGAAATTTGAAGTAAGCTTATGTAGATGTGCACGTAAGTGTAGGTGTAGGATTGTTGATTCACCAAAGGTTGTCGGATTCTAATTTGTCTTTTTTGAATCTCTATCGAGTTTTGACCTGATTTTTCCGGAGTTGTAGACATGTCCCGCATGTATATTGGCAAATAATTTTAGAATTTTTTGAAATATCTAAATATTAAATTTTGTGGTTGATGTCACTGAATGTGAGATCCTATACCAGTCTCCCTAATCCCTAATAACAAAAGGACATCTAAAAGCAGTTAAACAAATCAGCAAATCTCACCCGGGCCTTCGCCTGACTACTTGATCCAACGGTCCGATAGGAAGCAAAATGATGCATAGTGATGCCAAAAAAAAAAAACTGCTTAGCTTAGCTGTGTTCATCGCAAGCACAAAATTCTCGGCCCAGATCCGAAATAATGAATCCCCCATTATTACTCTTCTTATTAAGTACTAGGAGAATAATTCCCTGATATACACCTACCTGTTGCCTGTTGACGTAATCGAATCGAGAACCGTCTTGCGGCGGCCGACTAGTGCATAATGGAGGCGGAGACTGCTGGAATTTAGTCTATTTTAGGCAGTCCAATAACTATTTCAGAAATTTCTAATAAATCCTAGAGGCCCACTTAGCCCATTTGTGCAAGGCAAGGGATACTACTAAAGTTTAGTCCCACATTGCTAGTTTAGTAGGAGTTGGACCTCCTTATAAGGGAGGTTCTTTCCCCACTTGTACGAGCATGAGAACAAGAGGGATATCCACGCGCGCTCCTCCTCCGCCGCCCGCCTCGCCGCGGGTCGCTCCTCTCAGAGAGACGCACCAGAACTTCTCCTTCCTCTCACAGCCTGAAAATGACGCGGTTCAGCCGTAGGATCTTCCTTTAGATGAGCAACACATGCCGCAAGCCATGGCATCAGGTGACAGTGCAACAGCGCCTGGCAGTGACGAGGCAGGGCCAGACGACGGAACGGGCGAGGAGGCAGGCGAGGCCAGCCCATGGCAGTGACGAGGCAGGGCCAGACGACGGAACGGGCGAGGAGGCAGGCGAGGCCAGCCCAGGGGAGGCGAGGGCGACACCTTCCGATGCCGGCCCAGGCGAAGCCAGCCCGGGAAAAGCTGGTGCGGGCGAGGCCGGGGCTGTGGACCCCGGTCGTGCGGCAACCACTGCGGGTGGTGCAGCGGGAGGCATGCATGGCGCATGCATTGCACCAGGCATCACGTCAGGTGCAACCAACTCCTCCTGTTCATCCAATAATTCAAGACGAGCTCCACGACCCGTGCCTGCAGCATGATTAGGCAACAACGCAGGAGAGTATGCAATATCAACAAATTGAGCAGGCAGAGGAGAAGTGGAAGAAGAGGATGAGACCGGAGGTGCGGGAGTCATTGGGAAAGACGAGAACGGGAATACATTCTCATCAAACACAACATCACGCGAGATGTAGACACGATTAGACGGAATGTGGAGACACTTGTACCCTTTATGAAGGGAGCTATACCCAAGAAAAACATAAAGTTTTGACCGAAACTCAAGCTTGCGCTTATTATATGGACGAAGATGAGGCCAGCAAGCACAACCAAAAACTTTGAGAAAGGTATAATCCGGAGACTCATTAAGCAACAGTTCAAGCGGTGTTTTCATTCCAAGGAGTCGTGTAGGAAGCCTATTTATGAGAAAACAGGCAGTGGAAAACGCATCACTCCAAAACCTAAAAGGTACCGATGCATGGGCAAGTAAAGTGGGGCCAGTTTCAACAATGTGACGATGCTTACGTTCAGCCGTGCCATTCTGCTGATGTGTATGAGGACAAGACACACAATGTGAAATTCCAAGCTTATTAAAAAAGGAATTGAGGTTGTGATACTCACCCCCCCCCCAATCGGTTTGGACATGAATAATCTTATGCTTGAGAAGACGCTCAACGTGAGCTTGAAATTGTAGAAACACATCAAACACATCAGATTTACGCTTGATAAGGTAAAGCCAAATGAATCGATTTTAAGCATCAATAGAACTGACATAATAATTATGACCACTCACAGAAGTTTGGGCATGCCCCCATACATCAGAAAAAATAAGCTCAAGTGGAGTTTTAACGACACGACTCGAATCCGAAAACGAAAGCTGATGACTCTTGCCTTGCTGACAGGCATCACAGACTGTGGCAGCATCTTTATTGGACACAATGGGAAGACTATGACTATGCAGAATACTACGAACTATGGGAGTAGCAGGATGACCAAGCCGTGCATGCCAATGAGTGGGCGAAACACGGACACCGCTGAACGCTCGAGGAGCAGATGGAAGATCAAGTGCATAAAGTCCATCACCCACGCGACCTCTAAGCAGAACGTCCCTCGTGGCCCGATCCTTGATAAAAAATAAAAAGGATGAAACTCAGTGAAAACATTGTTGTCACGAGTAAGTTGAGGAACAAACAATAAGCTACGAGTAGCAGAAGGAACTCTAAGAACATTACGTAGATGAAGATATTTTTTGTGCGAGTTAAGAGGGAGGCCTGACCAACATGTGATATGTGCATACCTGCTCCATTGGTGGTGTGAATCTGATCATGTCCACGGTATGGTTCTTGCATGGAGAGTTTGCCCATCTCGCCTATCAGGTGATTCATAGCGCCCGTGTCCATGTACCAAGTTGGGTCGATGGGATAGGATGGAGTGTGGCCTGCTTGGCGAGCAGGCTCATGAGTGGCTAAGGCAGCCTGCTTCTCGTTGCCTTTGCCATTGTTGTCGATGCCGAGGAAGTCCTGCTTGAAGCGGCGATGATAGCGGGAAGCGAGGTGACCTGAAAGATTGCACAACTGACAGGGAAGCTGAACGCCACATGAGGGGCAGCAGGCACACGGACGACCACCCCCGGTCGTAGGCAGGGCGGCGGCGGCGGGCGGCCGCTGAGTCTGTGGAGTCGATGGCACTGACTTGCCGCTGGTAGGTGTTTTGAAGGGTTTCCCTTTACCACGCGTGGCAGCATTAGCAGCAATAAAACTCGGGTTGGACCGGCGGGACTTGATGCGCTGTTCCGTGGTGAGGAGGCGGGCGTAGAGCTCACGAGGTTCAAGCGGAGTGTCACGACCATTGATATTTTCAGCAAGGTTATCATAGTCGTCATCCAGTCCGTTCATGACGAAGGTGGTGAAGCTGAGGTCAAGGAGCTTGGTCTCCCCCAGCTCCGTACGAATAGTGTGAGCGCGTGCATGCTGCTGAGATGCGAAGCTCGTGTGAAGAGCAGACCACGCCTCCTGAGACGTGGCAGCGAAGAGGACCAAGGAGGACACACCCTCGGTGAGCGACGACTGGATCGCAGAGAGGATGGCCTGATCCTGAGCAACCCATGCATGATATGCCGGATGATGCGGTGGAGGACACGACAGGGAACCATCGACGTAGCCCTCCAGGTAGCGACTGCGGAGAAGCGGCAGCACCTGTGCACGCCATGACAGATAATTATCTGTCGTAAGCTTCACCGGGATGAGATGCGTGAAGTAGAACGGTGCAACGGCCGCGGCATGATCAGCAATGGGAGGCGACGTGTAGTAGCCCATGTGGGACGATCCAGCAGATGCACCAGGACCCAGCGTCGAGGACGGTGCAGCCGGCGCAGGAGCTCCAGGGTAGGACGTGGCCATCGGAGGCGAATAGTATCCGCCATAGGGCAGCGGCGGTGGCGGGGCACCGTAGGGCACAGCCGGTGCCCGTCCCGACCCGGTGTTCGTGGCGCCGTAGTGCTGTGAAGTTGGGGTGGTGTAGAACGTCGTAGGGATGGCGCCATGCGACATAGCCACGGTGGCCAGATAAGGCGATCCGTACGGGGCGGGGACGTTGGGCGCGGCAACCACAGGAGGAGCCCCGTAGGGCCCTACGTTCGGCGGAGGAGGTGCCCCGTAGGGTGCCGATCCCATCCAGGGAGCCGCTGGGTCAGGGTACGCAGCGCCCCAAGCCGGCGGAGGTGCGATCAGGGACGATGGCGGCTGTTGATCGGACGCGGCCCCCGCCATCAAGGCCTGGCCAGAGTAGACCGAGGCCAGAGGGCGTGACGATAGGAACGGCGACGCAGGCGCCATGGCAGTGACCGGCGCGACGGCGGCGGCGGCGGAGGTCGATGCGGTCGCGGCGGCGGCAGCAGAAGACATAGGACCGGTTAGGGTTGATACCATGTTAAACATAGGGTTTTGGGAAACTGCACGACACCCATAACAGGGTGTAGCTATCTCATATATATATATAAGAAGTATACAAGGTGTATGGTACAATATACAAGATCTATACAGAGGCTACGTATAAATACAGTCTAACAGTCGGTACGTGCACGCCCAGCGGACCATAATGCTCCTACATGTATGCATGCTCACACAAGAACTTGCAGGCCGCCAGCCGCTCGCTTGGTCTGCCGGTCTCTGGATCGATTGGGACGAGGGGAGCGGAACCGGCATTGTTTTGACATCCGCGCATCTCATCCGTGCCAAGGAGCCGCTGCCCAAAGACTACCGGATGCTCAAAGACCGGCACCTGTATCATCCCGGTGCTCAAGTGAGTAGCACCGATCATGCAACCGCAAAACTAACACTTTGCTTAATTTGTCGGTGCCCGCCTTACTTTATGGTGTGCTTTGTTTTAGGTTACTGTTCACTTGCTCGACGACACCACTACAGAAGGCCGCCTGCTCTATCATCAGGAGCATTACGACGTAGCTTTCTTGAAGGTTGCAGTGGATGGACGTGTTCAACTAACCTCTTTTGCGGACACAGTCAACACTGGTCAGAAAGGTTTTGCGGCTCGGAAAAGAAGAAAATTTAAATCTCAGGATAACCCATGGCAAGGTTAAACTAGACGAGGAGCAACTAGGAGAGGGACACCACCACAACATGTACTTTTATCCCGATGAAAAAATATGAGGTATGTATAAAATATAATTTATCGTGGACCCTACTCTCCTTCTCTTTTTTTACTACTCCCTCCGTTTTATAATATAGTGCATATGATTTTTTTTTGAGAAGTCAAATTAAACAAACTTTGTCCAAATTTACAGAGAGAACTATTTATATATACAATTCC
Organism: Triticum dicoccoides; assembly: GCF_002162155.2. Taxonomy (NCBI): domain Eukaryota; kingdom Viridiplantae; phylum Streptophyta; class Magnoliopsida; order Poales; family Poaceae; genus Triticum; species Triticum dicoccoides. The sequence goes on from NC_041388.1 coordinate 8,917,196, forward strand.
AAACATATATAACATGAAAATATAACTGATGATGTATCCAGTGATATGCATTTGGTATTTCAAATGTATATATTTTTGTCTATAAACATGGTCAAATTTTGTACTGTTTGACTTTTGAAAATATATATTATACACACTATATTATGGAACAGGGGGGGAGTATTTATTAATATGAAGCATATGTACAGGAGGAGGAAACTGAAGAGAGACAGAGAATGTGGAGGGGAAAGGGTGTGTACATACCTAGGGTAAGCCTGAGATTCTACTCTATATGCACAATTTCCTAAGGTTGAGTTATATGTAATTTTGACCTTCTATATGTTGTTATTCGTTCAGACCATTTTGTCTATTATAACAAAAAATTATATACATATGTTTTAGTGTGATGATGATGGAGAGCCGGTCATTGACTTTGATGGAAAGGTTGTGGGGATGATCAACTGTTCTGAAAGTGGGTCCTTTGTTCCTTCTTCCATTTTGAACAACTGCATGTATTTGTGGAGGAATTTCGGGTACACATTCTCCTTCGGTTTTATAGCAATGCTTGCTGATGCATTCTTTGTCCTTTTTGCTATTTGTTGTTTGTAGTTGGACTATAGGTCTGACCTAATCTATAGAGATAAAATCTATGTTTTGATTGTTCAGAATGTGATTGTTGTCATGCTTTATGTTTGTAATGTTAAATAAATTTATGTGATTGTTTTACAAAATAGTTTGTAAGTGACACTATACAACGGGTGGAACTTTGAAGTGCTAGGTGCATATAGGAGCAGCAGGGGAACAACATTGTAACATTATAAGATTATTCACGACATTACCATTATGGGGGGGAGGGGGGGCGTTATTAATTATTGGGACGGTCCCGAGTGAATTAATTAGTACATGGCGCATAAATAAAGTTTCATTGAATGTTTTGTTTTTGTTAGGCTGGTCGTAATGGTAGTATCATAGCTAGTATCATGCATGCCAACTAAGCAATTTTGATGAGGTGTCATAGCATTAAATAAAAAAAGAGATGATGGAGTATCATATCATGATACCGTATCATAATAAATGCTATGCTACTTTGTGTCATGCATGGCAATAAATATAGTACTAGATGATACTAAGGGCATCTTCAATAGATTGTATGTTAGTCTTGTTGGTAAAATGTCCATGTCATCAACCAACAAGCTATCATACAACTACTTCAATGGATTGTATCTAAGGTATACAATAGATGACGAGAAAATAAATGTGATTGCTCTCTATTTCACCTTGGAGCTTGTGCAAAGGTTGTTGGTTATTCTACATACAACTTTGCTCTCTCTCCACATTTATTACATGCCACATCATCACTTTGTCCTAGGTGGCAAATTTACCAACACCTATCTTACAGCTGTTGGAGATGCCCTAATATATGATAATATGCATTAGGAAGGTAGTATCATACACTAGTATCATATGCATGATACTACTATATGATACTCCCCATTACAACCAGCCTTAACTTAAATTACCTTTAATCAAAGCAATCATATTTCGATGTCTAGAACTAAATTTTGTGTTATGATTTTGTAGGTGCATCCCTCGGCCCACCTTGGATTGCAGTGTGAGGCCTTGAAGTTTTTAGATCCCATCCATGCTGAGTATATATGGCGCAAGCTAAACATTGATGATGGTCTTGTTGTTAAAGAGGTATTCAATTGTTTATTTTGCTTATTTTTTGACTTGCAGTTATATTTAGGAGCACCTATAGGTTAGGACAGCCCTCACCGGCGACGTCGCAGCTGGCCTTGATGTCCTTATCTCGAGCTCAGCTGCTATCTAATCCTAGCGGTGGTCAAAAAGGAAAAGCCCCCACCTGAACCAACGAACACTTGTGTCCTCCCCTGCAGGTGCGATACTGTGTCGTCTCAGTTGGAGGGGAGGGCCTGCCAAGCCCTCACTGTGAATGTCGCGACCGGCCAAGGTGTCCTTGGCTATGTCTCCTCTCTCGGGAAAATCTGCAGAATCATTTTGTTTAGTTCCCTTAGGATAATAACTTCAATTATGTTTTTTTCATTCCCTTCGCATGCATCTTATCAACTGATTAAATATTGCCAATGAAATCTTAGGTGTCAATAGGATCTCATGCTGAGAAAGTTGGAATCCGAGTTGGTGATATTATTGAATGCATTGATGGAGAACGTATTTCCACCACAATTGAGGTACATTACGATTTTATTACCTTTTAAATAAAACTAAAATATATATTAGACTTTCCTTATCTTCGGTTTTTGTTCTTATAACCTCTTGCTTTTGTGCTGCTACTTTCAGTTGGAAAACAAGTTGTTGAGCATATGCATGGGCACTTTTGATAGAGGAAATGACATTAATGCTAAAGTAGATGTTTCTGTAAGTCGATACAAACATGCTTTGCTCGCCTGTCTTCCATTCTTCAAACAAATATGCTTTGTAAAATACTAGCACTAATAAATAGTTGCATTGATTCCATAGGTCTGAGTATTTCACACGGCCAACCATGTCTGGAGAACAAAACAGTTAACTGTAAATTTATCCGATCGCCGAGAAGTTGTTGAAGGTGGTATAACTCTATTTTTTTCAACCTAGTCACATCTAACTTTGATGTGGAATGTTATTTATGAATCTCAAGTTATTTGCACCCATTTTCTGTAGATTCGCCTATATCCATTGTGCAATATATGTTACATCCACCCAATGATTTGGATATCGCAATATAAAAAGAACGTATACACGTTATGATTTTTGAGTTGTCGAATGCACAACACTCATCATTTTTAGGTCAACGGGTTCTATTTTATGCCATGTCATCAATGTTTGATTTTCCTGTTAGCACCTGGCATTTCTTTGGAATGAGGTAATGCATGCTATTGTTTGCATGGTCTTGCCTTAAAATTCTTAGCACAAAGGTGTCTTCCATTATGTAAGAAATGTACTATTGAACTATTAAATGCATGTATACTTTCGGAATCTTACACAACTTTCTTTTTTCAACAGTGCTATTTTTCCCTTTGTAGCTTATTATCCTATCACTAATGAAGAAGGGTGTTCTACTCTTGTGTCACCTGACCAAGTTAACTCGGACTAGGACTTGGACTTGCGCTGGTTCATGTGATGATTTAGCTCTTCCAAGTCTTTTTTCTACAATGGAAAGGGATAAAGAAGACAAGATTGTTTAGCCATGTTCTATATTTCAAGGTCTTACAAATGCCTAGATATTTAGGCGGCATTGAGACAAGGAGTTTCAGTGCTAATTAAGAGGATGCTCTTAATCTTAGGTGGTTTAGGGCGGCAGACCCGCCACAAGGTCGTTTGTACGGGTGTTCACAGGCACCTATAGGGCATGTCTTTATTCTTTCATTAACTAATTAAAGAGGTTATTGTAGGTGTCATTTGAAAAGGAATATCACCAAATGTGTGTTTGTAACTAAGTATGCGTGTACCCCTAAAAGGACATGGCTAGTGGGCGCCCGAGCGCTCGTTGGTGGGAACTAGTGCTCATGCAAATATGGAAAGAGTAGCTGACGCGCACGACACGATTCATTAAAAAAGAAATCATGACCTCGTGTGCATTTATTTGGGGATCCAAAAAGTTAAAAAAACCGTAACCTCTCGCGACGAGTTCTTCAAAACTAGATCTCATATAGATAGGTTTCGTCGAACATTTTTTCAAGGCAACTTTGGGTACGATGGAGGCAACTTTAGTGCTATATGAAAGCAACTTCATTTTTTTTCCAGTAGGACCACCTATTAGGTTTGTTTGTGTAAAAAATGAGAAAACCACACAAAACATGAAGCACCTTTAGTGGTACATATGGAAAAGTCAAAGTTCACCATTGATGGGGCTATTGGAGACAAAACAAGGACAACAAATTTAAGATCGTTATGCACTTAAGTATCACACAATTTTTTTAGCAATTTTTTGGTGTTTTTGTGCAACTCCAGTGCATTCAACAAGTAACTCATGTGTGTTTCCTATTATTTGGTTTTGTGTAAAATGAGAAAATCAAGAAAATCTATGCAAGTCCAACTCATCTTATGTGTGTATGCAACTATACACATATGCATATAGCAATTGTTCTAGCAAGCTCTAAGCAATTGCCTCATAGCAGAAATCCACGCAATTGTTCTAGCAAGATCCAAAGCCAGTATTCCTAGCAAAAAATCCAAGAAATTATCCTAGCAAATCCAAGCAATTGTAATACGAAAACACAAATGTAAAACTGTTTATAGCAAAACCAAGCAAATGTATTACCAAACCACAATGCAAAAATTATTCTAGCATAACAGAGCAACTATCCTACAAAACCAAGCAACCATACTATCAAATCCAAGCAACCGCATTACTAAATAACAACTATGAAAAAAATGTCCTAGCAGAACCAAGCAACTGTCCCTAATATTCCTACTTAGATTGTCTACTTTAGGCAGAAGAAATGTATGACCAACTGGAATAGCCTTTGTC